>NC_080080.1:9382835-9711093 GCF_949987535.1 Balaenoptera acutorostrata | reverse complement strand
GTGTCCAGTCTCTAGGGTGCCCTTGCAGCTTTTCAGCAGTAAGTGTAAACTTTCATTTGGAACCAATTGTTTAGAAGTTAATAGGTCACACTGATGAATAACTCATGTGAGTAGCTTAGTGACAAGCCCAGCTGCTCAAGAGGGGGAGTTAATACTTCTGACTTAAAGGTTAATGCATTCAGCATCGAACTTCGAAGTTACAGACATGTAAACATAATTCCCCCATTTTTTTTAACATCTTTATTGGAGTATAATTGCTTTACATTGTTGTGTTAGTTTGTGCTGTATAACAAAGTGAATCAGCTATACGTATACATATATCCCCATATCCCCTCCCTCTTGCGTCTCCCTCCCACCCTCCCTATCCCACCCCTCTAGGTGGTCACAAAGCACCAAGCTGGTCTCCCTGTGCTAGGTGGCTGCTTCCCACTACCTATCTATTTTACATTTGATTGTGTATATATGTCCATGCCACTCTCTCACTTCGTCCCAGCTTCGCCTTCCCCCTCCCCGTGTCCTCAAATCCATTCTCTACGCCTGTGTCTTTATTCCTGTCCTGCCCCTAGGTTCTTCAAAACCTATTTTTTTTCTTTTTAGATTCCATATATATGTGTTAGCATACGGTATTTGTTTTTCTCTCTCTGACTTACTTCACTCTGTATGACAGACTCTATGTCCATCCACCTCACTACAAATAACTCAGTTTCGTTTCTTTTTACAGCTGAGTAATATTCCATTGTATATATGTGCCACATCTTCTTTATCCATTCATCTGTCGATGGACACTTAGGTTGCTTCCATGTCCTGGCTATTGTAAATAGTGCTGCAATGAACATTGTGGTACGTGACTCTTTTTGAATTATGGTTTTCTCAGGGTATATGCCCAGTAGTGGGATTGCTGGGTCATATGGTAGTTCTATCTTTAGTTTTTTAAGGAACCTCCATACTGTTCTCCATAGTGGTTGTATCAATTTACATTCCCACCAACAGTGCAAGAGGGTTCCCTTTTCTCCACATCCTCTCCAGCATTTATTGTTTGTAGATGTTTTGAAGACGGCCATTCTAACTGGTGTGAGGTGATACCTCACTGTAGTTTTGATTTGCATTTCTCTAATGATTAATGATGTTGAGCATTCTTTCATGTGTTTGTTCACAATCTGTATATCTTCTTTGGAGAAATGTCTATTTAGGTCTTCTGTCCATTTTTGGATTGGGTTGTTTGTTTTTTTGACATTGAGCTGCATGAGCTGCTTGTATATTTTGGAGATTAATCCTTTGTCAGTTGCTTCGTTTGCAAATATTTTCTCCCATTCTGAGGGTTGTCTTTTCGTCTTGTTTATGGTTTCCTTTGCTGTGCAAAAACTTTTAAGTTTCATTAGGTCCCATTTGTTTATTTTTGTTTTTATTTCCATTCCTCTAGGAGGTGGGCCAAAAAGGATCTTGCTGTGATTTATGTCATAGAGTGTTCTTCCTATGTTTTCCTCTAAGACTTTTATAGTGTCTGGCCTTCCATTTAGGACTTTAATCCATTTTGAGCTTATTTTTGTGTATGGTGTTAAGGAGTGTTCTAATTTCATTCTTTCACATGTAGCTGCCCAGTTTTCCCAGCACCACTTATTGAAGAGGCTGTCTTTTCTCCATTGTATGTTCTTGCCTCCTTTATCAAAGATAAGGTGACCATGTGTGCATGGGTTTATCTCTGGGCTTTCTATCCTGTTCCATTGATCTATATTTCTGTTTTTGTGCCAGTACCATACTGTCTTGATTATTGTTGCTTTGTAGTGTAGTGTGAAGTCAGGGAGCCTGATTCCTCCAGCTCCGTTTTTCTTTCTCAAGATTGCTTTGGCTATTCAGGGTCTTTTGTGTTTCCATGCAAATTGTGAAATTTTTTATTCTAGTTCTGTGAAAAATGCCATTGGTAGTTTGATAGGGATTGCATTGAATCTATAGATTGCTTTGGGTAGTATAGTCATTTTCACAATGTTGATTCTTCCAATCCAAGAACATGGTATATATCTCTCCATCTGTTTGTATCATCTTTAATTTCTTTCATCAGTGTCTTATAGTTTTCTGCATACAGGTCTTTTGCCTCTTTAGGTAGGTTTATTCCTAGGTATTTTATTCTTTTTGTTGCAATGGTAAATGGGAGTGTTTCCTTAATTTCTCTTTCAGATTTTTCATCATTGGTGTATAGGAATGCAAGTGATTTCTGTGCATTAATTTTGTATCCTGCTACTTTACCAAATTCATTGATTAACTCTAGTAGTTTTCTGGTAGCACCTTTAGGATTCTTTGTGTATAGTATCATGTCATCTGCAAACAGTGACAGTTTTACTTCTTCTTTTCCGATTTGGATTCCTTTTATTTCTTTTTCTTCTCAGATTGCTGTGGCTAAAACTTCCAAAACTATGTTGAACAATAGTGGTGAGAGTGGGCAACCTTGTCTTGTTCATGATCTTAGTGGATATGGTTTCAGCTTTTCACCATTGAGAATGATGTTGGCTGTGGGTTTGTCATATATGACCTTTAGTATGTTGAGGTAAGTTCCCTCTATGCCTACTTTCTGGAGAGTTTTTATCATAAATGTGTGTTGAATTTTTTCAAAAGCTTGTTCTGCATCTATTGAGATTATCATATGGTTTTTCTCCTTCAATTTGTTAATATCGTGTATCCCATTGATTGATTTGCATATACTGAATAATCCTTGCATTCCTGGGATAAACTCCACTTGATCATGATGTATGATCCGTTTAATGTGCTGCTGGATTCTGTTTGCTAGTATTTTGTTGAGGATTTTTGCATCTATGTTCATCAGTGATATTGGCCTGTAGTTTTCTTATTTTGTGACATCTTTGTCTGGTTTTGGTATCAGGGTGATGGTGGCCTCATAGAATGAGTTTGGGAGTGTTCCTCCCTCTGCTATATTTTGGAAGAGTTTGAAAAAGATAGGTGTTAGCTCTTCTCTAAATGTTTGATAGAATTCGCCTGTGAAGCCATCTGGTCCTGGGCTTTAGTTTGTTGGAAGATTTTAAATCACAGTTTCAATTTCAGTGCTTGTGATTGATCTGTTTATATTTTCTATTTCTTCCTGGTTCAGTCTCGGAATGTTGTGCTTTTCTAAGAACTTGTCCATTTCTTCCAGGTTGTCCGTTTTATTGGCATATAGTTGCTTGTAGTAATCTTTCATGCTCCTTTGTACTTCTGCAGTGTCAGTTGTTACTTCTCCTTTTTCATTTCTAATTCTGTTGATTTGAGTCTTCTCCCTTTTTTTATTGATGAGTCTGGCTAATGGTTTATCAATTTTCTTTATCTTCTCAAAGAACCAGGTACTAGTTTTATTGATCTTTGCCATTGTTTCCTTCATTTCTTTTTCATTTATTTCTGATCTGATCTTTATGATTTCTTTCCTCCTGCTAACTTTGGGGGTGTTTTGTTCTTCTTTCTCTAATTGCTTTAGGTGTAGAGTTAGGTTGTTTATTTGAGATTTTTCTTGTTTCTTGAGATAGGATTGTATTGCTATAAACTTCTCTCTTAGAACTGCTTTTGCTGCATCGCATAGGTTTTGGGCCGTCGTGTTTTCATTGTTTCTAGGTATTTTTTGACTTCCTGTTTGATTTCTTCAGTGATCTCTTTGTTATTTAGTAGCACACTGTTTATCCTCCATGTGTTTGTATTTTTTTACAGTTTTTTTCCTGTAATTGATATCTAGTCTCATAGAGTTTTGGTCTGGAAAGATACTTGATACGACTTCAATTTTCTTAAATTTACCAAGGCTTGATTTGTGACCCAAGATACGATCTATCCTGGAGAATGTTCCGTGAGCACTTGAGAAGTAAGTGTATTCTGTTGTGTTTGGATGGAATGTCTTATAAATATCAATTAAGTCCATCTTGTTTAATCTGTCATTTAAAGCTTGTGTTTCCTTATTTATTTTCATTTTGGTTGATCTGTCCATTGGTGAAAGTGGGGTGTTAAAGTCCCCGACTCTTATGTGTTACTGTTGATTTCCCCTTTTACGGCTGTTAGCATTTACTTTATGTATTGAGGTGCTCCTCTGTTGGATGCATAAATATTTACAATTGTTATATCTTCTTCTTGGATTGATCCCTTGATCATTTTGTAGTCTCCTTCTTTGTCTCTTGTAATAGTCTTTATTTTAAAGTCAATTTTGTCTGATATGAGAATTGCTACTCCAGCTTTCTTTTGATTTCCATTTGCATGGAGTAACTTTTTACATCCCCTCACTTTCAGTCTGTATGTGTCCCTAGGTCTGAAGTGGGTCTCTTGTAGACAGCATATATACAAGTCTTGTTTTTGTATCTATTCAGCCAGTCTATGTCTTGGTTGGAGCATTTAATCCATTTACATTTAAGGTAATTATTGATATGTATGTTCCTATTACCATTTCCTTAACTGTTTTGCGTTTCTTATTGTAGGTCTTATCCTTATCTTGTGTTTTCTGCCTAGAGAAGTTCCTTTAGCATTTGTTGTAAAGCTGGTTTGGTGGTGCTGAATTCTCTTAGCTTTTGCTTGTGTGTAAAGGTTTTAATTTCTCTGTCGAATCTGAATGAGATCCTTGCTGGGTAGAGTCATCTTGGTTGTAGGTTTTTCCCTTTCATTACTTTAACTATGTCCTGCCACTCCCTTCTGGCTTGCAGAGTTTCTGCTGAAAGATCAGCTGTTAACCTTATGGGGATTCCCTTCTATGTTATTTGTTGCTTTTCCCTTGCTGCTTTTAATATTTTTTCTTTGTATTTAATTGTCAATAGTTTGATTAATATGTGTCTTGGCTTCCTAGTGTGTGGAAACTTTTCCTCCTTCACAGCTCCCTCCCCGAGGTGCAGGTCTCGTCCCTATTCTTTTGTCTCTGCTTTTTCTTTTTTCTTTTGCCCTACCCAGGTATGTGGAGAGTTTCTTGCCTTTTGGGAAGTCTGAGGCCTTCTGCTGGCATTCAGTAGGTGTTCTGTAGGAGTTGTTCCACATGTAGATGTGTTTTTTATGTATATGTGGGGTGGAAGGTGATCTCCATGTCTTATTCCTCCGCCATGTTGAAGGTCCTCCAATTTCCTCAATTTTTATATTACGGAGCATCACCAAAATACATGGACTACACTTGAAAATTCATTTGGGAAACATTACTAGAGCTAAAATAAACCCAAAACAATCACTAAACCATAGAAGCAGCATGATGTGTTAGAGGTAGAATTTGAACTCAGGAGAAGAAATGCTTAGCTGGGAATCCCAAATCTATCACACACTTGTTGTGGGACCCTGGGCCGGTCACTCAGCCTCCTCTAAACCAAGCCTTGATTTCATCATTTGCAAACATGACTATAATAATCTGGGCTAATCTTATGTGGTCAGTTGCAAAAATGACTGCAGTTTTCCACCTCACTCTGTATTCATACTTTTTTTTTGCAATGCGACTTTTCTAGCACTTCTAATTAAGAAGTGGAGTCTATCTCTTTGGCTTTGGATTCAGAGTAGCCTTATGACTGGCTTTGGCCAATAGAACACAGGGAAATACTCTTTGTGCCATTTCTAAGCCCAAACCTCAAGAGACCCTGCATATTTCTACTTACCCTCCTAGAACTCTGATGCCACTATGGAAACAAACCTGGGCTACCCTGCTGGATGTTGAGAGACAAGTGTCCCTCTCACCCTAGCAGTTGATGGTCACCCCCGTCATTCCACCAGCTGACAGCGAGATATCTCGCAGATTTATGGGTGAGTCCATATGTTTTCATTGTCTGTTGCTGCAAAGAAGCAACCCTAAAACTTGGTGACATTAAGAAAAAATTAATGATCTCTTACATGTCTGTGGGTTGATTGGGTTCAGTCGGGCTCTTCTTCTGTTCCCCATGATATTGACTGGAACTTCAGTCATTTGGGAGCTCTGCTGGATTGGAACACCCTAGATGGCCCTCTCACATGTCTGGATGTTAGGTGTCTCAATAAGGAAGACCAAAATGCTAGGAGAGATAAGTTCCCCTTCCATCCCTTCTCCTCCTCTCCCCTCCTCTCTTCTTCCTTCTCCTCTGTCCCCTTTCCTCTTCTTGCTGCTTTTCTTCTCCTTCCCCCTCTCCTTCTCCTTCTCTCTCTCTCTCCCTCCATCCCTCCTTCCCTCTCTCTCTGTTTCTTATGTCAAGGCCTCGCCAGATTACCTTTCTGTTGTACTCCATGTTATCTTTACTGCACGATAGCTGGATTTCTTACATAGCAGCTCAGGGCACTCAAAAGGGCAAAAGTATAAGCTTTCAGGCTTTCTTAAGGCTTAGATCTCAGATTAGCACTGTGTCACTTTCTCTGCATTCTGTTAGTAAAGTGAGTCACAAGATTAGCCCAGATTCAGTGTTGAGAAGGGACTGTAGGAAGGCATGGATACCAGGAGACATAATTCTTACAAAATTTGCTTCAGGAGCTGTCAGCCCCTCAGTTCTCTGCTTCAGTCCCTGCTGAGGGCCCCACCACTGACACAATGGTTAGTCACCAGAGCTGTTTAGAGATCCTACTTCTCTGAGCTCATGAGTCTTCTTGGTGACCATGTTGAGCCTTCATGGTGGTCAAGCAGAGCAGTGCTCTGGAGCAGGGAGTGTAACGCTCTCTCCCCGCTCAGGGCTACTCTTAACCTCTCGGCTGCAAAGTACAACTGCTTGTGCCCTGAGTTTCACCAGACTTTGTAGATGCTCAGTTCTACCTGCTGCACAGGAGGAAGTTACCACGTCATTGCATCCTATCTTTCTCTTTCTTGCCTTTCCTTGAAGCTCCTGGCATAAATATTCAAACAGTATTTTCAGACAATATTCTTTTACTACAACAACAACAAGAGTATCCTATTGAATTTATGCTAAAAGAACCACATGGCTTCACCTATACATTATCTCTGCAAACAGCCAAATTCAGAGACCCCTTTTGTACTTATTAGAACACCGTGTATACATGAGTAATTTCCAATGATTAGAAGCTATGTTTCCAATAAGTACTGGATAATTGAACGAATAAGTAAAGCAAAACCTTGCACACACATAACAGAAGCTCAATAAATATTCATTAAAATACTAGCAGTAAGACTCACCAATCTTTAAGGTCATTTCTGGCATTAAACATTTGTAAACTATAATCTTTTTGTTCTCAGGAACAAATATAGTATAGTATAGTATAGTATAGTATACAGTATAGTGCAGGGTTTCTCAAATTCTACACTCCATATTTTTGGCTGTGGGTGGCTGTCTTGTGCACTGTAGAATTTCAGCAGCATACCTGGCCTCTACCCACTAGATGCCAAGAGCACCTCCCATCCAAGTTGTGACAACCAAAAATCCCTCCAGATAGTGACATATGTTTACGTTCTCTGAAATGAGGAGCTGGAAATCTAGATTAAAACTGTGCCTGAGGCACCAACCTTGGTGATTTGGGGGGAAGTCATTTTCCTTTTATGAAACGGGTGTTACAGAGTTGCTGCAAAGATTAAATAAAATACTATATGAAATTTTCTAGAACATAGTAAGTGGTAAATACATGTTAGTGTCCTTAACTTATAACTAATACAGATGGAATATTTAGAAAATAAGACAACATGATATAAAATTTAAACTACCTAAGATGCAAGATGTTGTCCACCATCATTTTTTATGCTCAGAAGACCCCATATTGTATTTTCCACATAGCAGATACTTGATAAATACTGTTGAACTGAATAGAAAAATAAGGCTTCATAACACAGTAGGATTTTGAAGGTACAGGAATGAATTAGTGAGATATAAGAGATAACAAAAATGCTGAAACAAACTGCGTGTGAATAAAGAAAATGTATGTTTTTGAAAAGACCACAGGATTCACTTATTCAAACTGGTTTGAACCTTAGCTATGCCTCTCTGTAACAACTTCTGTTGAGTCTCAGTTTTGTTATCTGTAAGTGGGAATGATAGCTAGTATCTATTATGAAGTGTTATTGAGATGACTATATATATATTGGTTTAAAAAAATTATAGTATAGGGCAGACATGCTATAAATAATAATGGCCACTGCTATTAATGTGTATTCCTATTTAAAGATACTGTTGAATATTCATTATCCCCTGAATTCTGTTTTTAAGGGCACTTGAAAATTAGAACTCACTCAGGAAATCCACCCCATGATTCTCATCTATGAAAGCTGCTGGCCTCAGCTAATCAATTAGAACCTACCAAAACATTCACAGCACTGGGATTCAGGCACATCCATCAAGTGAAAGGGCAGGGGAGTGACAAACTTTCAAGGAAGGCTGGTGAAAGGTTTATGATTCATGGCAGCAACTTGCACAGGGGTCTCAACAGCAGGTACCCTGTATTAGGACATGGCCCTGCCTTCCAATGGGAGGTGGGATTTGCTTTCAGAGGTCAATACAATTACCTTTTTAACCTCCCATGAAAAGAATGAAGGAGTTATTCCTATGGTTTCATCAGGACCAGCCTTCATCCATCAGATTATTTTAGTGGACCTGTGGGTAGACAGTCATGGCTAGAAATCTGAAGCCTTTTGGAAAATTAATAGCAAAAGGCCCCTTGAGGATGGATGAAGCTGGAATCTGAAGCTTTCCCTATTAACTTTCGGCTCTACCAAAGCTAGTGACTACTGGGATTGTGGGGGAAGAGGTGTGAGCCCTGGATGGATTTCTCCCAGGTCTCAGAAGAGGGTAGATTTGTTATCTATGAGGAGCATAAAGAAATATCAGTCTTAGACCTTTTAGTGGGACGCAATTCTCAAAGTTGTTATTTGGAGTGTGTGTGTGTGTTTGTACGTGTGTGTGTGTATGAGAGAGAGAAAGAGAGAGAGAGAGAGATTGAGAGAGAGAAAGGAATGTCCTCCTAGCTCTAGCGTTCCACATATAAGGGAGTACAGACGTGGCTGCCTTTAGGCTCCAAGACAGGTGTGAGCACTGCAGAGAAGCCAGAGGCTTAGAGTCAAGTCAATCTGAATTAGAATCCTATTTCTACTGCTTACTAGCAGTGTGGCCTGGGGGTGGGTAAGCCCTCTGAACTTATTTCATCACATATAAAATGAAGATAATAATAACCATCAAGAAGGGTTGCTTAGACTTGACCCTGGTACTTGGTGAGGATGCTGATGAGACAGTACTCAAAAGGCAAGAGTGGAAGAAGCTTCGAGCTGCTTCCTGGCCTAGAAGGGAAAATGAGCCTGAATCTTTCGCTATTACACCTCTTGTTTTAAACAAACATAAGGTGAAATATCCCCATGGCCCTGGGGAAAGTATGTAAGTGAATTATTTGTGCTTGACAAAATTTGTGCCTTCCCAATAGCATTTTCACATTCTCAGCCATTCCCTGGAGTAAATGGGGGGGACTAGGGATTAAAAACATATCTTGGGAGAAAGGAAATTGAGCATCTACTTCCATCCCCTTTTAAGAATCAACATGATAAGAATTTCTCTCTTGAATTGTAATGGTCCAAATGTGGTCTACCAGCAAGAAAGAACTCTATGGTCCCCACTGAGGCAGCATATCAACTGACCACACACACTCAACCCCAAGGCAATGAGCTTCACATCATGCAGGATGGGCGAGAAGCTTTTCTGGACCCTGTCTTGATGCAGTGCTTTGGGAGTACTCACTAAACAAGCAAGTGAGGATGCAAAGGGCTACAATTTGGCTCAACTGTGACACTCTATTGTGAGAATTAGAAGGAATGAAGTGAGCTCAGGTATCAATACAGCAGCAGCCCAGACGAAGCAGGACCCATGTGGCCACAACCAAAGACAATGAGTGAGTTATTCCATGACACTTTCTGGTTTTCTCCCTGCTTTGTGTTTGGAACAAATCTGGCATTTGGGGACTGAACAGGGTTCCAGGATAATTGGAAAATTCAGAGTGTGGAGGACAGTCAAGTAGTAGAGACTAGATTTTCTGCTAATAAAAGCAAGTGGAGTTTCAAGTGCCTGACTGGAAAACTGAAGTAGATGACATTAATATTTATACTCCTAGTTATAAAATGTATCAACTAATTGCATGGGTATTGGGTATAAAGCATCTGGCACTTACATGTGTGAGATTAATCGTACACATCATTATCGCTACTCCTACTCTTGTAATTATGGATACCCTTGAACATAATTTGATCCTCTATCTCAGTCATAGAACAAGGCGAGAATAAAAGAGAGAGATTAAACAAGCAGAGATGCCAATATTTACTAGAGTTAATTGTTGAAGGTCAAGTACTCCAAGGATATTGAAATATCTTCTCTTTACTGTTGGACAGTGGCGAACATTAGAAGAAGCAATGAATGAGGGTGGATTTGTAGAGAGCAGAAAATGTTGACTTTGGACTAAAATCAAAGCCACTAAGTCCTGATCTCCATCACAGTGTTGTGAGAGTGGTGGATAGGGCCAGTACTTCCTTCATGTGGAATCAATCACAACAGCACTATTCAGCTGTGGTGCAAAAGGAAATAATCATAATAAAAGCAGTTAATATTTAACTGCCATCCGTGTGCTAGCCACTGTACTAAACATTTAAAACAGATTACTTTATTTAAATCATCACAAAATCTCATGAGACAGTCACCATTGTTTTCTCCAGTTTCATGTAAGGAAATTACAGACTAAAGAGATTTACAGATACCCCAGTTTACACAGATGGTGAGTGGTCAAGCTGAGATTTGGACCCACGGTATCTGACTGCATTGCCAAAGCTCTTAACCTACGTGATGCTGAAAGTACACTGGACTTGTTGTAAAAGTTCTAGGCTTGTATTTTAACCCAGAGCTCTTGGAACAAGTGAGTTAAAACTCCCTGAGCCTCAGTCTCATGTTTTACGCCTAGGGGATGAGAGATAGCATAAAATATGGCCTTAAACTCTCTGAGTCTCAAATTCTTTTTTAAAATATTTGTTATTGCCAAACTTGGATCCCTGACCTTGAGGAGCTTACAGTTAAATACAGAAATAGGCTTGTATACAGATGGGACGATGTAAAGGTTACAAAGAAGCAATGACCAATCGTCCCTTGTTTGGGAAGGAAGTCAAGGCTTTGAAGAAGAAAGGATCATTCACACCCATTGACTTTTGACCCCAGATTGACTGGCTTTGAATTCCATACTCAACGTTCTGATTTTAATCAATTTTCTATTTCTGTTATAACGTGACCATAGGCAATCACCCCAATTTATCTAATGACTTGATTGATAATAAAAAAAATATCAACAACGTTTATGTTATTTAGTAAAAAGTTAGACTTGGTAGGACGTAAGCAGAAAGAAACTGCATGCTTTCTTACTTCAACCCTTTAAAACTGCTCTGTTGAATTGTTCATTCCTGCCCTTCAATAAAATCTGAGAGAATCAAATGACATAGATTTCCAATTACATTAAGCACTATGCCTTAGTGCTCTCAGCTTCAAGATAAGATTAATTTCTCCTGGATAATTTCCAAAGAATTCTTGGAAAGATACATAGGATGATATACAGCATGAGCTCTGTTCCTTCTGAAAGAATGAATAGCATTCCAGTCGACCAGTATCGACTGGTCGATACTTAGTTCCTGTATGTTATGGGTAGAGTGGGTACACTAGCAGAAACCGCAGTCATTCTGTCTAACCAATGAAGTTTTCAACTCCCCATCAGTTCTTCTACTCCAGTGAACCCAGCTGGAACATGTACTACTTTCCCCTGAGACTTCTTTGGCCTTTGTCCCTGAAGAGTCTCCCCTTCCATGTTTCCATTGCACTGGCTCTTCCCTGGCCCCACCTGTTCATCTAAGCATAGGGCACATTTGAGTCAGGAGGCACCCCCATGGGTTATGCTACCATAGCTGACACAGGGGCAAGAGAGAAAAGTAAGCGTATTTCACAAGAAGGAAAGGGAACATTGGTCCCCTTACCCCTTTGCATGGAAACTTTCACCTCCCCAAACTATGGGCTCCAATTATAATGGCGTCAAAATGATCTCAACATGGGCCCCATCTATGAGAGTCCCAGTGTCATCTTAAGGACTCTTTTTCTTGACCCACTCTTTTTTATGGTAGTGTGTGAAAGAAGAATTTTTGTGCTCCCCTGGAAATTAAAACAAAATCACCAATATGCAGGAGCTCTTGAGTTGTTATATAGAACTCAATCTATGGGCCAAATGATAGCATCAAGTCAGTTCAAAACATATCAGAAACTTAGATTAGGTTAAAAAACAAAAAATCCTCCATTTGTTTCAAGAAGTGTCATTGTGAGATGACAGTCCCTCTTGTTCTCACTTTGAAGCTTTTGTTTGTTTCTGTTAAGGAAGGTGATGTCACCTCTCGGAATTAAGTAAAACATCAAACCTATTCCTTACAACTTAATCCACTTAAGGTTTATTATCAGACATCTGGAGTCACAACTTTCTTCACAGTTCCCTGTGTCATGGCTTGTAAAACTGGGAAGGCACATTAAACAAACTGAGTCTCAATTACTTATTTCGTAGGTAAGGAGAAAAGGACTCAAAGAAGAATGTGTATTACCTCCTCAGCCTCATTTCTTACCAGTCCTGTCTATTACAAAACCCATGTTCTATCCATGTGAAATAATTTGTAGGTCTTTATTTTGGTATACTCTATCGTACTCTGTGCCTTTGCATATGCTATTCCCTCTGCCAGGAATGCTTATCCCTACTCATACCTTCTCCTATCAACTCCGTAACTTAGATTCCTCTTTCAGGTCTCAGGTTAGATTTCACTTCTATGATAATCCTTGCATGACACCCTTCTCCACTTGCCTCACTTAGGTGCCCTCTTTTTTTGTTTGTTTTGTTTTGGCTACAATGAAGTGCTACTGCTTTATTGGAAAGTACAATCCCAGAGCAAAAAAAGTCAGGCAAATAGGAAATGAGACAAGCAAGGATGAGAAGCAAATGCAAAATCATACATTGCCATGCCTGCCACTTTTCCCCAACCTTCAGTGGAGACCTAGCCCATCATTCTGCAGGTGTCCCTCCTTAGCCACATAGTCTGCCTTTTGTATGACAGAAAATCATGTTTGACACAGCCCAATGGAGATAGGAAGAGAGAAGAATTTATCTGTTAGGTTCTTCTCATATTCTTCCTTCAATTCTTCAATCAAAATATGTCTCACAGGGCTTCCCTGGTGGCGCAGTGGTTGAGAATCTGCCTGCCAATGCAGGGGACACGGGTTCGAGCCCTGGTCTGGGAAGATCCCACATGCCGCGGAGCAACTAAGCCCGTGAGCCGCAATTGCTGAGCCTGCGCGTCTGGAGCCTGTGCTCCGCAACGGGAGAGGCCACGATAGTGAGAGGCCCGCGCACCGCGATGAAGAGTGGCCCGCACTTGCCGCAACTAGAGAAAGCCCTCACACAGAAACGAAGACCCAACACAGCCATAAATAAATAAATTAATTAAATTAAAAAAAAAAAATGTCTCACAGGTAATTAACTTTCCTGCACCTCCTGGACTCTCTGAAAGCCACTATGAAGCTAGAGAGAATGAATGGGGTGTTTCAAGCAATAAGAGAAGTGTAGTTAGGATAATAATAGTTTTTTTTAAGATTTTTTTTATTTGATGTGGACCATTTTTTAAAGTATTTTTTGAATTTGTTACAACATTGTTTCTGTTTTATGTTTTGGTTTTTTGGCCACGGGGCATGTGGGATCTTAGCTCCCCAACCAGGGATCGAACCCGCACTCCCTGCATTGGAAGGCAAAATCTTAACCACTGGACCACCAGGGAAGTCTCAGGATAATAATAATTGAGTTATTTGTAATGAGGTGGATGGGTCTAGAGTCTGTCATACAGAGTGAAGTAAGTCAGAAAGAGAAAAATAAATACTGTATGCTAACACATATATATGGAATCTAAAAAAAAAATGGTTCTGAAGAACCTAGGGGCAGGACAGGAATAAAGATGCAGATGTAGAGAATGGACTTGAGGACATGGGGAGGAGGAAGGTGAAGCTGGGACGACGTGAGAGAGTGGCATGGATATATACACACTACCAAATGTAAAATAGATAGCTAGTGGGAAGCAGCTGCATAGCACAGGGAGATCAGCTCGGTGCTTTGTGTCCACCTAGAGGGGTGGGATAGGGAGGGTGGGAGGGAGACGCAAGAGGGAGGAGATATGGGGATATATGTATATGTATAGCTGATTCACTTTGTTATACAGCAGCAACTAACACACCATTGTAAAGCAATTATACTCCAATAAAGATGTTTAGAAAAAAATGTATTGGTTTGCGGGACATAGTTGGAGAGTAGTGAATAGTACAGAATGTCTAGAGATAAAGCCATATCGGAGGTAGTTGTGGAAGAATGGCTAGCGTAAGACCATAAAGGGATCTGATCAGCATAGAAACACAGACACTGTCACATTGCCTCCAGAAATACCATAATAATGGGACTAACCCTCGTATAGGTCTCATCATGTATCAGAAAGGGGGAGATTACAGGTGTGACTGCAAGTAGATTGGTCCCAAAGGCATACCCTCAGTCCCTGTACTGAACTATATCATCCACACCATCCACTATATCATGCCAGTGTTGAAACCTGGCAAACCCAAGCTAATGGAAGGGTCAGATGAGGAGGCCTCTCAGAGCCTTTGTTTCAATATTTAATCTACTTACCCAGAAGCCAGTGTTTTCTCCAATAACTGTTGGGGAAAATGTTGCAGACAAAGCTCGCCACCTGTTAATTACTGCACAAAAACAGCAGGGTCCAAAGACATTATTGTGTACCACGGATAATTACTGCCACACAGTTGTGAGGCGTCCTCTTGGCTCCTTTTCTACACGAATGTGAGGGCCTAGATCCTGAGCCGGTGATAACGATTTACGAGAAGAATAATAAATGCCGGTGGGAGCACAGGTAATTAAGAGATGTCAGCTGCAGACAATGTACTCTGAACAAGTCTGGAAACAGACCAGGAGGAATTATGGCAGCTTCCATCCAGTTTAGATTGCATCTGAAAAGATTGACCAGCACATCCAGTAAGTTCAATTTCCTTAATACATAAAGAAGGAGGCAGATGTTAAGATCAGGATGAGTAGATTAATAAATGCCATTCCCGACATGGGAAGCAGGCTTCCTGCCCATCTCTGGCTGGGCATGCAGACATGAAGTGAGCAGGACTTGGAACGGGGGACTGAGGTGAATGTAATACCATAAACTGACAGCTGATAGGCATAATGAGGATGGCTAGAGACATCTGCCTTGCTGGAATGAAAAGGAAAAACCAAAATTAAAAAGGATTTCCAAATTTCATTTAGGAATTTGGCATGTTGGTGATCTAGGAAGACAATGAGCCATTCATTCAAAATCTCTGGTCCAAATTCAGACCTGATTGCTGCCAATATTTTGGACTTATGCATTTTTTTCTTTTTTTTCTTTTTTTTTTTTTTTTTAATTTTATAGCTACGTTATTTATTTATTTTTGGCTGTGTTGGGTCTTCGGTTCGTGTGAGGGCTTTCTCTAGTTGCGGCAAGTGGGGGCCACTCTTCATCGCGGTGCGGGGACCGCTCTTCATCGCGGTGCGGGGACCGCTCTTCATCGCGGTGCGTGGGCCTTTCACTATCGCGGCCCCTCCCGTTGCGGGGCACAGGCTCCAGACGCGCAGGCTCAGTAATTGTGGCTCACGGGCCCAGCTGCTCCGTGGCATGTGGGATCTTCCCAGACCAGGGCTCAAACCCGTGTCCCCTGCATTAGCAGGCAGACTCTCAACCACTGCGCCACCAGGGAAGCCCCTTTTTTTCTTTTTTTATTGAAGTATATTTGACTTATTGTATTAACTTCAGGTGTATAACATAGTGATCTGATATTTTTATAGGTTATACTCATATAAACTTATTACAAAATATTGACTATATTCCCTGGGCTGTACATTACTTCCTTGTATCTTACTCATTTTATACCTAGTAGTTTGTATCTCTTAATCCTCCACGCCTCTCCCCACTGGTGACCACCAGTTTGTTCGCTGTATGTGTGAGTGTGTTTCTCTTTTGTTATATTCATTCATCTTTTTTTTTTCAGATTCCACATATAAGTGAAACCATACGGTATTTGTCTTTCTCTGTCTGATTTATTTCACTAAGCATAATACCTTCCAAGTCCATCCATGTTGTTGCAAATGGCAAAAATTCATTTTTTTTTATGGCTGATATTCCATTGTATATACATACCACTTTGCTTTATCTATTCATCTGTTTATGGACACGGGTTTCTTTCACGTTTTGGCAATTGTAAATAATGTCACTATGACATTGGCGTCCATTTCTTCTAGGTTGCCCTATTTGTTTGCATATAACTGTCCATAGCATTTGCTTATGATTTTATGTCTTTTGGGTTTACAGTGTAATCTGTCTTCTATTTCTTTGTTGATCCTCTATTTAACGGTTATAGCCACTATTAAAAGTAGAATATTGATGACTCCAACTATTATCATTGAATTATCTATTTCTCTATTTCTATCAGTTTTTACTTTGTGTATATGGACAAAAATAACTAAGTATATTTTTATAAAATATTTTTAAATTTATAAAATATGTATTTTATAAAGCTATTTCACCTGCATCTCCCAATTTAATCTTAGCAACAAAGTTGTGCAGATGATATTTTCATCTCCATTTTATGGGTAAGAAAACGAGTGTCCCTGCAGTTCACACAAGTAATAAACAGCAGCAACGAGACTCAAACTCAGCCTTGGCCATTTTCCACTCATATATCATCCTCTCAACATCATCCCAGCCAACACATTAACTGGCTGAAAATCTAAGAGTAAACTCAGCCAAATGTAGAACTGTCCAGCTGACAGCAGCCCAGATTACTGACCCACAAAATTATAAACTAAATTAATGGTTGTTTAGTCACTGAGTCACTAATTTTGGGAATGGATTGGGACATAGCAACAGCTGATACAGTGCTCCTATTTATTGCCTATGCTCCCTGCATTCAAGTGTCAAATTCTGTTAATTTCTATACTTACATTATTTTTTTAGAGTACAGAACTATTTGTTAGTACTATAAGTCTACCAAAAGTCAACAGAGATGTTTTCCAGCTTTACTGAGATATAATTGACCTACAATATTGTGTAAATTTAAGGAGTACAATGTGACGGTTTGATACATGTATATATTGTGAAATAATTACCACAGTAAGGTTAATTAACACATCCATCAAACTCACATAATTACCATTTGTGTGTGTGTGGTGAGAACATTTAAGATCTAGTCTCTTAACAACTTTTAAGTATTTAATACAGTATTGTTAGCTATAGTCACCATGCTGTACATTAGTTCCCAGGATTTATTCATCTTTGTACCCTTTGACCAATATTGCTCCACTTCCCCTACCTTCCAGCCTTTGGGAAGTCACCAACATTCTACTCTCTTTTTCTATGAGTTTGGCTTTTTTAGATTTTAAATTTTAGTGAGATCAGGCAGTGTTTGTCTTTCTCTGTCTGATGTATTTCCATTCCATTCCTGCTGTTGCAACTAGCAGAATTTCCTTCTTTTCATGGCTGAATAATATTCCTTTGAATGGACATATACTACACCTTCTTTAACCATTAATCTGTTGACAGATACTTGGTTGCATGCATGTCTTGGCTATTGTGAATAATGCTGCAATGTACATGGGAGTACAGATATCTCTTCAAGGTAGCAATTTCATTTCCTTTGAAAATGTACCCAGGAGTGGGATTGCTGGATCATAAGGTAGTAAAAGTCAGGGATAATGTGATTAAAAGGAATGCAAGGATTTTCTTAATCCAGGGTCTCTTCACTCAATTACTTGCTTTACTGCTTTGTCCCTCTTAGCCGGTCAGTTTGCAGCTCTGCTACTCACACAATTAACATACAGATGATTCATTTTGTTGCAGGTTTTAGAAACATTTATTTCTGACCAAGAGCGGCCATATGGTTTGAGTGTTTTCTCCTACCTTGCAGACATTCAAGGAACTATTGCTGCCTACTAGGAAAAAGGAATTCACGGTTTATGTTGTAAACATTTCTCTCCACAAATACTTTTTTTCTTTGTTTCTTTTCTTTTCTTTTCTTTTTTGAGGAGTGGGGATAGAAACCAAACCTGAAGCAGCTAAGAATAGTTCGATTCAATATATTCCTGCAAAAAGCGTGTTGTTTATTTATCTCTACACTGCAGGTGCTGAGCACAATTTTGTTTTTCCAAGAACTTCACAAAAGTAGCTTTCCCTGGCTAGCCAAGAAACTTTTAAAATAATAATTTAAAACAGGTTCAAATTTAATTTCATCCTTTGTAATGTAGATGACTAGCGGAAAGTAGAAAGTGGTCTCTAACAGTTGGATTCATTGATTATATTTTTTTCTGTGTTTGGACTTCTGATTTCTAGCCAGGTCAGATAGATTTCCAGGGAGCCTGATCTCAAACCCCTTCTCCCAAAATTTCCATCAAACCAGAGAATGAACTAGCCTGTGATAAAAACAACAAAGAAGATAGAGAAGGAAAAGAAACTGACAAGACCATTTGGGGGTAACCACTTATTGTTCCCAAATTAAAACACTCAAGAAGTACAGTTTAATCCAATTTTAAAATTGTTTCCTAAAAGAAAGGATTTTTTTTTTTCATTGTTAAACATTACCATTCTCTACAACTGAAGAGATAAGTACACTTTAGTTTGGCAAAGTTCACATACTAATTATTTTAAAGTAGGATATATATAGTGTGTAATTTGTGCTGACATATATGTATGAATTATTAATTACACATACTCTACTATATATATTAATATATTATAAACTACACACACACACACACACACACACACACACACACACACACAGAAAGAGAGAGAGAAATTCATGCTGACTAGTAGGTGGCTATATTATTTTCCAAGGTAAGCTGAAACTTAGAAAGAGCAGAAACATGAAAATGACTCTGAGATCATCATATAAAGAATGTAAAAGAAGAACTGGACATTAGTGCCATAGTCAAGACCAGGATCCTTCTCAAACCAGCCAGAGTCCTTCTCAGGTTGGCCTCAGTAATGTGGACGCAGATACATTTGAACATGGATCCAATTACCATTCCTCCTTTGGCTAGGAAGGCCATAAAGCATCGCAGTGAAGGGAAGGCCTATAAAATCTGGCTACTTTGGCTGGAATTCTGTTTCCCCTGTTACACTCTAAGTGATCTTTGTACTCTGAGCCTCAGTTTCTTTGTCTGTGAAAAGAGAATAATAATTCTGCAACTTGGGAAGCATCCATCCAGGACACATAAGGCCTGCATTCTCCCTTCTTGCAAGGTACCCTCAATCACATTGAAAACTTTGGGACTTTGGGAAAGGGGTAGATGCACCTAGGAAAGAAAAGTCCTCTGTCTATGAAAGCTGTATTTCTGGAAAGACAAATATTCTTGGTCTGGCTCTACCTGCCCCCTCCCTACTCTACTACATATGCTGGGAAGGGTGTGGTTTATAATGGTGACCACTGGTAGCCAGATTTTCCCCCCACCTCATCAGCATGGATGTGGCGTGCTTAGCAGCATTTTTCCTTAACTGGTAACCCTAGTCCACAATTCCCAGGGTAACAGAAAAAGCCCCAATCCACATCTATTTATACATTTATTTATGTTATTAAATTCTTTCAACAACTGTGAGATAGGAGCCATAAATGCAGGTGGATAAATGGAGGACCATGAGGGTTAAGTAAAGTAACCTAGGTTTTGAAGCTCAGCACAACACTAGCCTAGGTCTGCCTGTGCTTATTCCCTGTATCACGTAATATGGGAATATTACCATCAGCTCAACCCTGGGAGGCCTCTATTCTTTATCCTCTTCTCTCCTGGTTTATATCTCTTCCACTTCAACTTTTATTTCATCTTCTGACTTTCATCTTTCTTCATCTACCTTCCTACCCCTTCCCAAATATTTCTTTGATTTTCCTAAAACTTCTGTCATTCAACATGTTTTCCTCTTTCTACATCTGTATAGATTATATTACTCTTCAAATTTTTCAGACCCCTGCTCCCTGGGGAGCCTTATACCTTCCACAATGTTGAAGCCAGGAGTGACAAAGACACACTTTGGTCAATGAATCTCAAGAAAACTAATGTATGTCCAAGTTGTCTGGGCCTTTAAAAGCCATTAATTGTTTAAAACATTTCTCCCCTGCCCCCTTGAGACTGGCAATGTTCCAGAAGGTGATACTCCATCAACCCCAGCCTTGAAAGATGGAAAGTGTAGAGCAGAGCTGTAGGTGACCCACACGGATATGCAGTGAGAGATAAACCTTAGTTGCTATAAGTCCCTCAGGCTTTGGAGTGGTTTATTACCACGGCATAACCTAGCTAATCCTAACCAATATTCTATCCCTCTGTTTTTCCTCCCACATCTTATTTTCTTTGTCTCTTTTTCTTTTCATTCAACCTCTTCCAACTCATCGTTTCAGATCTTACTCAACTTTTTTCTTACCAAAGCCTATAAACTCTCTTACTTCTTCTTCTTTCTCTTGATTCTTCTTTTCCTGATTTTGTCCTATCTTCCTCTGTCTATTCCCCAATTAAACCCAAAGGAAAAATAGAGAAAAAGAACTTTCAAAAATTAATGATGAATAGGTATCAAGAAATGAGACCAAAGCAGGGGAGACTGGACATTATCCTAGTGGCCCCCAGAGACTTGCATTCCAGGCAGGGTAGTAAATGTCTCATTTTTCATTGAATGCCTAGTTTGGGCCAGGTACTTTGTTGAGAACTGAGGTTACAGAATTGAATAAGACGTACTCTCAGATACCCAAGAGGAGATACTGAGAGGGAAAAGAGGTATAATCAGTATTTTGTGTAAGTACTATAATATATTACACATTACATATATTATTGTACTTGTCTCACTAAATTACATATATCATACATGTGCATAAGCACACAAAACAACAGTTTCTAAGCAATTTTGTGCTAGAAGCTCTGCCTGGTACTGTACAATCCTCTCCTTTGAAAGAGTAATCCCATGGTTTAGGGACACTCATCCCCACTTGACAGCCAATAACACCGAGACTTAAGAGAGTTTAAGACAATGAAGCCACCCTCATACCTATTAAGTGATTAATCTGTGAATCAAACCCAGGTCAGCCTAATTCCAAAACCTGAGTTCTTCACCAACACCCTGCACTACCTCCCTGACGACAGCTGTAGGGAAAGACAGGAAGTCAAGGAAGGCTTGTGAAAATAAGGACTGGCTGATTCGAAAACAAAGGGGTGAATAGAAGAATGAGTGAAATGCTATTTCAGGCAGGGTTACTCTCCTAAGTAAGATGCCCAGAGGCAAGGAAAATAATGGGATAGTTTTGTACTTTTTTTGGTTTTGTTTCCTTTCTGTTTTTTGCAATTTCTGAAAGAAGTAGAAAAGCAGAAATCCCTGCTCTTGGGTAGTTATTTGAACCATCAAGCACAAGCATCTAGAGAAGAATAAAATCACTGACCAAGAAGGAAAACAAAATGCTCGGTAATTTTTCTCTTCAGAGTCTATGGAGAAACAATAACAGATACACCAACCTGATCTTTGATGCATTGAAAATCAAAAGTTTAAAAGCCTGCAAATATACTTTGTTTGCCCTGCACAGTTTTGCAAAAAACAAATTAGCTGCCAACATTGAAAAAGTGAGAGATGCTGCATAAAAAATTCAGACTTCTGGTTTCTCTTTTAGAAGTCCAATATCCCCTATGTGCTGAGTACTAGTTATCCCTTCAGATGGGTCATACACTTTCCTGTTAACCACCGTCCCACTACCTTTTTGGTTCCTTTTGTTTTCTACACCTGGCCTGCTTCACTCATTCATTCTGATTTCCTGGTCCTGAATGCATTCAGTGTTAAGAAGCCTTGATAACCATTATCTACTCTTTGATTCTTTAATCATATAAAACAAAACAAAATTTTAACATGCATGCTCCCAGAGTAACAGTGAACGATGCCATAGCTTCAACTGCCCACATGTGTGGGGTTAATAAATATCTGCCAGCTCGTTATGCCAGTATTGCACTGTGTCAAGCTTGCTGTTGTATGGTGCTATTAACACTGTCTGGAAAATGAGTGAGTACAAGCGAATAAAACACCATCTGAGAGCTCTGGGATTTCAAAATAACTTGTTAAGCCTTGCTAAGTATAAAAATGGATCACGATGATATGCCACTGGGAGCAGAATATTCTGCACTTGTGGATGGTCAGATGAAATTTAGAAATTGCTGTTCTGATCAGTGAATAAAAACATTACCATCAGCCACTTCCCAGAAAATGTACCTTGACTTGTTAATTGCTCGGCCATTTATTATTAATAATTGAAGACTTGAATGCGTTCTTACTGTGTAATCCAATTCTACCCTTACACTTACCACTCAGGATAATATTAACCAGAGCACTTCTTCTGAGGAAATGCATTAGTGCACAACTCTGTGTTAAAAATAAAAGCAAAGTTTCCTGTAAGTGGAAAGAAGAAATCTGTATTGAATCCAGAGGAAAAATCAAGATAATTGTAACAGGGAGTATGAAAAGGACAAATATAGGGGAAACAAAATACTTATTGTGATTCAGCCATATGCCACATATTGTGTTGGATGTTTCACCTGAATTTATCTTATGTAAACTTGTCAATTAAGTGTTATTCCTGGTTTAGACACAGAGTACTCAGGCTTAGAGGGGGTCAAGTAATCAAAGTAATGGAGTCAAGTTTCTAGCTCAGGTTGTTCTGGGAAGATTTAACAATGACTACCTAAACAAACAGAGACCTATTCTCAACTTAGAGAGGGATAGAGGTGGGAATAGTGGAAATTTTGTAAATAAGGCTGTGATGGTTAGTTAATTTTATGTGTCAACTTGACTGGGTCACCAGGTGCCTAGATATCTGGTGAAATATTATTTCTGAGTGTGTCTGTTAGGGTGTTTCCTGAAGAGATTAGCACTTGAAACAGTAGGCTGAGTAAAGAAGGTTATCCTTCCCAATGTCAGTGGACATCATCCAATCCATTAAGGGCCTGAAAAGAACAAAAACGCAGAGGCAGAGAGAATTCTCTCTCTGCGCCTGACTGTTGAGCTAGGCTATCAGTCTTGGTCTTCTGTCCTGGGACTGGTTCTTAAACCATCATTGCTCCTGGTTCTCAGGCCTCTAGACTCGGACTGAAACTGCGCTACCAGCTTTCCTAAGTCTCTCCCCAGCTTTTTCTCCAGCTTGTATATGGCAGATCATGGGATTCTCAGCCTCCATAATAACATGAGACAATTCTTCATAATAAATCTCCCTCTCTTTCCCTCTCTCTTTCTCTAAACAGAACCTAAATCTATCTATCTATCTATCATCTATTTATCTATCTACATCTATAGATAGATATAGATATAGATAGACATGTTCTATTTATCAGACTAATACAAAAGAGGAGGTGTCAAAAAAGGAATTCTCTGTACACATATGTAGCACTTCACCTTCTTTAAATGTCTTTGCAAGTAAATTTTTCCTCTTAATTTAGGTAGCCACAATAACTCTATCATGAAAAGCACTACTCCACTAACTTTACATACATTAAATGCTATCTGCAAAATAGTTATTAATTGTGTCATATAATAGGTGCTCAATAAATGCAACTATTAATATAATTGCCTACGTATTTACTGATATGTTGATTATGTCAGAGAAGAGTGGGTATGATTTGGACTATTAGATATATAAATCCAAGTAATAAAAACATCTAACATATTGAGGTTCAACTATATCAAAGAAATGGCTGACAGATGAGATGATTGCTCATTCACCTAACAGTCATTGAGCACCCATCCTGCACCAGAATTACACTAGGTGCTGGGAATAGAATGATCAATATAATAAGGTGTGTGCCCGTGAGAAGCTCATAGTTGAGTTGAGATGTGAATGAGAAAACAAATGTTCATGATAGACTAAAAAAAAGTGGCATGGAGCCATTTATGAAATCTGCAAGGAGCAAAAAATTCCTGCCTGAGAATTTGAGGCCTGAGCTGAGTGAAGTTTACTAGTTTAAAAGAGTTAGAGTTTATCAGTTGGATAAAGGGTAAAGAGGATAAAGGCATTCCCAGCAACAGACTTGCCTATGCAAAGCCCAGAGGTGAGAAAGAACAAAAACAACTCAAGAGAAAAAGTTGGAGGGTCTAAAGGATGAAGCTGAACAAATGGGAAGATGTCCAGTTTCGAACGGGTAGACAGGCATGTGAGCTACAGAGCCTGTCCTGTATAGAACTTGCACTTAGAAGGGAATATGAATACATTAACCAATAACACATCTTTCTTGAGTATTTCTCCAGAGTCCAGCCCTGTGCCAGTTACTGAGTAGGATACAGAAGTGAATGTGCTACCGTAACTACAATCAAGAAGAGGTGGAGTTCAACTAATATTTATTGAGCACTTATTATGTGTTCTATTCTGATCATCTGAAAAGGGGAAATGCTCATAACATCTTGAGACTAAGTTTTGTTTCTTACACATTACTCACTCTTTCTAACAATCACCATGTACTGAGGATATTGAAAGCTTGGTCAAGTCTTAGCTAGAGGTTCAATTTGTAAGACGGCATAAGTTTGAAGCAATATGGTTATAGTAGAAAGAAAGTAAATAGGCTCAGGAGTTAGGCAGATGTATGTTTGCATTCTATACTCATCATCTGCCACCGACATACCTTGGGCAAGTATCAGCCTCAGTAACCTTCATTATAAAATCAAGATGTCAACTCCCAGCGTATAGGTTTCTTGATGCAATTAAATAAGATCACTGACGTAAAGATGCCCAGCACAGTACAGAGAAATAACAGGTGCTCGACACATGTTAATGAATTTATCCAAAACTTATTTGTGAGAATGATAATCAGGATGTACCACACATATCTGCAAAATGATTATGGTATCCAGTATATTAACTCCTGGAATCCTTCCTTTGAATATTGCTTTAAGAAAAAATAATAACTGGATCCAACTGCAATCTAAGATATAGCCAGGAGCAATAACTAGGCTGGGAAAAGGTGTCTCAGTTACATTTTCCTGTCCTTATAGATACAGATAAAAACTGAAACCAATGAATGGAACCAGGAATATGGAGGAAATAAGGAAAAGAGTGGAAAAGATGGAGGCTGAAAATTAGTAGAACAGATCTAATGACACCCAGGGGAGGAGCAGAGCCCAGGAAGGAAGGAGGAGCTGACATTAATTAATGAAGAGTTTAAAAAGGAACCAGTGAAGGAATGACATCCCCTGGGAATAGTCACACTGGTGGAAATGGCAAATAACTCCTGAGTGTCTTGGACTGTGATTATTTTTCTCCTTTCAAAGATGATCAGCATCCCTCAATGGAACTGTTAGCTGAAATGCCAACATCTCTTGGAGAAAAAAAAAAAAATTGTCTTCACTCATGTGATCGGAAAACAATCTTATTCAGAATTCTCCACTTTCTTCCAGAAAATATTCATTTCCCATCTTGGTGGCTTGCTGTAATGATCAAATTAGAATTCATCTTCCAAAGATTCCTGAATTAAAGGAGTTAAATAACTGTATACAATGGGAATTCAATGAATCAACTTACAAAAGGCGGTAGACAGTAGGTGATACACTCTGAAAACAGACACTCCACAAAGGTGTGATTTATCATCAAAACTGATCTCAGGATCCACATTTTTTTGTTGTACAATTTTTGTCTCATATAAAATGAGAATTATAGCATCTACCACAAAGGATTTCAATGTATATGAAATATGTTATTAAACATTGATAAATGCATCTGGTCTGAGCATATAATAACTGCTTAATAAATGTTAGTTCCCTTCCTACCTTCCCTTTTCTCTTCCATCCTCTCAATTTCGTTAAATTGGTTCATCCATCTGTGTCTAAATTGTCCCCTTTATTTGTTTTTCTTTTTTCTTCTCTCTCTCTCCCCTTACACATACATTTTTTTTACCTTTGTTGAAAGCATGGGAAATAGTTTCAGACTATATTCCATTCCATTCCATTTCCATTGGGAAAATGTTTCTTTATATTAATACAGATTTAGAATTTACTAGTCTGAAATATTTTGGTTGTTCTTGGAAGCTGGGTATATCATTTACTCAAGACACTGTCAGAACTTTTCCAGAAGAATGAAGGTATATATTTTTGCTTTGTACAAACTAAGAAGGCTTAGAGGACAGTTTACAGTCTGGAGTGTCAGAGCCCAGCTTGGAATCTTCCACTTGACTTGAGCATCAAGTTACATATGGATCTGTACTCCTAAACTCCTCCTGCTGAGAAGCTAGACCCAATAACTCTGACATTGGGAAATGTGTGACTAGAAAATTACTGTGCTTTGCAAATTGCCTTAAGGCTAAGAAAAAAATAGCACATAGGGTATGCTTAGTGCGTCACAAGTGTTTATGTGTGTGTCTCTGTGTGTATGTGTTTATGTGCATGTATGTAGATTCAAACTACAGGGGTGGAAGAGGAGCTCTTTCTCTTGGAGGAGGAGGAGGAGGAAGCGGGGGAAGAAGAGGAGAGGGAGACCTCAGAGAGTAAGGGGAGGAGCTAAGATAATCCAAGAGAATACTCTTAGTAATAAGGGTTTCTTTTTAATTTTTTCCATAATCTTGAAGAATATTTTGCAAGTTTCAAGTTTCCTTTAACCCCCTTTATTGTTATTCCCTATAGTTTGGGCCCAAATTTCAATAAAGTCTGAAACAAAAGATTTGGTATCATTGGTAGTTAAACTGTATAAGGATGTTTACAATTCCTCCTATCACTCCTCTGAGGAGGCCAGAGTGCAAGTAGCTGCACTTACATAAGGGAAACAGTGGTCCTGATGTTATAGCATCAAAGAGAATAGAGCTCCCAGGCAGGAGGAATGTGGGATGGAAAAATAATCTCAGCTAGTTCAGTCCCAGGAATGAGTCTGAAGGTCACAAGTATAATTGCAAAATATGATGCTTCAGGTGAATGTAGTCTTGATATTCAAGTTATGTTATTATGAGAGATGTTCACTCTATGTTGAGCTTGAACTTGAGTCACTCTCCAGTGAAGGCCAACCTTTTCTTTGTTTGATGTTAAAAAGTTAAGTTTCAAAACTATCTTCCAATTTTTTGGCTTATTGTATATATCCTCAATCCTACTTTGCTGCAAATAACCTCTCTTTGGGGTTTCTGATACTGGATGAAGAGCCAGCAAATTCAGAACATTAAAGAGATCAAGTGATCTTTCCCTTAAAAAGGACTTTTTCTCAAGTGGAAATGACCACTGATGTATAATTAAAGTAATGATTTTGGTGACCCCTAAAAAGTACTGAAAAGCTTAAGCAGACAGAAAGGACTCCAAGAATAGAAAGCTATTCTAGGAAACACTTAACTCCACCCCAATACAGCCAGTATTTTAGAAAAAGCCAACAACCTTGAAAACCAGTCAAATGAGAAAACAGAGTTGCAGTGCTATGTATTCAAGTGTACAGTGTTTGGAATTTGAAGGTTCTAAGAATGAATTCTAGCTCTTTAATTTACTACATTTATTTATCTTTCTGATTATAATATCATACACATGTATACATATACATTACATTATATATACATATGCATTACCATATGTAATTTTTAAATTTACTGACATATAGTTTATTTACAGTGTTGTGTTAGTTTCAGGTGTACAGCAAGTGAGATATATATGTGTGTGTGTATATATATATATATATATATATATATATATATATATATATATTTTAGATTCTTTTCCCTTATAGATTATTACAAAATATTGAGTATAATTCCCACCATATACGTCTATATGCAGGTACTTGATACATATTAATTTGCTTCTCCTCCATTTTCCTTTCCTTTCATATCTTCAACTGTTGATTTCTACTTTGCCTTCTCTAAGCCAAATGAGGTGTGTCTGTCCCCCAAATGAAAATGGAAAATAAGTGATCAAACATAAATGAAAATTAACTTCACAAAGAAACAATATCACATAGAGTTTTAACCATATGTAGAATATAAATTGACAGAACAATAATGCAAACTGAGTGAGAGAATAAGTGAATTGAACTGTTCTGAGGCCCTTGTTTTATCAGGAAAGTAGTAAAATTATTCATTTGTATTATAGTCTAATAAGGCATTTGTGTTTTAGTCTCTAAGATAACCACTAAAATAAAAGTAAAGTAATCTATAAGTAGCTAAGGGAGGTGGGTAAAATAAAAATAAATTACCAGACTAATCCTAAGTAAGTAAATAACCAAGTAAAAACAACCAAATAATGAAATAAGTGAATAGCATCAGCAAATATAATATTAAGAAATATTAAGAAAAACGAATTAGCTTAGAGTTTATAGAAAGTGATGGGTGTGAGCTTTTGTTTTTGAGTCATCAGGAGAGATCTTACAGTGAGATGACAGTTTTGCGGAGATTTGATTGGTAAGTAGAAGCCAGACCCGCAAAGATCTAGGGATAGAGCATTGTACACAGAAGGAAGAAAACTAAAAAGGTAGAAGCATCTTGGCATCTTGAAGGAACAGAAAGAAAGCTGTAGTGAAGTAGGGTTGTACTATCTTATGCCAGCACTGAGCGCTGTACTGCACAGTATATTTGCAGCCTACAGTGCTGTATCAGAGCACTAGGGGATATTTTCAGTCCTAACTTATAGAGGGGAGACTGACGTGCCAAGCAATTAAGTGAATTGGGTAGCATTACTGCGTATATTTTCTTCAAATATGTATTTTGTAGACAATCGTTTGAAACTAGTCTCGGCCGCTTATGAGAGCAATTTGGGAAATTTGCTTCAGCTTCACCCTATGTATTTGTAAAATGGAATTATCAATAGCATAAAAAGCCAGGGTAAGGTGTGCTGAGGATTAAATCCTATTATGTAAAGTGTCTACCAAAATGGGTGAAACATATTAGTGAGGGTTAACTCATAAAATTATTATCTTAGATACTCCATAGGATAAGAAAAGGTGCTGGTGTTCTACCCCAAAGTGTGTTTCACTACAGTCATTGCATCTTCCACTTCACCTCACAGTCAAGTAAAAGGATGACGTGGAAGACAGTAAGTGCTGTAAGAGAAGCTGGGGCAAATGGCTATGAACCACAGCAGAGGAGACAAGGTAAGTCCAGCCCTGGAGAATTAGACTTCACCAAAGACTTCTCAGAGGAGGGAATATTTGAACTAGAACTTGGAGGATGAAGAGCTTTGATTTTCCCCCTTAGACATTTGCTCTCAGAGCCATCTGTTTAGAACTCAGTTATGTTCTTTCTTGCATGGCAGCTAATATGGTTTCATCTTCGAAGGAATGCAACTGCTATGTATTCTCAGATCATTGTTTTTTATGGTCATGGCTTATTCCATTTTCTAATCCTGTAAGAGCAGGAAGCTTTCTCAGAGATAGTTCATATTTATTTTTGTCACTACAAAGTGCCTGACACTAGGCTGATATGACATATGTAGAAGTCCTTCCCACTGCATTGGTATATAGTAGGCACGCAATAAGGATAGCTGAGTTAAAGTACATAGTTAACATTTTTATATACTTATTAAATTGATCTTGGATATGATAAATTCATGTTGGATGTATGATGTTGGTAGAAAGAATATCAAGATAGAAGGGAAATGACTCTATGGATGATGGATGGGTGGAGAGATAGATGGCTATAGAGATCAGGTGGCTGAGTGGCTAGAAAATAGGGAAATACCAGTGAATCATTGAGTTTTCCAATAATTTCCATTGACTGGGGAAACACTTTCGAGCTGCACTGATGTTTCCAAATTTCTAAAGGATGTGGAAAGAGGCTTACAAAATTCATTTATTTCAACTTTTCTCCTAATGCTATTAAAATGATGGATGCTTGTTCTGTTCTCTGAGACTTTTGCTCCAGTGCAACATCAATTAACTAGGATATCACATCATGTTTCATGTATTTTTCAATATCTTCAGCCTCCCCTGTCTTCCTTTTTTCCTGTCAGAGAAAACAATTCGGTATCTCATGGTATGAGTAAACAATCTCCCAAGAAGTAGTAGTAATAATAATAATACAGAAAATCTTTTACAAACAGAAGGTAAAGTTGATTGAAAACACACCTATCTTGAAGACAAACTTCAAACACTAAGAGTAGATATTTCAAAGCTAGGTGGCTACCTTGGGGCTACAGTTCAGCAGTAAGGGCACATAATTAGAGCTAGCAAGACCTTGGTTTAGATTTAAAGCTGCTACTTATTAGCTGTGGGATTTAGGGAAAGTTACTTAATACTTTTTAACTGTCTGTACTTTGGGGATACCATTCCTACATTCCATGGTTGATGAATAAATTAAATTAAACAAACTAATTTGTGCAAAGTAAACAATTTAGTGTTAGGTACACATTAAGTTTTGAATAGAGGGTAGATATTAATATCTTGATTCCTCTGTAAAATCCATTTAAAAAATGGAGTCATCTAAAGCCAACTCAGATATCTTATAGCATTTTACAAGTTTACAGGCAATATGCACATATATTATTTAATTTTTATTTATCATCTCTGTCTCAGAGAGGTGAAGTGATTGACTCAAGTTCACACATCTGGAAGTAAAATGAGAAGCTAGCATCTTGGACACTGCATGTCATGGTTTTTCTTCTGCAATACTTATTGGCGCCATCTCTCACATTCCAGAATCTGTTATCAACAGGAGATACACCTACTGGACCAGAGCAGAGCTCACAAGACAGCCTGATAATCTAGATTTCAGTCTTATCCGGTTCTGAATCTTTAAATTCCTCCAACAGCAAGACTGCAAGCACTAGCTCAGGATGGTGGAAATGTAAGTTTGCTAGGTTTCAGTTATATCCAACAGACCATGGCATTTTATGACGGCAAATGTGACAACTGTCTCCAATATATTGTTCCTGTGCTAAAGCATTTCCAAGAGCCTCCATATCTCACAGCAATGGTTCTCCAAATTTTTAGTAGGCATTGAAATCCCCTAAGGAACGTCTCAATCCCCATCCTGAGAGATTCTGTTCTGGGTTTAAATCTATTATAGTCTTATATAGGATTTGGGGGCCATATCAGATGATTCTGATGCAGGAGATCCCAGGTGTCCTGTATGAAAACTGATTTGCATGATAAAGGTCAACGTGGCATTCATATCCTTCCATTACTTTGTCCTTGACTATCTCTCCAGTCTCAAATCCCATCTCTTCCTACTTTGGCAATGATGGTCCACTGATGCCTAATTGTTTGTGGACCCTTAAAAACACATCATGCTCTTCACCACCGATTCCTTTGCTCAGGCCAACGTCTTACCACCTCCTCCCAGACTTGCCTGAAATTCCCTTTCTCCTCTACACACACTCCCATGCACTCCTCAGGACTCAGCCCAGCCACCCCTTCCAGATATACCTCTGTCACTAAACATTCACATTATTTTACAATAGTCTATGAATTATTCATCACCCCAACTAGATGACAGTTAGCCCATTAAACAAAAATTCATGAAAAATGTGTGTACCCAAAGAGGAGGATGGGAGAATTGCTTTCATACCCAACGTGAGAATTTCTCATGATGGATCCTAGCTGAAGGGCACTTGGAGATTCTGTTGTGTGCTTGGCTTTGCTATTAGGCAAATGGCAAATAAAGACTGAGTATCGCTAGAGGTTTTCCTTTAGGCTAAGAATCCTATTCCACGGCTTTCCAGCTCAGAAACCCTCCTACAGTCTTCAGTCAACCGAACACACCAGGGGTCCTGCAAGGTGCTGGGGAACCAGCTCCCCCCCAAAGGCCATGCACAGAAGTGGGACCTGGGGAGGTCAAAACAGAGGAGTGAACTGGGCATGTGCAGGCTGCGCATCTATGCCTTCTAGGAGGCCAATGCCCAGGGACAGCAACCTGGGCTTCTGGTGTGGATTCCGGGGCCCAAATTGGTCCTCTGCCAATGTCTACAGCTACCTGATGGCGCCATCCCATGCCCAGAGGCCAGGCCAGGTGTAGAGGAATTGGTTCTGGCCCAGAGCCTGTGCAGGAGCAGGACGACCCAAGGCCAGGATGGGGGAGTGAACTGCGCATGTATATATGTATGTATAGATATATGTGCATACAAATACACATATCTGCACACACATACGTGAATAAGTAAATATATATACACACATATGTGTGGTTTCCCTACTCCTTCCTAGGGTCCAACTTGGAGGAGACATCTAGAAAACATTTCTATCCTCCCCAAGATAAAGTTACTAGAGTTTCTCCAGTCTCTAATGAACAAGCTTTGGGATCATGGCAGGCATAAGAAGAGGGTTTTTTTTTTTAAATACTGTTCAGGGAAGGTGAGATGTGATTCTCTTAAAGGATAAATTTCATGGGTTGGATGGTGGGTACTTGAGATATCTAAGACAGTTGCTCTTATGAACTTAACTGGTTTGTATAATTTTTTAATATACCCAATTCAGTTCCTCTTCTTGGAAGTTCCCTGCCTCTTTTGAAGGAGTGGGCCTAGAACCATATGTCTGTACCAGATTATGCCTCATATGTGCCAAAAATAATTGGATGAATTACAGAATTGGAGCCCTACAGTTGAGCCTCACTCTTGAAAATTTGAACTGATAAACACTAAAACTTGGTGCTTGTGAAGCAACACTCTAAGGTCATGTAGGGCAGGTGAATTTGGGCTTGCTGTTGACACAGCATTAACCCAAAGCTGTGGAGAATCAGAACCAAATGCCTTGTCAAGAAAGCTGGTCTACAGGGAAAAAGGAATTAGATGAGAAAATGTACTGTCTCAGAAAAAGAAATTGAGTAGATGTCTAATGATTTTGTAGTCCTCCTGAAGCTGCTTTACTTCTTTCCTTCGAGTTCTGAATGAGCCCCCTATATCCTGACAAAATCTCTTTTCCTTAAATTTGAGAGGGGAGTGATCCTTGACTAAAACATCCTACAAATGACTGAGTCTCATGGGCTGGCAGGTGGATCTATGGGATAGAATGTGTGTAAGTTATGCAAAATGACCCAAAGGTCTGTCAAATTGGAGCAATTTAGGATCCACGTTTCCAGTATGTTACTCTGGACATTAAATGCTGCTCTGGCCCTAAGGTACAATCCACTAGGGATCTTTAGCACAAGATTTTTTAGCCCAGTTAGTTAGCACATCTAACCTCCAGCTCCTCTATGACTAACCATCTGCCCACAGCTAACATTTAGGTGGCTAATTACATCCAGGTATGATGCTGGTGGGCTTGGATAAATTAACTGTTGCAATTGAAACTGAATGCAATCAATTATATGGTTTTGAATTGCTCAGAAACTGTTCCACTGGAGCATGAATAAAAGGGCATGAGAAATATCTATTAACAGTAGGAAAACAGGCATGAATAAAGCCTCTAAGTATTTTTGACTCATGTGTGAGTCATGGGTATTACCTGCATACCAAGAGAGGACCCTTTTGAGTCACCACTATTATCAACAAAAACTTAATGAGGACCATACACATACGGAATTATGATAATGGGACCCACGTAAGAGAAGACTTGGGTGTCCACGTTAGTCATAAACTTCATTCATCTGAGGAGGCGGTTCAGGGTTCCTGGATGAAGACATCTGCTTCACACAGATCAAGCTTAGATTCTTGTTTATGCCTCGTCCAGTTTACTTCATCAGCTTTCTCTTTGGTCTCCCTGTTACAAGTCTTCACCACACCAATACCACACTCATACAACTGTCAGAGCAATCTTTCCAAAACACAAATCAAACAAAGTTGTTTCTCTGCCTCTAGTTTTTCAGTTATCACAGCATGGTTCTCAAACTTTCACGGGTATAGAGATCTCCTGGAGAAATTGTTATATACATACACATAAGGCCCACATTCAATGATTCCAACATAGTACATATTTGGTGGAGTGTAAAATTTATTTTATTTAATTAGCAGCCCAGGGGATTCTATTACGGTGGCCTAGATACTGTCTGGTCTTGGATGCTGCAATGGCTTATAGCTTAAAGCCCCTAATTCCTTAGCATGGCCAGCGGGGACCTGCATGATCTAACCGTGTCTGTAACCTGGCCTCATCTCCCACTTCTACATGACTTATCCTGTATACCGCCCGGACAAAACCCAATCTTTCCAGGTTCCTCAGTTCTCCCCATCCTCATTCATGCCTAAGTCCTTTTTTTCCTGGTCTTCCCACTCTCTGGAAAGCCCTTCACTCATATCTACCATGATTGGGTGCTGGGTCTTCCCTGTGCAAAGGTGACGACCGGCTGAGCGACCTCAGCTGGGAGCTGAAACCTAGCCTGTGCCAGGGATGTGTGAACTTGGAGGCAAGGACACATTTACCCGATTGGATACTCAGAGGGTATCCACTTTGGGGCATTCATCTACTCAAGGAGAACAATTTTTCTAGTTCCCAAAGAGGGTTTGTAGTGGAGGATGCCTTGTCCCTGTCCTCACTTGGGTACAACTTTAGGCATTCTCCAAGACTCAGCTGGTTGCCACTGCTTGCTGGGTTGGGCACCCTTGCTCTCTCCCCCTGCAATACCTCTATTCCTCACTCACCCCATAGTGTTGTAATCACCGCGTCTGTTTTTTCAGGCTGTGGTCCCCTCAAATGCTTGGCTTATCGTAGTTTCACCATAAATATTGTCACTGTGAAGGTAGCTCAAAGGAAATTTCAGTCACTGGCTGACATTTCTGAGACTAACAAGAGCAAGTCTGGCTTCCAGCCCCCTTTCAGTATCCTTCAACTCATTTTCTTGAGGGCCAATCCCGTGCCTAGTACTGCGTCTGCCTCTGGAGATGCAGACGGGAATTCTTCACCATCCTGTTCTTAAAATCAGAGTTCCTTTAACTCCTCCCCTGAATCAGCTTCTTGCCCCCTTGGACACTCATCTTCAGCAACACTCTGGCTCCTTGTACACTGGCCTTTCCTACCAGATCCTAGAAGTGCCACACACCCACTCCCCACTGGGCCTTCCCCCGTGATGTTCCCTCCATCTACTCCAATCTCCTTGTCCACTTTTTAAGATTTTTTTTTTTTTGATGTGGACCATTTTTAAAGTCTTGATTGAATCTGTTACAATATTGCTTCTGTTTTATGTTTTTCGGGTTTTTGCCCACAAGGCATGTGGGATCCTAGCTCCCCGACCAGAGATTGAACCCACGCCCCCTGCATTGGAAGGTGAAGTCTTAACCACTGGACCACCAGGGAAGTCCCTCCTTGTCTACTTTTTAAACAAGCAATCAACCTTCAAGAACCAGCTCACAGGTCTTCCCTGGTGGCTCAGTGGTTAAGAATCCGCCTGCCAACACAGGGTAAACGGGTTCGATCCCTGGTCTAGGAAGATCCCACATGCTGCAGAGCAACTAAGCCCGTGCACCACAACTACTGAGCCCTCACTCTAGAGCCTGTGAGCCACAGCTACTGAGCCCACGTGCCACAACTCCTGAAGCCTGGGCACCTAGAGCCCATGCTCCACAACAAGAGAAGCCACCACAATGCGAAGCACACACACCACAACGAAGAGTAGCCCCCGCTCACCGCAACTAGAGAAAGCCCACGCACAGCAAGGAAGACCCAACGCAGTCAAATAAATAAATAAATACATCTGCGTCTTTATTCCTGTCCTGCCTCAAGGACACGGGGAGGGGGAAGGGTAAGCTGGGACGAAGTGAGAGAGTGGCATGGACATATATACACTACCAAATGTAAAACAGATAGCTAGTGGGAAGCAGCCACATAGCAGAGGGAGATCAGCTCAGTGCTTTGTGACCACCTAGAGGGGTGGGATAGGGAGGGTAGGAGGGAGGGAGACGCAAGAGGTATAGCTGATTCACTTTGTTTTAAAGCAGAAACTAACACACTATTGTAAAGTAATTATACTCTAATAAAGATGTTAAAAAAATTTTTAAATAAATCTTTAAATTAAAAAAAAAAAAAAAGAATCAGCTCACAATACATCTTCCAGGAGCCTCTACTGATTTTCCATTCTGCTCCAAACAACACTTTTCTTGAGCCCTCAGGTTGGAGATACCCCATTGCTGACAGGTATGATGTTCCTGCTGTGCAAAAAGAGAGTGAGGAGTACCGAGTGCTTTCCACCATAGCTTCTACCCTGGCATGGGCTTTCCTTTGCACAAAGGGGCATGTTCACCACACCCTGTACTCACACGGTTTGTCTTCCCCAAAGGAGCCCTTTACCTATTTTAAACAAAGACGTAACAGCAGCAGCCCTTCCTTTTGATTCTATAACATCCTGGGACTATCCTTGATTATACCACATGGGGCTCTGATTAGTATTTGTCTTCTATTTCTGCAAGTACCCTGTGGGTTTGTTGAGGTCGGGGACTTTGCCTTACTAATCTCTGTGTCCTCTCAAGCAAAGTGTTTGGTTCAAAGGAGGCACACAAAAGACACTACTCAAATCAATGAAATTGTAAAACTAGAGAATCTCCAAAAGAAATGTAAGTGTCCAGCCCACTGACTCACTCGGTCACACATCCATTCATTTATTTTTCATTCATGTATTTTCAATCATATGAACCACTCTGGGCCTCAACTATAAAATGGGAATAATGATCTCTCCTCTCATTCTATCATTAGAAAGTTGAGAATCAGAAGAGATAATGTTATAAAGGCAGCTTTCAAAGAGTAAAATAGAAAAAAAAAAAGGCACTACGGTAAGAAAGGTCTCCAGACATGTAGAGACATATTTCGGCATTGTTTTATCCATGGAATTTTGGCATACATGAAAATTAAAATTTAAAGCAGCAATATCCATGCGTATTTCACAAAGCTAAGTATTTTACAGAAACAGAATTCTGTGGTTAGTTAAATTTTGGAAAGAATGCATTTTTTTAAAAGTTAATCTTTTTAGCTGCAAGATCTTCAGAACCTTCAATACGGCAATGCCATCATCATACACCTCTGAGGGGTGATAGAGTGAGCAGATTCTCCGAACTTAATTGACCAGAGAACCTTACGGATCACGAGTTAGCTAATAAACCAACCCCCACCCTCACCTCCAACATGTTTTTGACAAAAAGTCCAGGAAAGGATTCCATTCAGACACACTGTCCCCGGGAAATTTGGCAACAAATTCCATCCAGCAAAGGGAACATCCTTCCAGGTTTTAAAATCAAAGGATTTCAGAGAGCTAATGAAAATCTCAGGAGAGGCAGTGTAGTATATTAGATTATTTCCTTGAACCTCAATAAAGTCACAATATATTTTAAAACAAATTTATTTTTATAACTACAATTGTATTTTGAAATATTTGAGATCCAGCGCAGCCATGGTTTTCCAGATCACCTTTGCCCTTCACTGTATTTCTCCATCTTTCTTAATTCTCAACCACTTAAAGATAAATTCTCTGCTGGGTGAAGCCCATCTAGAAAGTTATTGTAAGTGGACTTAGTTCAACACTATTCACCTACAGGAATCATTGCTTCCTGTCAAGCCAGTTTACTCAATGTTTTCCCCAGATATGGGTTCAGTCAGTTTCCATCCTTTTGCTCTTGTCATCCCCTCAGTAGAAATGCTCCCTACTTATGCTTCATTCTTCTTTTCCTCCTTTCCATTTTCCCCCTTCTTTTTTCTGTACTTCTTTCCATCCACCTACTAACCCCCAAACATTTATCTGACACTGTTCAGTGTTAAGGGTACCAGTACCTAACAACTAAGATTTGTTCTTTGGTTTCAAAAAGTTTAAATAAACAAATATGTTGAGAGCCTGAATATATAAATGAACAGTGGCCAGACCATATGTTAAAATAGAATTCTGACTCACAGCCTGTAGCAACCTTCCCAGGAAGCCAACCTCTTTTCTACACTAAACAATCGAGAAAGCCAGTCTATTATAAGTCAGATTGCTATCTCTAGTGATAGCCCAGGAAGCTAAACAATGACTTCTATTATTGGCCCAAAGTGGCCAAGACATGATTAATGACTGAAAGCTTTGCTAATTTTTGTCCCTGCTTCTAACTTAAGACCAAGCAGAGAAGGCCAAATATGCACCCCTTTCAAATCACATACGATGCCCCATCCCTAATTAGCCCACCTACAGCTTCCTCATGCCAATAGCCTCAGCTCAGGACATACCTGAAGCCTCCCCTTTTCTCCACTGTAATGCTTTCCCACTCCTCTGCCTGCCTTTGAGTCTCTGCCAAAACAGAGTGATGGTGGCTGACCCCCTTGCTCAGAATAAATAGCCTTTGCTTCTCTCATTTGGTTGGTTTTCATTTCCACAATGTGAACAATGAAATTTACAATGCAATGTAATCAGTTTATAGCAGAGGAGTGTATAAGATACAATAGGTACACACACACACACACACACACACACACACACACACACATTAAAGAGTTAAATCTCAAGAAGATTGAAAGAGAAGATAAGATAGATCAAGGAAAGCTTCCCAGAAGCGTCAAACTGGAATAATAATGTTACCACGTTGACAAAGCCAAAGGCAGAAGGAAATAGATGTGTAAAGGCACAAAGGCAGGAAGCAAAATATACTCATAGACTAGCGCTTGGAATGAGAGCTAATTTATTGGGTGCATACTGAGTTGCAGGCACTGCCCTAGTGACTTGTTCAATAACCCTTTGAATTACATTTTATTATTATGCCCATCACAGAGATGAGGAGATGGAAACCAAGGGTCACAGAGCCAGGAAGAGCTGGAGTTAGGATATGAACCTATAAATTTTGGGTTCAAAAGTCTAGACGTTGAATCACTATAGTATACCTAGAATACAGTAGGTGTGGGCAGTAGTAGAGTGAGATGAAGCCACATAAGGAAGGAGCACCCAGCTCACAGAGGACCTCTTATGTCCCGCTAATGTGTTTGGACATTCCTAGGTGCCTTCTCTGGCCACCCCAACTCACTGTTATACTGGCCCCCTCTGTAGCAGGGTTAAGCATTTTCCTACACATTAGCTGCCCGTAGCCTTTGAACTCACCACAGCCCTTGAAATAAATAACTTGATTGGTCCATCTCTCATCTCTCATCTCCCAACTGGATGATGAGATCTCCAGTGGTGGGCACTGCATCATCACCTTCTCCCCTTGATGTCTATCATAGGGTTCTGCACAAAACAGGTATTTAATTGGAAAAAATACGAAAGGAATAAAGGAATAAGTCCTTGAATGAGCATTAAAAGTAACAACTCAAGACTTCAACATGTGTAGAGCATTTTCACATACACAGTTGACTTTGATTTTTTTTTTTTAATGTCTGTGAGGTAGTTACAATCTTAAGATCTATTTTAGATATAAAGAAACTGAGATTCGGGGTGTGTTTAATGACATTCAAAGTTAGAATGATAAAGCAAGTGATAGGTATTGAAGTTTAGGAGGTTCTAAATCCCTTAGTTTTCTATTTCTTCATTGCTAGTCATTTTCAAAACTGCTTTAACACAAAGGGGACGGGCATTTGATGGAATAGAGTCTATATTTGATGCATTTAATGCTCCCTTCCTTTCTAAAAACTCCATTACCATCCCCGGAAACTATGATCCAGGTTTCATTTACTGCAGCAAAAGTACAAATTGTGGAGGCAAAGACAGATAACGTTGGTTGAGTTGCTAAGAAACCCAGAACATTGTTAACTATCCCAGGTCACTATCCTACAGAGAGATCAATAATACATCATGTCTCCATAGTAACTTACTATGAACAGGATGTGAGTTGAAAATAGAGGAAACTATGACAATGGTAATCAGTAAGAGTTAAACCAGAAGAATGCTGAGTAACAAATTGTTTGAGAATGTTAAAATCCTCAGAAAGAATTAGTAGGCAAAGGCTGAGCTTTAGAATCCAAGAGACTGGGTTGGAATCATAACCCTTCCATTGAAAGTTACAAGACTGGGGCAAAGCAGTCAAACTCTCTGAACTATATGTTCCCCAGCTGAGAAGTAAAAAATGTTAAGTCTTGACCTACTTAATTCTCAGGGATGTTGTGAGTTAAGGGCTGCACAGATATAAAATACGTTTGAAGAATCATTAACATCCTTGTCTTTAAAAAGGCACATAGTCTTACATATCTGAGAAAGTAAATAAATAAAATTCCATCTTAATTTGTTGCTGGCTTATATTATGCAGTAGAATTTTCTGTTTGCAGTAGATTATTCTTCAGGTTTTGCAAGATTGAACTAATGTTAAATTAGTTCAGTTTGGTTGGTGGCTGGAAAAAGCATGAATTTGGAGCTTTGAAACCTAGGTGTCAGCTCATTATTTCCCTAATTATTTATATGATTCTGAGCAAGTTGGTGGCCTTTTAAACCTCAGTTTCTTTATTGGTAAAGTAACAGTAGTAATATTAACAGGTACCACCCTTAGACTCTGACAAGTGAGCCCCTGCCTGAACCCAGTGCCTCAGTGTGCCCAGGGCGTTGGAGTGCTTCCTCACAGTTTTCTAAGTCCCCTTCCAGTGTCTGGAACCTGCTAAGGCCAGCAATGCCACACAGACAGAATGACGCTTAATCCCAGACCAGGACATGTGTGGACCTCAGTCAGCATTTCTCCCCTTCAGAGCACTGTCTGACCATCTTCTTTGTGTGGGGTCAACCAGATGTCCCAAGTTGCTCTGGGATTTGTACCCAAGAGGTCCTTGTAGCACCTGCCTCAGTTCCAGGAGGATTGTCTGGTGAACAGATCATTCCCACTGGCCAGTGTGGTTTTTCTTTCATAGGATGGGGCAAGATTGAGCTGCAAGAATGATACTAACGTGCTGATTTGGTGTGACTCTCTCTCATGCTAAGCACAGGACAAGTTCAGGGCTCTAGGCTAACAAAAGGTTAATAACAAGGGTTCTCCCAATTCTTGGGCTTGAGCTTGTGTGTAAACCCGTGTATCAGCTCTCACCCATATATGTATCAACCATAGTACCACCTCCTGTCTACAGCATCTAAGGGTGGCTGGGGTAGAGGTATATATTTTTTACCCAATGCACCCTTCACCACTGACACCCAGGGTGGTCACCCATCCCCCTCACAGGCTCTGTGTCATGTATTAGGTATAAACATGCCTATGTCCTGCAAGGTCTTTGGAGATCATTGCTCTGCAACATCAAGGAGCCCTTCCAACTGTTACATCTTTTGTCTCCAATCTGTGCAGTGCTCTCCCCAGGGTTGGTCTTAAGTCATTCTGGATAAAAGATAAACACTTATTGCACAAATTGGACTGCTCTTCTTGCCCCACCCGCATTCTTCCTTGCTCATTGCCATATATGGGAGGCAGGAGTGAGCTCAGCATTGAAAGATAGGACATTCTAGGAATGTAGTGATTATGGCCTTAAGAGTTCAAGAGAAGGCATGGTTGGAAGATGTATGGTTCTACCTTTATGCTATAAAATTCTAAACAGTTAATATAACATGATCACAAACTAAATTATCATTCAAACTTTCCTTCATACTCTCAGTAAGATGAACATGTGTGATCATCATGAACAAAGTACGGCAACAACCATAGGAATCACTGGAATCCAGGATCCATGAGTGCCTTGGAGGATGATGTTGTATCATGAGTAGTGTTACAACTGGTAACTGGTTGTAAATTACATTAGGGAGTTGCAGATGCAAGAGGATCTATATGTTCCAACACAAACAGGTTCCAAAGAGCCATGTCATTATGAGTACGCTACATTTTACTTGCAGTGGGTAATAAGAAATTTGACAATAATGGCACATTTGACAATAAAGAATGTAAAGGGGTGGCTTCTGAATATTAACATAAAGAGATAGTGCCCAGTTACTATGAAGAATCTTTATGTGCAAGGATGAAACAGTAAACAAATACATAAGTACCACTTCTCTATCCATTATTTCAAATCTTCGTTGATAAAACACTGTGCTTCACATGGGCCCATTCATTTTATATTATATGCTTTAATCAAATTGCACGTATGGACAAATATCCCACCAAAAATATTCACACAGGGCCTCATACATCATAGGGTGACCCCAATACTAACTATGCTTTTGCCAAAGGATAATAAAAATACTACTACTACTACGAATAAAACAAGTTAATAAGTTGTTCCTGACACATGCATATCTCCCCTCATACCTGAGAAAAAAATGGACCTTCCCTCATTTATGCCACCTTTCTTCCTATTCACAGTGCCAGGAACACAACACTACCTCTGCTTCCTGACATACGTCTATCATTCTCAGGCAGTATGAACGTCAGGACAGTGGCACATACGGTTCTTTTCTGAATCTCCAGTACTTATCATAAAACCTGGTGCTGCCTAAGCAGTCAATAAATGTTTGATGAATGAATAATAAAAAATGAACTAATTTATAAATTATAAAGTGAGATAGAAATGGCAACATTATTACAGTAATATTATCATTTCTTGTCAGAATTATCCTTTAGGACAGGATGAGCAAAAAATGCTGAACTGCTGAAAGGATACAAAGATACAGAATTCATTTTCCAAATAAAATAGAATAATTTTTTAAAATATTCAATAGCAGGTACTTTAAACCAAATGTTCCTGTGAATCTTATCATCTCTTCACCAAGCTTAGAATCAGCTAAAGTGTCCCGTAATCATACAGATTCTTGGACCCCACACCAATGATACTCAATCAGAATCTCTGGTCTTGGGCTTGGGGATGAGGGGCAGGAATATGCACACTTAAAATGTTTTTCAGTTGATATTTGAGACTTATTTCTGTAGACTGATATTTTCAGAATGAGATTTGCCCTTCAGCTTCTGAATCAAGTGAATTCTTGAACCTTTAATTAGAAAGGAAATAGGATTAAATATTGGGAACCTCCATGAGTCATAAATTGGTATACGTCTCTCTATGACCACAGCAGACTTTTTAGAGGCTACTATGGCATCTTGTTGTTTTGATATAATAGGATTTCTTATATTTTATAGTTATTGCATACAATAATGTTTTCCTTCATGTCTATAGTGTAAGCTCCGTGAGAAAATGGACCATAGATATTTTGTTTATCACTGTGTTCCCAGCTGCTAGCACAGTACTTAGCCTTTGTAAATGCATGCATGAATCCATGAGTTAGTAAGAATGAATGAATGAGTCAACAATGAATGAAGAAAATACCTTCTTCTGATGCTAATTTTACTACATTCAATTCATTATTATCTTTTGTTCAATGAAGATATTTCTCCTGCTGAGTTATGTTTTTCTTCTCAATTGTTCCCTGAGAAAGGAAAAGTCCTTTCCTGTAACTATGTAAATTAATAATAACCTATTTAGGGGGGAAAGGGAAAGAAAGACAGAACATGATCATCAGATAATACCCTTTTCCCCTCTGTGTTATCCACTTATAAGGATTTGGAACCTGAGTGTATCTTATACGAGAACAGGAACAAGGACAGTAAATGCCAAATGTGAACTACCCATCTACCAAACAAGATAGCGAGATGATTTCATCCATCACCAGGGCTAGCAGAAGTGTGATGGATGCAGAGCAATCAATTTCAAACTCACGCAGTCCTGAGATTAAATTAAGTCTAACAGATATCTCCCCTATACGTCTTAGTGGTTAGTGTTCCAGAGAATGTACCTTTGGTGTCCTTGAAGGGAGAGGAACAGGGTAGCTGGTCTTAATCCTCAAATCTATTGGTCCAGCATCTCACTAAGAAAGGTCCCACTCCCTCTTGAGTGTACAAGAGTTCCACAAGATGAGCTTCTGCCTTAATCCCATATCTAGGTCTCTGCTGTATGTATCAATCCTTCTTCCACGAGAAGTTGGGACACTGCAGGCCAAGCAAGTAGTGTCCCAGGGGCCTAGGCTGGACAGGAATTGAACTTCTTATAACTTTATTTGAGGGTGGCTTGGGAGCTAAGCTTACATCAGTCCAAAGCTAAATTATCAGATCCCCTATGGACAGTAAGTGCTCTGGGCAAGAAGGATATTTGCATATAAGGAAGAGAACACCTGGAGAAATTTCTTAAACTAGGTTCAAACATTTGAGCAAATTTATGTTTTAAGAGGTAGGCTATAGAATTACATAATTGAGGGTCTGAATCATGGTTCTACCACTTAGTAGCAATGTAAGATTCAGAAGATTCCTTCAAATCTTTGAGCTTCAGTTTTCTAATCTGAAAATAGGGTTAATAATAGCATTTACATCATAGGCTGTTATGCAGATAGAGGAAGATATGCATATCAAGTATTTGAGGCAATGTAAGTATTTGAGATACTGAACGTGTTCAGTAAATATATACTCCAATTATTATTCATCTTAGGATTTTTAATATTGTGTACAACTTCTAACAAATGTAAGTCAGGAAAAACCACTGATAACCCATGGGTACCTACATTGCAACCCTGTTCTTCCAGGAGTGGACCCAGTCTTGATATTACACAATCTGATGTAATATACATATCTACATGCCTGCTCAGATTCTCTCGCCCTCAGCTATCTGCTAGACCTACGCCAACTAGCTCTCACTCAGCTGTCAACATGGCCCACTGACTCCATATGTTTTTAGCAGATCCATGACCCAAGGTTGACCAGTTGCATGCTTGGAATTTCTTTTCCTTCCTCTTCTGTCTCAGATGAAAAACCACACTGTAAGTCACGCGACCCAGATTCCCCAGCAGCTGCCAAAGGGGCCAACCTGAATGTAGAGGGGAATTAACTTCCTGTGGGGCAGAATTTGAACTGTGGGGCAGGCGAAAGTAGGGAGCAATTTTTACAGTCAATTTTCTATTACTCCTTCCAATAGAATGTTTCCATGCACTTTACTGTATAGCCAGAGATGTACAAAAATGCCCACATGACTAAATAGAGACACCTTCATAGTGACAAACATGAAGAAGTATTGTCCAGTGTGATTAATGCATTATTTTGCATTGCTTCCTACATCTCCTTGCCTCACTTCATTTTTCCCTCACTCTTCCCACCCTAGGAATGTACTTCCCAAATAAAGCATTAAGACTAGATTTCTCCCTCAGTTTCTGCATCCAGGAAACTCTGACTAAGATTATTAATAACAAGAGTGGTTCTGCAAAGCAGACTGTCAGACAGGAACTGGCTTTCTCACTGGTCTGAAGGCAATAAAATCTCTATTACCAGGAGTAAGTGGGATGCAGTGACATCATGAGTACTGGGACTTTCATCTGTAGTTAATGGGATAAAGACAAGGCTATGGGATTTTGAATAGTTGTGATGCTTAATCAGCTTGATAGCAAAGAAAGCATAAAAATGTGAGTAGAGTGGCTTTTGGGGGAAAGTGGGCACAAGAGACCTTGCAAAAAAAAAAAAAAGTCCAAGGCTTCTAATTGCCAGCTCAAAGCATGATCTAAAATCTAGAATCCTTTATGATGCATTAAAAGAGACATTCATCCCTTGAAGCTAGAAGACAAGAAATGCAGTGAATCCAATTTTAGGGGTAATAAGTGCAAAGAAGATAAAATAAACAGGCTCAGCAAGTCTCTTATGTCAAAACCAGGGCCCTAATGGAGAAAAAATGGACAATTTAGACCTGGAATAGGAATATTTCTATAGGCAAGCCTCAAAATCTTTGAACTCCCTAATCCTCTGAAATCTTCTCACGGCAAGCTTTTTAATCTTTCCAAGTGAGAACTTTTTTCTCTTGCAATGGATTCATTTGAAACTGGTTGCAAGATGATGTTTGATCTCCTATCACACTCATTGCTTCTAGTCTAATAACTAGAGTCAAGTCCAGTGGAGCCCTAACAGGAAAAGGCTATACACTAAAGGACCTGCAGAATCCAGCTAATATGTCCTAGTGAAACTGGAGGAACACAGATGGGGCTGGGTCTCGCAGATGATAAACCAGGTAAAAAGAATGTAACACTGGATAGAGGAGAATTCACTGGCATGTGGGCACTTACCCAATACTTGAAATTCAATATCTTGACTACTGCAGATAGTTTGCTTATATGAATGTCTGCTCAATGCCTGGATTTAAGGATGACTTACAGTAAAACGAAGTGGATGTGCTAACATTTCTTTGACATAACATCAAATGAGGCATTTCTACTGGATTTGACTTTTCCGTTACCCCAGACCAACACACTTGTTGCCCTCCTGGCCAAAGAGGTCCTAGCAATGGTTTGCTATGCTCCCATGGATGCAATTCAGCTTGCTGGAACTGCCGCAGTGAACACTACAAGGAACCACACATGTAACATCACCTGGAAAAGAGAGCCTGGCACGCCAGCATAATGGCTGGACTATACCCACAGGGTCTCCAGTCTATCTTGCCAAAGTACAGCATTTTCCATTTGCCTGGAATCATTCAATGACCTTGCCAAAAAATGCCTCACAAGATGGCATATTGTCTTTTTTTTTTTTTTTTTTTTCATTACTCGTCCTTGCATCCAAACCAATAATAAGGGTCAGACCTCAGCCCACTCTAAGTGAAGAAACACAATCCCTACTCTGGGGCAAATAGCCTCTACCAACATAATTGTAGTACTCGACTAATATGTACCACAGGGACTGGGGAAACATGACTACAGAATTCACTGAGTTGGAGGACTCATCCGTAACTCAAGAATTATGGTCTGGGAAGAAGAGGACAATAATCTGCTTGGTTGGCTCCTTCAACCTTGTTGAATTCAACAGTGATGACTTAACATTAAATGAGGTGAAGATGTCATAGTACTGATGAAAAAAATCAGAATGATCAAGGAAGTGGAGATATTACAATAGATTCACAATCTGCAACCACATAGCAGCATTCCTCAGAAAAGCCCAAGGATGCTTCTTTTACCAAGGCAATAAAGAACATAATGAGGGGGGAAATGGCATCTTTACGAGTTCAGGAGAGACCATTCTCCATAGACTGGTATTTGGGGCCAACTTCTAGTTTGGAATTGCCTCCTAGGGAAAATCACTGACTTATTCTTCCTTGGCTACTCTTGCATAGGTGCTGGTAGCTAAATAGATGCTCAACAAATTCCTCCAGATTTCATATATGTAAGCCAGGATAGTAGAAAGTGTCTGAGCTATAGAGCTGAACTTAGATGAACTCTAAGCTCTGTATTGTCTTTCTTCTAGGTCTACCACTTACATTTTTAATACATTTCTCCCCAAGGAACTTTTATTTCCAGAAAAATCTGCTTAAAATAATGTTCCCTACATGACCTCATGGCTGCCTATATGTCACTGCAATACTCTGTTTTCTCCCCTTTGGCTCAGAATAGGAAAGAAAATAGAAACTTTGAGCTCTTTGGTCCATTAAAAGCAAAAAGAAGAGGCCACTGGAGTTCTTTAGATTCTCTTCACTGTAATGGATGAAACTTTCTAAATCAGGGGCAAGTCATTTTAAGCAAGGCACTACAAAATGGTATATTTCTATGAAGCTGCACTATTTTGAAGGATGTCCAGGAGCTTTTTTTATTCCCGCAATAAAATCTCTTCCTACTTATTTTCTATTTATAATGACTCCCTCTATTCCCTCACCAAATGTTTGAGTTTCAACCCATCTCAATACCTGAAAGCCCAGCTGTCTTTTGAGACAGAGAAAACCAGCCTCCTGTAGAATCTGAAATGTCTGCTCACAGGACAGAGGAGAATTCAGGCCTGCTTGGCTCCCAGTGGCCAAACAGTTAGGAACTTCTCAAGGTAGAATGTGAGTCTTTTATCTACGCCTAACCCTGGGCCAGCACTGGACCAGCAACATAGGAGGCATTCAGCAAATCTTGGCTTGATTATCCTTTGTGACTTAGACTTGTTCTAAATGTGTAAAATCAGCAGCATGTCATAAATAAGCATAATCAACTTTTTTGAGTGCTTCCTGTGTGTTACCCACTGTTCTAGGGGCTTTACGCATATTCCTTCATTTGACCCTCATAACTTACTATTATCCCCAGTTTCTAGATGAAAAAAGAGAGGGACATTGTGGTTGAATGACCAGCCCATTACATGTAATGAAGGCTCCAGCTTTCTAAATCTCAGGCTAATTAATGTGGACTAAATTCTTCATTCAGTGAATTATTCTTGAGCACTGTATCATGTGCCCAGAACTGTGCTCTGTGGTCAGAAACAGTTACCCAAGACAGACCTGATCCTTGACTTCATAGAGATTGCAGCCAAAGAATCAGTGATTATCAGTGCCCATCACAGCCAGAGGAGCTGTCCAACAGCCAGTAAAACTAACACCACCACTACTAGTCACAACAACATCATGTATTTGTGTAACCCTTTGAAATTTGCAAGTGTTTCGGTGGGAATTAGTGCATTTGTCCTGATGCAGGACAGACTTTCTCCTTCTTACCTTAGAGACGTGAAAACTGAGGCTAGCACAGGTTGCAGGACTTGCTTGAGGATCACAGAATTGGTCAATGGAAGAACCATGACTGGAATTAGGGAGATAACTGTGTAGACCAGATGCAAAGAGTTAAACTCCTCTATTGGTGCACAAATAAAAGAAGGCATTGATTCACAGATAGCTTGCAGCATGTGGTGTATCAGAAAGAACACTGAATTTAAAGTCCTGCTAGATCAATGGCCTTATGATCTTGGAAAATCACTCTATTTCTTTGCCTTTCCGTTTCCAGGGTTGGAATATGAAAACTGACCTAAGCCAATTAGTGTATTCCTTCCCTCTGACCACTTAGATGAACTAGAGAAGAATATGTGACCTAATCCAGTCCAATCACAGTAAATCTTAGAGAATATTACAAATATTGAAACAAAGATGATCTCTTTCCTGCTGGATATAAAAATGAAGGCATACAGTGCTAAGAAGTTATTGGCAACAATTTGGACTATAAGGAAAATCAAATTCAGGTTGAAACCAACCCAGATGAAGGCAGGCCAAGGAAATAAGGCACATGTAGAGCTTGGTGACATTTATTTGTGTCTGTATCAAGCTGTGCCTGAAGTTGGAATTACCAAAAGACTTTTCGGTAACACAAGCAATTAGGTTCCCTTTGTTTTTTAAGTTGATCTGAGTCGGATTTTTTGTTATCACAACCAAAGCTGCCATACAATTAGGAAAGCCAGTACTTAATGGTGAACTCATGGAGTTACAAAAAGAAGATAGAAACAGAAAACTCTTGGGATAAAGGATGAAGGCACAATAAACAAGATTAATCTCCTACTAAAGTTGCTTCCATCTCATTTCCCTCTTTAATTCCTGTTCCAGTGGGGACATCGATGGAGCAGTGAAGGGCAACAAAGTGGTGACAGATGACAGGATATGGAAGCATTGAGTCAGGTTTGGGAGGTTGTAATGTCGAGGCATAAAATACACTCCCAGATGGCTCTGCTTTCTTTGACTATCAAATTAGTCTACACACTTGTCATAATAAGCATTTACACCAGTTTTCCCAGTGATACCAGTAAGCTTTGTTTTATTCAAATACTATATTGCAAAAGAATGCCTCCAACGTAGAGTCTGATAGAACAACAGGTTCAACATTTATCGATCACCTAGTTTTTACCTATACTAAGTTTTACCTATATTAACGATTCCAATTTTTACAATTCTGTAAGATACTTATCTTTCTTTACAAATGATGTAGATGATGAAACTGAGACTCAGAGAGGTAATGTCACTGGCCAAGATCAAGCAGCAATTAATTCATTGCTGAGTTTTGAACACAGATTTGTTCATTTATTAAATATGTACTGAACAACCACTACGTGCCAGTCACTTTGCTAAATTCTGGAGACACAAGGGCCCTCTCCCCGAAACTTGCAGAATTTACAGTCAGTGGGAAAAGAAACAACACTAAAAGGTGATGATTCTTATGGTGGGGAAGTACATGGGGTTTATTCACTGTATTAATCTGGGTTCTCCAAAGAAACAGAATCAACTGGAGATAGACAGAGGATAGATAAAGGATTGGTAGCTAGATACTTAGATGGATAGACAGATAGACAGACAGACAGACATAGGGATAGAGACTTATTTTAAGGAATTGGCTCATGTGGTTACAGAGTCTGAGAAGTCCCAGGTTCAGCAGTAGGCAAGCTGGAGACCTACGAGAGACAATGGCTTAGTTCTAGTCTGAGTCCAAAGACCTGAGAATCAAAAGAGCTTATGTGTAGTTCCAGCCTGAGTCTGAAGGTTGGAGAATACCAGGGTTCCAGTTGGAAGACAGACAGAGGGAGCAAATCCTCCCTTACTCAAAATTTTATTCTATTCAGACCTTGAATGGATTGCATGAGGCCCGTCTATATTAGGGAAGGCAGTCTGCTTTACTCCGTCTCCTACTGCAAATGTTAATCTCATCCAGAAACACCCTCACGGATATGCCCAGAAATAATGTTCAACCTAATATCAGAGCACCCGTGGCCCAGTCAAGTTGACACATAAAATTAGCCACCACATTCACTTTCCTAATCACCTTTTCAAGGAAAAAAAGCCTTATATTTCTTATTTACTAGTTTATAAAGCTTAAAATTCTTTCTCTGTACCATACTCCAGAGATATATGACATGATTCAGTGGCTTTCAATGCCCAGTGGAACAACTTTGTCTTCCAAAAGCTGAAGGAGATACAGAGCAGCAACTGATTCAGGTAACAGCATTTAGTCCCTCCACATGTAAATATCAATAATTAAGCTCTCTTTCTAGCACTGAGGATCTTTGGGCAAGAGCTAAGCCATCTCAAGAATTAAACCTTAAATACAGTGAGAGGTTCAGCCTTACAAGATAAAATAAAACGAGCTGCTTTATCAGCAATCACATTTTACAGGAAACAAGGAAGCATCTAGAAAGTTTACAGAAATACTATGTCAATAAAATGGAATTGCTAATCTTAATTTGGCCTATAATAATTCGTTGAAATCTGAAGTATTGAGTTCAGTTCTGGGTTCCAGATTTTAAGAATATTGACAAACTGAAGTCAGAGAAAGAATGGCAAGATACTTAATTCCTCCTCTTTGAAGAATTGTTAAAGCAATTAGCGATGTTTAACCAGGAGGTAGGAGAAATTTAAAGGGGAATATATGACTCTTGAAGTGTCTCAAGGGCCATCATTAAGAAGAAGTAGTAAGGGGGTAACCAATTACTGAGCACCTGCATAGTGCCGCCCCCTAAGCTACATCATCTAATCCTCATTTAAACACTGCCCTGTGGATATTACCATTCCCATTCTTAGATAAGGAAACCTAGACTCAGAGACTTCAATGTCCTGCTCAAACTCACACAGTATGTAAGTGTCAGAGCCAGTTTAAGATTGCACAGATTCTTCTGACTCCACTGTTTATATTTTTGCTGTTATATAAAGACAAAGAATTAAGAGTTAAGGCTGGGCTGGAACCAATGGAATCAGGTTACAGGGATAACATTGGTTCAATAAAAGACTGACACAGTAGAAATTAAAACAGTCCAGCAATGGACATGGCTGCTTCTGAAGTAGAAGTGTTTGTCAAAGGAGTTCTAGTAAGAACGGTGACCACTTGTCCAAGGCAGTGTAGAGTGGGTTTCTACACTGGGAATAGGGATTATATGCTCTCTAATGTCGACTCCAAGTCTTGGATTGTAGGATTCTAAATCCCATTTCCCTTCCTTGTTTCCTTGTCATTGGGGCAGGAAGGGAAAAGTCAAACTTGTGGGCTCTTGGCAAGTGGGTAAATGGCTAGGATAATGCCTAGCATACAGTGGTGCTAAATAATTGTTTTTGAATTAATGAGTAAATGTAAATAGTGACTCAAGTCATTAAAATAAGTATGAGCAAGGGAAGATACGTTTTCAAATCTCTGCAAGAAAAAAGAATGATCCTTCTAAATCTAGGTATGTAGATTTCAGGAAGAGAAGAAATATATTCTAATGAAGTATCAAAATTCTCATTCAGCTTTATCAGCCAATATCTCATCCAGTTTAGTCATTCTTGGGAATTTCTTTAAGTGGCTTTTCTTTCTTCTCTTAGCTTTACATGTTCCCCAGAAACCCAGCAAGTTTTTCCAGGCACCGCATTTTCTGAAAACCATTTATTGAGCTCTTTCTCTTTGTTGAACACTGAGCTAAGAGCTACCTGTGCGTTATCTTACTAAATCCCCTCAATTGTTCTACAAGTGTGAGGTATTTTTAATCCTCATTCTACAAATTTGAAAACTGAGGTTCTGAGGAGTAAGTTATTGCACAAACATCCCACAGCCAGTAACTGGTGTTGCTGGACTTTAAACCAAGGTCTGCATGATTGCAAAGCTGCTACACTGTAATGTCAAGAGGTTCATAGCATCGTGTTCGTGGACCACATTTCACAGATGATAAAATCAGTTTTATCATGTGGTAAGCCTCCTGTTGCCCTGCATAAAGGCAAGCCTGGCCTGTTCTGTTAATTGTGCAAAACAAGAAAAGCAGGGAGGGACTTTTTGACCCTTTGCATTCTGCCCAAGGCAAGGGCTATGGTCTACCATCAAATGGTTGCTCTGGTAGATTAAAAAATCCTATCACTGCAGGTTTGGGGCTGAGGACATCAGGTATATCTTAGAGGAGGTTAAAGGGTGAGTGGAGAGATGAAGTAGAACTGTTTTAACGTTAAGATTACTCTGTAATTACTCCATGATTTCTTCTTCCCTTTGTGGCTCTATCAATCTCCATTTTGGAGTGATGGGGAAAGTTGGCCCAGAATCCACTGCCATACAGTGTGCCTGTGTGACTGTGGACAAATCGCTTCACATTTCTGGCATCATTTTCCTCATCAACTGCAAAGTGATACCTTGGGAATAAATAATCCCTAAGGGCCCATCCAGCTCCCACCAGCTGAAGCTCAGATTTTCTGGCCTATGCCCAAAGGCCACAATTTATGACTGCTCCAAGACTCAGAACTTCCAGGTCTGAAAAAATGCACCCAGCTGCTTAATCCATTAAATAACTGAGGAAACCCGACACCCAGAGCCGGTTGCTTATCTTGCACACTTACTGTATGAATGAAGCAAGAGCTGCAAAGAGAGGTGTTCTAATTTGTTATTCAGTCCACCTGACTCCTGGATTGATGAAAATCCAACATATTGACCTGGAATGTGATAACCTATTCACATTTGAAAACATGAGCTTAGTGCTTGCAAAAAGCTGTCAGGTTGAAGCTGCGGGAGGCTAGAGCCAATTTCTCCAAAGAGAGACTGCCACAGCAGAGCAAAGGGCTGAATGGCTCTGAGGTCCTTTAAGGGCGTGGGATGCGAGACAGAGGCTCTGGAGATGGAGGCGTGGCAGGGACCTCAGCCAATGGAAATAATGCCATCTTTAGAACCTCAACTTTGCAACAGACCTTGGCGTCATCTAAGAAGTCAGAAATACTATGTTAGTTGTGTTCAGGGTTTGGGAGTCACACAGCCTTGTTGTGAATCCCAACTCTGCCACTTACTAGTGGGTGATCTTAGGTACGGTGGTGACTTTCTACCCAGTACCTACAGTCTAGATCTCTCTTATACCCCAGACTTGTGTATCCCACTGGCATGCCTCACAGACAGCTCAAATTGAATATGACCAAAATGGAATTGATCATCTTCTTCCCTTCCCAAATCTGCAGCTCTGGCCACTGTACATTAATCTATATAACAGGCCTGACGGACCATTTTGTGCAGCCTCTCAAGTTCAAGTCTTGCCTGACTATGATGTCTTGTTGGTCTGTGATACAAATAAGAAGTTACTTTTCTTAATGAATCCCTAAATTTACAAAACCCAAGTGTGTATGAAGAAGATGAGGATGAAGAACAGGAGAAAGGTAACAGATGACGCAAGAAGAGATGAAGAAAGACAACTGAGAGAGCGACAGGCACAAAGGGTGAGAAGATGGGAACAGAATGTGTGCCGCCTGGTAACTTGTTTTCGTGCATTTACATTTCAGATCCTGAAAACAGACTCTGGGTGCCCTGAGACATATTTTGTTGCTATTTCTGGCAGCCCATTACAAATTAGAAAATTATAAATGCAAACCTCAGCCCTAGAGGGCCAGTGCAAATGAGGGAACAGTTCATAAACTCCCAATGCTGATGTCCCTACTAGCCTGTGGGAAAACAGAGGCTTGAGGCTCATGGGGGAATTCGAGCTACAGCAAGAAGCCTACCAAAAGCCAAAAGAGGAGACAAGGCAAATTCCTCTTGCGATCAACAAAGAACACAATTCTCTGCAAATAAGCAGAACAACTAGGGAGAATAGAAACTCCTTTACCACTCCTAGAGCACAAAGTTGGAATAACAATGGTGAGCCTGGAAAGAAAATAAATTTGTTCAGAGTTGTAGAGAGAGAATGATATGGTGATTTTTAGAAATTAAAAAAAAAAAAGCAAAAAAAAAACCCAAAAATAAATTACCATTATGATGACAAAATTATATTTTGGGGTACATAAATAAGAAATAAAATTCTCCCTTAATCTGTGCTTTTCGGTACTAAGTTTTGAGATACTGTAAATAGGCTTCAGCAGCTTCATTATTTTCTATAGTGGATATCTTTCCATTTTGGTACTTCCTTATTAGCCCTATTCATTATTTTTCATGGCTGTAGAGCAGCTCACGATGCTATATTTAATTTAAATGATCCCCACTCCACTGGCAGTTCTTTGTTTCCACTCTTCTTGTTATTATATATATGGCTACAATAAAAATTATTACACATATATATCTTGACACTCTCTAAAGTGAATTTCTAGAGTATAACATCATTTAAGTGGAATTGCAAGGACACAGGTTATGCACGTTTTTTATTTTGATAAAAATTGCAAAATATCCTCTCAAAATTACTGTAGCAATTTCAACTTCCAACAGCATATATGAGTGCCCATTTCCATACTCTCTTGTCTACCCGGGATGTTTTCAATCTCTTAGATTCTAGTCGCATGTGTAAAAACTATTTCTTAGTTTCAATTTTTATTACAAAAATATTAGTGAGGTGAAGCTTGTTTTTACATTTAAAAGCATTTGTATTTTTGGAGTATTTCCTTTGATATTCTTTACCCATTTTATTATTTTTAAAATTTTTCATTGATTTGTAGGATACATTTATATTTTAAAGCTATTAACTTGGGATCTCAAATATGTTTCAAATATATCATAAACATTATTATGGTATATTATACCAAACAGAAGTTTTAAATTTTTAAGTGGCTATATCTCTTCATCCTTTATCCATGGCTTCTGGAGTTTTTATATAGAAAGCCTTTCCCAAATCTATGATATATAAATATACTACTTAAATTTCCTTATAATTTTTATAGTGTTTTTCAACATTTTTGTCATAGTAAAATACACAAAACATAAAATGTACCATTTTAATCATTTTAAAGTGTACAATTCAATGGCATTTAGTACATTCCAATGTTTTGCCTCCTACAAGCCCCCAAAGACCACTTCAGCATTAGGGTACATTGTTAGGAAAGTTACATCTTTTATTACTGAAGGGAAATAATATTATCCAAAAAATTTTTTTTAATTTTATTTATTTTGGCTGCATTGGGTCTTCGTTGTGGTGCTCGGGCTTCTCGTTGCGGTGGCTTCTCTTGTTGCAGAGCACGGGCTCTAGGCGCGAGGGCTTCAGTAGTTGTGGTGCGTGGGTTTCAGTAGTTGTGGCTCGCAGGCTCAGTCATTGTGGCTCTCGGGCTCTAGAGCTCAGGCTCAGTAGTTGTGGCGCACAGGCTTAGTTGCTCCACGGCATGTGGGGTCTTCCCTGACCAGGGCTTGAACCCGTGTCCCCTGCATTGGCAGGCGGATTCTTAACCACTGCGCCACCAGGGAAATCCTATTATCAAAATTTAAATCTGTTTTCAGGACCTTCTACCCTATTGCCAAGATGCTGCACAAGTGCCAGGATCAGAGGCAGAGAAACAAAAGTGGCTGATGGAACACCAAAGAAGCCCAGTGTTGGAAGCAATCCATGAAGGCTTAGCTCTGGCCAACAAGTGTTTGAAGAAATTGTAAGCTGTATCCTATGAGAGTACTGCAAATGTGCACTATTTCCTGGAGCTGATATTTTCATGATGGAGAGATTTTTCACAGGACCACTTACAGCAGGCATCATCTGGGTCTAATCTGAGTAAAACATGTCTTTATTTCTCAGCTGAGTCAAATGACTCAACCTCTCCAGCAGTTGAAGCTATTCAGGAAAAAAATCAGAGATCCCTTCCATGAGCCATGCATCAGCAGAGACCCCGATGTGTAAATCCTGAACTTCAGTTTTACAGACTAGGAAGCAAGGTGTGGGTACCCCTCCGCAGGCTTCTCAAGAGCTAGCTTCCAAGGCAAGGTGACCCAGCATCCCACAAAGCAGGTGACCCTAGCATCCTTGATCTGCTATCTGGGAAGCAGCCTGAGACTTATGCAAAGGGGCTGTGATAAGAAAGAGAACTCAGCCCTAATATCCCAAAGGTTGAGAGTCTCTAAGCAAAGGACTAGAGATGGCATCCTGCCAGGAGAGATTCATGGCGAGCTATCTCTCCATCTCCTATTCACCTATGTCTGGTGGGTCCCAGGAGTTGTCAGTGAGGACTGGAGCAGCTTGAAAAATAAAATCTGCCCATGTTTTAGGCTTGTTATTATTAGCTACAATTCCTCAGTGGGTATTTGTTTGAAATCAAAGAAAAAGCATTTACTGACTAGCTTCCAGATTCAGGAAGCATATAGAGGATGGAAGCATTTATTGTGATAAACTCCTACTTTTAAGATGCTAGCCCAGTACCATCAGCAGCATCAGGGCTCAGAGGACCCAGAGGTTGTACTCATTTTGTCCTGTGTGCAGAAGCTGAAACCGAGCAGGACCCTGGGGGGGTTCCTGGGCACGGAGGCCTTTCTGTGTCCCCCGTTTCTTGCAGCCTCCATGACCTTCCTTGAGTTCCAAAGGGCAGATTCAAACTGTTGCTAATCAGGGAAGGGAGGGGATACAAAGACAAGGGAGGGGTTGCCAAAACACAATAACGCAGCCTTGGGGCAGAGCCCCGGTTCCGCCTCAAGGGATACACATAACAATATCTTTGAGCTCTTTGTAGAACTAAAACCCGCAATAAATGGAAGATGAAGTAATCCTCATTCCAGAGAGAAGGTCACGGTTTGATAGCCTCGAGAACTAGAGAAGTTTATCCAGAGACCACCTGAGGCCAGATTAAAGGAGTGCAGGCCCTGCAGGCCCTGTGCACACGCTAATCTTATCAGCAACCCTGCCCTTAAACCGATTGCTGTAAAACTCCTCACCAAATCCTCCCAGGTTGGGACACATAGTTTTTCAAGGCAGGAGCCTGCTGTGTCCCCTTTTGCCTGACAAAGCAATAAAGCTGTTCGTTTCTACTTCACCCAAAACGCTGTCCCTGAGATTTGATTCAGCACCGGTACACAGAAGCCAAGCTTTCAGCATCAAATTCTCCCCAAAGAGAAATACTAAGCTGAGGAAAACCAACAAACCCCTGCCTTTTCTCAGGGATTTTAATCCATGAGCCCACCTTTCAAATTAGATCCTGAGAATTTTAATTTATGAAGTTCCCTGATATCTGAAGAATAGAAGAATGGAAAAAGAAAGTCTCAAACAGGAGTAGTATTCTCTGTCCCCATGACGAAATGTGAACAACTTTCAGTAGAAGTGCACGGTTCTTGATCTTTAACGGAAAGATCTAGAAAACCTTCTCCTTTTAAAGTCAAGGATTTGCAAAAGCATTTGAATGGTGATTAATTGCAGAAACTCTCAGTTCCATAGTCCCTGTGCCCCACCTCTTGGAAACTTAATACGCGTGTGGATAACCATTATAATCTGGATAGCTGAGCACCAACCACACAGTCTACTAAGTGTTTCCGAGAGAGAGCAGTTCATTCATTAGTCCACTTAACAACTATTTATACATCACCTAGTAGCTTCTCTGCCTTATCTCCGGTGACTGTTCTAGGAACTGTTTCAGGCACTGAGAATTCAATACAGAATAAAACAGCCAAAATTCTTGCTCTCTATTGATGAGACAGCCAAGATTCTGGAGGGCAGCCTTTGTAGAATAGTTATTTTTAAATATCTCTGGCTAAAAGGAAGCAGAGGAGAATAGTATTTTACATCCCACAGGAGGTATATCACTTTGAAGCAAAGTCTCAAAATTTCTCAAGGTTTCCTGCCATCTTTCAGCAATTAATAGCAAAAATGGTTGAAACACAAACTATTTGGAAGCATTACCTTGTCTTTGGAGAATATGAAGAGGGAGTTCGTGGAAAAATCAAGTCTGAATGTACCCTCTGATTAATGTCAGTTTTAATTGTATGTTAGGGACATGGTAACCAAATGCGGGGGGTGAGCAAGGATATTTGCATTGTTGAGTTGGCCTCCTTCTGGAAATAGGGTGGGTACTATGTAAAGTTTGTAAAGCTTATTCCAAGGTATCCAAGCTATTAATGATTTAACTGTGCATTATGAGATTAATATCAGGGTGCCTTTAACCAAGCAGAGGAAGAGTCAAGAGCAATAGGAACCAAAGTCTTCACAACATATCCTGCTCCATCATTCCAAGTTCTTCAACCTTTAAAGAAATTGTTGTTGGGACATCCATTGACTGGGTGCTCATTACCACCCTGGTAGACCTTCTAATGTAACCCCATGTCTTAGCCCTAACTGACCTAGTGAGTGCCTCATTATACATGCAGCAGGGGACTTTGAAGGATTAGAGACGAAGGTGCTAGAGTGAGACTACAAGAAAAGAGGAGGCATGCAGTTTTCAACAGCAGGAGAATGTCAGAGAGTGAGACAGAGTACTCTACTCACAAGTCTGTGACTGGCCCTAAGATGGACAATAATGGAAAACTTTCAGGGATGTGTATACAGTGTGACTAGCAACATCATTTCCTGTTTCATAGATAGCATCTTTTTGTTGTCTTCTCACATGGCAAAAAGGGTGAGGAATCTCTCCGGGGTCTCTTTTGTAAAAACACTGACTATTCAAGAGGACGCTGAGCTCATGACCTCATCACCTCCCAAAGGCCCCACCTCCTAATACTATGACCTTGGGGTTAGGATTTCAACATATGAGTTTGGTGGACACAGACATTCAGACCATAATACCATGTGTTTTATTTTTTAATCTTATTGATTACTGATTTGATTTCTTTAATTGATAAAGGCCTATTCAGATTATCTATTTTTCTTTGTGTGAGTTTGGTAGTTGAATCTTTCAAGGGATCGATTCATGTCACCTACATTATCAAATTTGAGGGCAGAGTGTTCATAATATTCCTTTATAATCCTTTTAATGTCCATAGCATCAGTGATAACCCCTTTTTCATTTCTGATATTAGTCATTTGTTTCTTCTCTCTTTTTTCTTGCTCAGCCTGGCTAGAGGTTCATCAATTTTATTGATCTTTTCAAAGAGCCAGCTTTTAGTTTCATTAAAAGTAATTTTTTAGAGAAGTAAAACACACATACGCACACACGAAAACTTCCAAATGAACCACTGATTAACAAGGAAATTAAATACCAAAATAGAGACTGTTAGAAAGATAAGACAGTGCAGTACATATTCAACCCTGTGAAATGAGGCAGAAGTGGTATGCAGTCATTTAAGCCTAAAATCATTTATGTGAAAAGAAGTAAGATTGGAAGTAAAGCAGTCTATTGAAGAAAGTAGAAAATGGATGACAAAACTAACCTAAGAAAATTGAAGGGCAGGATTCAGGTAGAACTTAGAAATTAGAGACCAGCAGGGTCATAAGAGATTCTTGGGTTTCAGCATGTTAATTTTATTGATGGGAAAACTGAAGTTAAGAGAAAGTTACTTGACCAATAGTAACAATATAATCAGTGTCACAACTTATTTGAGTTTCTATGTGAGATATTCTGAGTCGACAACTACTTTCCCACTAGGAATGGAGGGGAACAAAATTTGATGCAGGCAGGAAGGTAGTCAACATATATGAAACTTTGGTAGGGGAGAGAAGGGGCAGGGGTGAAGAGCTACCTATAAGCCTAATACATAGCACCCAAGAAGATCCTGTGATCCAAGGTTTTCTATAAGTCGATGTCAATTTCCAGTGGAGTGAGGAGGTTATCAGTTGTACAAATCTTTGTTATCAGCAAGACCTGTCCAGAGAACACCGCCATAAGGAGTAGGATTAGATCCAATTGCTCGGAGGTGTGAAAATGGCCCAGCAACAAACTCACATGCTGTCAGGGGCCTGGCAGGAAACACATATAAGTGAAGTTGTCATATGTTAGTAATAGGGTATAACGGTGCAATGACAAACCAATGAGCTGCATTCTTTTGTAAGAGTCTAGTTAATAACAACTGAGTAGGGTGAAGCTGTAGTTTGACATGCACTTGAATTCGTCTCAGGTTCATTGGATATCAGGAACATATCCTGATATCCATAAAGCTTTCAGGAACAATACTTGTTCCAGACTTCATTCATCAATGGACTAAGGCTGATAATGTACTGCTGTCCTGGTGAGAACTGGCTAGAAATTAGTTGGAAGCAAACATGGGGAAGGAAAAAATTATTGATCCTAGTTGAAAGGGGCCAGAGATGACAGGGCTGACAGCTGATGCCCGCTTCCTCATCGCCAGAGCCAAGTCCAATCTGGCAGGCTGGCAGCCATGTGAATCAGCCCAAGGTTGGGTCTTCAAATCAGAGAGACCAGCTGTGTTGTTGCTGAGGCTTGCCAGAGAAGCCAGAGCTGGTCCTAAACAAAAAGGCAAAAACAAAGAGGTCAGTAAAAGAAGAATAGCCTTTGTTTTCAGATCCAAAAGAATTTTTAAGCCCATAGTCATAGGTTCAGGCAAGAAGTAAAGAACAGCAGAAAACTGTAAGAAAAGTAACCCAAGGTAGGACATAGCAGGGGAGTTCAGGGTAAAATCTGATCTGAATTGTCCTAAATTGGTGACATTTTTATTTTTCATTAGATGCTAGCTACACTATAACCAGATTATTTTATTCCACAAACATGTATTCAGTGATCACTATGTACTAGGCACTGGGTTAACTTCAAGGGATATAACTGTAAATGAGACAGTGCCTTTCCTTCATGCATTCTCAAATTTATTCAAAGAAACAGGAAAGAAATCTGCAGTCACAATGCTGTGTGACATTATAGCGAAAGTACATGGTGTTGTGGGAAGCCTGGAGAAGGTACCGAAACATTTCTTGGGTGATCAAGGAAAGCTTCTCAGTGAAACTGATCTCTTAGTTGAGAGCAAAACAACAAATGGGCGTCAGTTTGGTGGAATGGGGTTGGAAGAGCTCTTCAGGCAAAACATAAAGCCTATGGAAGAGAAATCAGGCACATTCAAGGAAATGCATGGCATTCAACGTGATTACAGCCCAGTAGATCTGTGTGTGCTCATGATGTGTGCATGAAAGAGTGAGCTGTGTGTGTGTGTTTGTGTGTGCACATGTGGGTATGTAAGGAGTAAGTAGTGAGAGATGAGAGCGGAGAGGTATTCAGGGACCAGATCCCAAATGGCCCTGTATATGCAGTATTTGGTCCTTGTCCCAAGAACCATGAAGACTCTGTGGGTTTCTGACGTGTTTCTTCGTAAGGTTCTTTTTTTTTTTCAAGTGACAGTAACCCAACTCAGAGTGGTTCGTAGAAGTGACTGGTGCACAGAACTGGGAGGGCAGCCAGATAGAGAGTCTTAACGGAGATCAAAATCATGAAGTGGCTATAAAGCTCTACTTACTTCCTCTCATCTTTTTGCCTGTTGGTTTTCTTCTCTTCCTTGGTAGACACATTTCGTCACATGGTGGAGACATGCTCACTTAAAGCTCCACCCTCACAGCTGTAGAAAGCTGTACAATGAAGGAGGAGATTATGGTAGGCGGAATTCAAACATTCCATAAGTTCATGTTAGCACAGTTGATCTTAAGATAGGGAGATATACAAGCGGGCCTGACCTAATTACATGAGCTCTTTAAAAGCAGAAAATTTCCTCCAGCTGTTGACAGAAGAGAAAGTCAGAGATTCAAAGCATGAGAAGGGTTTAGTATGCTGTTGCTGTTTTGCAGGTGGAGGGGGCCACACGCCAAGGAAAGCGAGCAGCCTCTAGGAGCTCAGAGCAGCCCCTAGGTGACAACCAGCAAAGAAACTCAGACCTCAGTCCTACAACTGTAAGGGACTAGGTTCTGCCGACAAGAATGTACTTGGAAGTGGATTTTCCCCGGAGCCTTCAGATAAGAACTCACCCCAGCAAACAGCTTTATTTCAGCCTTGTGATTTCAGCCTTATTCAGCCCGAGCAGAGAAATCAGCCACACCACGCCAGACTTCTCACCTACACAAGTGCGAGCTAATAAATCATTGTCGTTTAAGCCACTAAGTTTGTGGTAATTTGTTATACACCAATAGAAAATTCACACCAAGAGCCTCTGCCCCTTGAATCCTGCCTCTGCCCTAGCTCGAGGTATGTCTCAGAAAATTGCTCTGATTGGCTCATCTTGTGGCATATGCCTAAATCTGAACCAATCACTATGACCAGGGAGTCTGATTGGCCCAGACAGATGATAAGACCACCCCTTGACCAGTCAGTTGAGTCACAGCAGGAAGGATAACTTATAAATAGTAACTCTCAAATGGAACATTGTCAAAAATGTTGATGAGGTAGAAGATGAGCAGGTGGGTGCGTGCTGTTTACAGAAGATGAAAGGAGTGTACGTTACAATGTGGGATAAACATCTTCAGCGTCACAATTTAGAATAATCATCCTGGCTGAAGAGTGGAGAAAGGGTTAGACATGCACAAGACTTGAGACGGAGGATCAACTTGAAAACTCTTGTGATAATCCCATAGAGAAATGACTGTTACCTGAACATGTATAGCGGCAGTAGGGGGTAACACACCACCTGGCCTAGAGGCTCACACAAACTAGGCACTGAATAATTTGTTGAATAAATAAATTAATAATGAATGGATGAATGAGCATGGATGGAAATGGGAATGGCTTCTAGAGGTATTAAAGAGATTTAACCAAAATTGGCTCAGAGCACTAAGAAAATTCATTTAAAAATGACTGGAATTGGGCTTCCCTGGTGGCGCAGTGGTTGAGAATCTGCCTGCCAATGCAGTGGACACGGGTTCGAGCCCTGGTCTGGGAAGATCCCACATGCCGCGGAGCAACTGGGCCCGTGAGCCACAACTACTGAGCCTGCGCGTCTGGAGCCCGTGCTCCGCAACAAGAGAGGCCGCGATAGTGAGAGGCCCGCGCACCGCGATGAAGAGTGGCCCCCGCTTGCCACAACTAGAGAAAGCCCTCGCACAGAAACGAAGACCCAACACAGCCAAAAATAAATAAATAAATTAATTAATTTTTAAAAAATGACTGGAATTGACATATATACACTATTGATACTATGTATAAAATAGATAACTAATGAGAACCTACTCTATAGCACAGGGAACTCTACTCAATGCTCTGTGGTGACCTAAACGGGAAGGAAATCCAAGAAAGAGGGGATATATATATATACATACAGGTGATTCACTTTGCTGTGCAGTAGAAACTAACACAACATTGTAAAGCAACTATACTCCAGTAAAAATTAAAAATAAATAAATAAATAAATAAATAAATAAATAAATAAATAAATGTTTCTTTAGCTGTGTTAACTGTATCTCCAGGGCCACAGAACCCTGGGCTTCTTAGACAGAGCAGGCATGTCAGACCATGCACATTAGAATGCTCAATGCCTTCACACATCACTGGGGCATGATTACATAACACCCTGGATGCCTTCAATCTGCCTTTGCAGACCTCTTGCTGTTAGTTATGAATCACTGCACGCTGACATAACTTTGCATTTCCTCCTTTGCCATATGTCTCCAGTCCCTTGTCATCTTTGCTCATCACCGAGGTAACCCATCTTGCTTCCTTTTCATTAATTTGCATGACTAAGATGTCCTCCCGATCAAAAGAGGCCCCTTGTCCTCCAGTGCCTGCTGTAGCTGCCTCTCCTGGGCTGTGACCTTGTTCCACTTTGATATTTTCCACTTTATTAACTCTGTAAATGTCCTCAGATGGGCAAAGTCATTTCTCTCCATTAACTATCAGCAATATGGCCACATGTTCAGATGGAGACTCTATTAAGTAGCCAGCACTGGAAGTGGAGAGCTGGACCATTGGATGAGAGGGCATCAATTACTCTAGTTTAATGATTTAGCTTCTGCTGCTCAAGATAACTAGTATTTGGCTGGGGGCTGTCTCCTCTACCTATCCTGAGGTTGCAGCGCCTTTGCTGTATCAATGTTTCCTGTGGTGTCCTACCCACAGGACTGTAAAGCTTGAGGGCAGGAATTATATTCAACAAATATTTGAGGGGCTTCCATGCATCTGGTCCCATGCCAAGGGCTGGGCATATAATCATTTGGAAAATAGGCATGATCCCAGCATTTATGGGGCTGAAAATTGAGTAAGGAGATGAACATCAGTCATGTAATCAGACAAAGATAATAATCAACTACAGGGATGCTCTTTTAAAATACAGCAGTGGGCTTCCCTGGTGGCACAGTGGTTAAGAGTGCACCTGCCAATGCAGGGGACACGGGTTCGATCCCCAGTCCGGGAAGATCCCAAATGCTGCGGAGCAACTAAGCCCATGTGCCACAACTACTGAGCCTGTGCTCTACAGCCTGTGCTCTGCAACAAGAGAAGCCACCGCAATGAGAAGCCCGTGCACCGCAATGAGAAGCCCGTGCACCACAATGAAGACCCAATGCAGCCAAAAAATAAATAAATAAATAATTTAAAAAAAAATACAGTAGTAAAGAAAGTCCGACTGGAAAGAAATTACATTTAAACTATGATCTGAAGGATAATCAGGAGTTAAGAGGCTGAAAGGAGAACAGGGGGTGAGTGATCTTTGTTCTGCCTTCTAAAGCGATTTTAAATAAATTTGTCCTCGCTTCCACATGAAAGTCCTTGAAAAACATATACATTTATCAGACCCATGTATGTTTGTTTGTCTTCTCTTTAACAAAATGAAGAAAGCATGTTAAGTCCGGACCCCTTTCTGATCATTTACATTTTCTTACTCTGGATTATTCCTAATTTTCTTTGCTGATGTTCTGATTGAATTTGCTCAGTGTCAATTTGAGAATGAGGTTAATGTAGAGAAGAAAATTAACATTTCTTGACCACTAATATGTCAGGCACCATATTAGGCACTTTACATAGGTTCCTATTTAATCTTCAAGTGAGTGAATAGTCATCAATCAGACTATTTTATAGATGGTTAAACGGAGGCTCCAGAATGCATCCAAGACCACACAGCGATAGGTGGTGGAACCAGGTCTTTCTGACTCCTAAGAATTTGTTACTTTCTTTCCATCATACAGCATCCATGAATTTGACCACCATCTATCTTTGTACCCTGGATGGCATTAGCTTTTTCAAGCACCACGTCACACATTTGACTCCTTACGGACAAATAAAATGTCAGGTCTTTCTGCATGTGTGCACATGCATGTTTGTAAGTACACATACATACCGAGACTCCGCTACAGTTGTTGCTGCAATTGACTGCTTAGATTCTAATTCAGCGAGACTTTTTGTTTATCCCTATTAGAGTTCATCTTGCAGAGCATGAAAAATCTTTCCAGTCTGTTGAGAGGTTTCTAGTATTGATTCCCTTAGCATGTTCCTACCAGCTTTAGGTAACGTAGTATGCATGCTTTCTATGTTCTCCCTTAAATCCCTATTGTTAAAAGTGAGCCAATGAGATTATATCACATATTGAGAATCAGAAATCCTGTATTTTCTATTATTTAACTCTCAACCTCTTTTCCTGGCTCTCTGTCCTTAAAAATCCAAATCTAAAGCCTCACTGAACTAACTGAAGTTTTCCCAAGTCCTCAGTGCTCTCTTAGAATATGACTTCTGGACATACATCTTAGTGTATGTCCTCTTCTTCCTTTGAAGTCTTATTCATTAATCAAGAAGGATACTTTCCCAAAGACCCCTACCCTCAAGGTGAATTAACTGTCCCTGCTGTATGTTTTCTCAGCCCAGAATTATCCCTATCATGACACTTTTATACTGTATAGTAATCTTCTGATTTTTTTTTTCCTGGCAAGACTGAGAATAGTATTACCTGTCCTATTCATGAAACCCAGCCCAATACACAGCATATTTGAAGAGCTCAATGTATGTGTGAAATTAAAATGCCTTAAACTAAATCAGGCTGGGTTGTATTGGGCTCCATTGTGCCTTCTGCAAAATGATATAAAGCAGGAAACAGAAAGTCAGTGTCCTACAGACCGTCCTATCCTTTGACATTGATCAGCAGGTCAACAAGGGCAATACTGTTCTTTTCAAATTTGCTAATTTGTGACAGTTTCTGAAGAAGTCTGCCCTTCACACTTTCCATCAACAGAACTTTCCCCTTTGAAAAAGGACCTTTTGTGAAGAGTGGAATCTCTGGAGTCAGAGTGCTGAGATTTAATTCCCAGCTCTGTCAGTTACTAATTGTGTGATCTCTAGCAAGTTACTTAACTTTTTTCTTTTTCCGTCTGTGTAAAATTGAAATGTTCACAGCACCTATGGAAAGAGATGATTGTGTTACATGAGTTAATTCAAGTAAAGCATTTAGAAGAATGCCCAGTACATGGTAAGCACATTACTATGTCCACTAATGGTGTATTCCACTCTCTACCGTGTAGTCTGTTTTCCCTATCACAACGTGAGGTAGCTGAGACCAGAGATCTTATTTTATTCATTTTTACATTCCCATACATGAAGGCACAGAGTAGAAATTCAATAGATATTTGTTGTATGATTGATAGAATGGAAGACCAGAGGGATTCACTTCTGCCCCTCACCAAAACTTGCTTTGCCCTCCATCACATTTCTAGATAATTTGCCCTAAAATTTAGCAATCTGCTCAAGCAATTTATGTTAAAAGAAAAAAACCCTGATAACAATTAACTATTAAGCCACCAAGATGGCTCCCACCTCACCCCTCATGTTGTAGGAACAAAGAGGTAAAAGTTGCTAAGTCCCCTGCAAAGACATGGAGGAAGGTTAAGGAAGAATAGGAAGGAAGGATGGAGGAAAGAGTGAGAGAAGGGGAGGGGAGGAAAGAAAAGGCAGGGTAAGGCAGGGAAGGGAAGGGAAAGGAAAGGAAAGGAAAGGAAAGGAAGGAAATCCTTTGACCCCATTAGGATCTACAACTCATGTTGTTACCATTTTTTTCACTGTCTTTTACTCCTACCTGCATCCTCACTTCTTTCTGTTTCAGCTTAAATTCCTGGTCCGTCATGAAAATCACTATTAGCACATTCCCAGCTCCTTTGCTTCTTTGCTCTTTTACAAAACTCACCTGGAAAAACACCACCCCACCTTTGTTAAATGACTCTCCACTTGCCTGGTTCCTGATCCAGCTAAGCTGATTATGATAAGAAAAACATATAAATACGCAGATTTAAAAATCACTTTATAAATTCTAAGGTCACTCTCCTCAAGTGGGCTCATAAGTCCTAACAGGGATCCTATTACATCTCCCTGTAGGTGCTTCATTTCCCATTTATCTTTATAACTATTTCACACCTTCTCTATCCTCTGATCTGCAAGATCTCCTCCTCCCCCATAAGGCCTCTCACCTGATGGCCTTGCTTCCTATTTCCCTGAGAAAATGAAAACAAGCAGAAACTAATCTCTTCACTCTATCATCACTTTATATACAACCTGCCTGCATTTGTACCCATATACTCCGCCTTTATTATAAATGTACTGCCTGTGCTTCTATCTTAAATCAACCACCTACTTATGAACTAGGTAGCTGCCTCTGTCATCCATTCTAAGGATATATTTCCAGCAATTGCCCCCTTCCCTGTACCGTCAATGTTCTTCTTCTATTGGAGCATCCCCATAACCATATAAATACACTTTCAGTGTCAATCACTAAACATTTTAAAAACCTATTCTTGACCTACATATGCCTCCACCCATCACTTCCTTTCTCTGCTCCCCTCTAGCTGGCTTCTGAAATGCCTTCTCTCTTGCATCTTTTTCTGTATTATTCATAGCTCCTTCTTGGTCTCCTTTGCTGGCTCTTCCTCGCCTCCCAAAGCCTTAACCTTTGAAGTGTCCCAGAGTTTAGTCTTCAGAACACTGCCCTTCCTGTCTACACTCATCCCCTTGGTGATCTCAGCCAATGCCAAGGCTTTCAATGCCTCTTGTATTGACAGATGTCAAATTGTTATCTGCAGCTGAACCTCTCCCCTGGACTCTGAAGCCCTATAATCAACTGCCCCCTCAAAGCAAACTCCTGATTCCTCCAAAATCTGCTCCCCCATCATCTTTCCTACCTCAGTTAAAAGGCAACTCAGTTTTCCCATTGTTCAGTCCAAACACCTTGGTTTCGGCCTCGGCATTTCACTTTCTTTAAAACACCACATCCAATCCATAGGCAAATCCTTCAGTTCTACCTTCAGAAACATCCCATCTAACTCCTTCTTGCCACCACACATGCTCTGGTAAGAGCCACGTCACCTCTCATCTGGATTATTGCAGTACCTTCCTCCTTGATCGCCCTGTGTCTTTTCCATCCTCTCATGTCTTTTCTCCAGGACAGCAGCCAGAGTCTTCTGTGTCATTCCTCTGCTCAAAACCCTCCCAGGCCCTGACCTTACTCAAAGCCAAAGTCCTCACAATGGTCTACAAGATGCTCAAGAGGAGGAGCTGGGGGCCAAATCAGGCACAGCCTTCTTTCTACTTTATATTTAACCTTTGAATCCCTCTCTCGATTTTGCATAATTAAGAAACAAAAATGTATATTCATACAAAAACCTATACATGAATGTTCAGGTCTTAAGATCATATCTGGCAAAATGAAAACTTCCTCAAAAGATCAGTGGAAGAAAATATGAATAGTTAAAGAGGAAGGAAGGTGATACTTGTAAATTAATAATTTACAAGTAATTCTCTTTCCATAAAATAGCATTTTACATCTTCTTACTGTTCTGCACATGTTTCTTCTACGTGTGGCTCTCCTCTCCAAGCAGATTATAAACTCTGGGTGAGCATGGTCCATATTTTATGTATCTTTCCCATCTCCTCTTAGGCCAAGCACAGGGTGGTTAGGTGCTAAATAAATACATCCAAAATTATATATCCCTCGTGCCCTTTCTATCTGGTTTCACTTCTTTGCTTGGTGACATTGGCTAATGTTTCAATGTGATAAATTCCTACTTTGTATTAATAAGCTAAAAGGTTCTCCTTTCTGGGCAAAATGGAGTCATAGAACCTTAAATTGAAGGTTCCTTAAATGGTCCCTAGTTTTATCCACCAGCAAACTCCCTCTAAGGCACTCCCCACACCTCTTGTTTCTTCTTGCATACAAACAGGGCCAAGGAACTCACCACCATACAGAATGGTCTCTGAAATTATTTGATGGTTCTGAATTTAGGGACATAATTCTTTACATTAAACTGAAATCGTCTATCTCTGTCTTTTATCTATTATGTTTTAATGCCAGCATTTGGGTCTCTCTAAGACATTCAAATTCTCTTATTACAAGGGACGGCTCTTCAGAAGGCAGAAGACACCTTTAAGATATCTCCAAGTAATAAGCACCAAGGCCAGTAAAGGCCAGCCTAATGTAAGAAATAATACAGAGATTCCCCTATATCCTTTACCCAGTTACCAGCAATGTTAACATGGCTATCATACAATATTACAACTATGATCTCACATTTATATAAACCACCAATCTTATTCAGATTTAACCAGTTTTATATGCATTCATTTGTTTATGTGCATGTTGTGTATTTAGCTATATGCAATTTTATCCATGTGTAGAGGTGTATGACCACCACCATAATCAAGATACAGAATAGTTCTATCACAAGAATCCCTCACACTACTATTTTATAGACACAATTACTTCTCTCCATCCCTAAACCCTTGGAAACCACTAATTTGTTCTCCATTTCTATAATTTTGTTACTTCAAGAATGCTATATAAATGGAAGTATATAGTATGTACCCTTTTGAAATTTTTTTTTGTACTCAGCATAAATCTCTTGAGACCCATCCAAGTTGTTGCACCAGTGGTCTGTTCCTTTGTACAAATAGCTAATGTTTTAGTGCTAACTTTGGGCCTGAAACAGTTCTAAAATGTGCATGCCCTAACTCATTTATTCTTCACCAAAACTCTGTGAGGTAGATAATATTATCATATCCATTTTATGGATGAAAAAATAGAGGAACAGAGATAGTAACTTACCTCACCTGATTAGTAAGCAGTAGAGCTGGAGCATTATGGCTCCAACTTACATACTATGCTACACGGTCTCACAAGGTGTGTTGTGATCAGAGATGGATAACCTGCCAGAATGGCTGAGATAGGGAAAAATGGCTGAAATAAGGAAAAAATGTAATAGGACATATAAAGAGAGTGTAGGACTAGGTCATCCATAGTCTTGACCGTATGTATTTGTGTATATATTTGGATGTGTAATGACATCAAATTAAAAGCATGCTCTTATTAAATTACAGGCTCTAGGCAGGCAGGGACTATGTCTCTTTAGGTTTATTATCTCACAGAGCATTTGTCATATTGCATTTATATACTCTGTGTTCAACAAATGGAGAGTGTTCAGATATTCCATTAACTAACCATATGGATATATACGCCCCAAAGGAACAATATGCACACTGTTATTCTTAACATATATGCATTGTGTTAACTTTCTTGTGTTCTCTTTACCTAATTATGAGCCTCTGCATCTCAGCATTCTGAAGAGCTGACCCAGTAAATGGTTTATAATCAATCCTTGTTGTACTGTTTCTTAAATATTAAAAATGAACAATAATGCAGCAAGAATACAAAACAATTGAGAAAGGAATTATAGTATGTATCATAGAAAAGAAAAGCAAACACTTGCTAAAAAATTCCCAATTTTTATGTGACCTTGGGAAAATTGCTTTGCTTCTCTGGGACACAGTTTCCTCAGCTGATAAAATGAGAAGAGTATTTAAACATGATTCCTAATTCTAAGATCTTACCATTTAAAGAATATAAATTTATCTTTAATCTTTTAAATTTCAGATGAAGAATAAAAGCCCAAGAAGAATGTGTCCTTTTTATCATAAATATAAACCATAGTGTTATGTGTACACAGATGTCAAAAGACAAAACTGGTTTCCCTGAGAAACCACTCTCTCTTGCCCCTGCTTAATGAAGACACCAGAGCATTGGGGGTTGGAGAGCCAGAGGCAGCTCTTACAGGTTATTAACTTCTTTCCAGTTAAGGGCACACATTCTAATTTGCATTTTTGAATATGCATGAGCAGCTTTCAGCTGAAAAAGAATTTTGCCAGTTGTGACAAGGCCCTCACCAAACCTGTGACATGCGTATTAAGCAATGAGGAAGTAGACTTTCCTTTTTCCACAGAAAGGTTGAAGAGCCCTCAAAAGATCTGACAAGTTTTCCTGTTGGCTCTGTGGGCGAGTGTCTCACTTTCTAATAACGATCTAAAATAAAATCAGTTTAGACTGGCTTCCTTTGACACTGGGGCTCATTGTGACATGGCTAATAACTTCTGCTTTGTGTGGCAGCGGAAAGCATACTGAATTGAGAGCTGAGGGCCCTGGCTACAGATCATGGATCTACCATTAATTGTCTGTCTCCCTGAGCAAACCACTGAACAACTTAGAACCTAAAATTTCCAATATGACATAAGAGCAAGGATGTCAACTCAGTGTTATTTAAGGAAAAAGATGATGTCATGACCATGAGAACACTCTCAAAGCACTGAAGGATCATCAAATACAATGGAATTTCACTAATACAGAAATATAAGATTGTATTATTGCTGACCTTCAGAGTAGATGGGAATGAAAATAATATGATTACAGAGTATATATTCAAAAGATACGTTAGCTTGGTGTGGAAAGTAAAACGTGATGCACTGTAGATGGTCTGCAAGTGTTGTGACAACACAAGTTTAGACCAAGAGGTAAGAATGCGGATCCCTCCCAGTTACATAAATGACAAAGCATATCACAAGGCTTTCTGCAAACGCCACCATGCTGTCTTGTTAAGGTCATTAAACATTGAGACTCGCAACACCACCCTAGGCCATACATGACATCAGATTCACTTAGAAAGATATAGGGAAGAAACAAGAAATCGCCAGTTGTGCAGCATTGCAGTAATCTTTGCAGAAGAGCATCTCTTTGAGTGCCTCCCCCTTCCCTCAGATGATGATTCAGATGCCAGAAAGCAAGATCCACACTGAGCAGGCATGAGAGCCTGAGTTTAGCATGTCGTGTCCCATGGGAGCCAATATCTCATAACAATTCCATAGGCGTGGGTTCCTGGGTCACCACAAGTATGTGCCCAGTTACCAGAGGCACTGTACTCAGCGTGGCCTCAAGCCAATCAGGTATGGATAACTGTTACATCTCAGGTGCAATTTACCATTCAGAAGATATTTTACCATAATAAACATTGCCTAGGAACATAGTTGACTTTCTCACCTTTATTGGGTATAAGGGCACACAACAGGACAGCTAAATGGAGTTCAAATTCTCATGCCGTAGGGGAAAGTCTTCTGTTTTGATCTGCTGGAAGAAAAAATTAGTAAATTTGAAGCTTAGTCAAATGAGATTTTTCCAGCATGAGAAATAAAAGAAATTAACAGACCCTAAGGGTCCTTTAGGACCCATGGGACACCATCATACATGCATATGCATAGTGTGTAATGGGAGCCCCAGAAGGAGAAGAGAAAGACAGGGGGAGAAAAATTATCCGAAGAAATAATGGCAGAAAACTTCCCAAATTTGACACAAAATATTAACTTCTACATCCAAGAAATTCAACAAACCGCAAGTGGACAAACTCAAACAGATCCACATCTAGACACATTATAGTCAAACCGGCAAAATACAAAGAGAAAGAGAATCTTGAAAGCATCAAGAGAGAAGCACCTTGTCACATACAAGGCATCCTCCGTAAGATTAACAGCTGATTTCTTATCAGAAACCATCATGGCCAAAAAAGCAGTGAGAGGACATATTTATTGTGCTGAAAGAAAAAGAATATCAACTAAGAATTCTATTTCCAGTAAAATCATCTTTCAAAAGATAAAGGAAAATTAAGACTTTCCCAGATAAACAAAAACTGAGAGAACTCCTCTCTAGAAGGCCTGCCCTATGAGAAATACTAAGATGAGTTTTTCAGGCTGAAATAAAAAGACAATAGACAGTAAGTCAAGTAAAGTGATGAAATAAAGAACATTGTTAAAGGTAAATACACAGATAATTATGGAAGACCCTAGCACAAATTTTATTTTTATTTCTAACTCGTTTCTTCTTCACTCTGATTTAAGTTAGCCGCATAAAGCAATAATTACAAACATGTGTTGATGAGCTTAACATGTATAAAGATGTCATTTGTATGATAATAATAGCACAAAGGAGGGGGAGGAAATAGAATTATATTGGAGCAAAGTTTTGCATATTGTTTAAATTAAGTTCTTTTTCATCTGAATTACACTGTTTTAAATTAAGATGTTAATTATAAACCCCAGGGCAATCACTGAGAAAACAGCTCAATAAATCTGGTAAAAAATAAATAGATAAATAACAAGAGAATAAAATGCTACAGTCAAAAAATCTATTTAACACAAAATAAGGCAGTAATGGAGGAATAAACAAAACAGACATAAGACATATAGAAAACAAACAGCAAAATAGCAGATGTAAATCTTACCTTATCAGTAATTATATAATATGTAAATAAATTAAACACTCAAAAGGCAGAGATTGACAGAATAAAAACAAACAAACAAAAAAACATGATCCAACTATATGCTATCTACAAAAGTTATCCTTCAGATTCAAAAACACAAATAGGTTGAAGGTAAAAGGATGGAAAAAAATATATGGTGAAACCATAATGAAAAGAGAGCTCAAGTGGCCATCATATCAGGCAAAATATACTTTGAGGCCGTAATTATTACTAGACACAAAGAAGGACATTTTGTAATGCAAAAGTATCAATTTATCAGAAAGACATAGCAATTATATATTCACCTAGCAACAGAACCCCAAAATTCATGAAGGAAAAAAATCTTCAAATGTCCCAATTTACTTTTCATGATAAAATCCAAACTTCTGAGCCTATATCACTAGATAATGCACGATATTCCCTTCTTTGTTCACACTTCCTGTCTTTTCTCCTACTTTTTTCCTTACCATACGGTGCTCTATTCATAAAAACTACTTTAAATTTCTTCAAAATTTCTATTTTCCCTCTAGCTTTTGCACATGCTATTGCTTTTGCCTGGGATGTCCTAATCACCCTACAAGACATCTTTGAAATCTTAGCTCAAATGTCACCTCTTAAAATAAGCACCCCCCGATCCTCCCAGGAACACTAAAATATGTTCTCCCGTGTGTACCAATGTTCTTTACTTTTATTTCCATTATAAGGCTGGCTTGTAATGATTCAGTCAGGTTTGCCCATTCCACTAAAATCTGAATTTCTGGAAAGCAAAATCAGCTTCTAATAACCTTTGATAACCCAGGAGCTAGAACAGTTTTTAGCACAGGTGATGTTCACAAAAATATATGTTCGCTGGATACATGAATAACAGAGAGCATAAGAAAATACCATAGACTGAGTGGTTAAAACAACGGAAATTTATTTTCTGATAGTTCTGAAGGCTGGAAGATCAAGATCAGGGTTCCAGCCTCATGAAGTTCTGGTGAGAGGTCTCTTACTGGCTTGCAGACACCTACCTTCTCACTGTGTGCTCACATGGCTTTTCCTGGGTGTGTGTGCATAAAGAAAAAGAGAGAGAGAGAGAGAGAGAGGTCTCTTCCTCTTCTTATAAGGCCACTGAATCCCATCTGATTAGGACTCTACCCTCATAATTTAATTTAACCTTAATTACCTCCCAAAAGCTCTGTCTCTAAATACAGTCACATTGGATATTAGGGCTTCGACATGAATTTTGAGGAAACACAATTCAGTTCATAGCAATGTATAAGAGTAGATTTTGTTATATTTGTGTATAACAGTAATAAATAGGTTAGAGTATCATTAGCTCAGCCTGGCCCTACTCCTCTCTATGTTGTCTCATTTTGGAGCAGATGTCTTTGACCTTGCTCTTTGAGCTGAGTTCCCAAGGTCAGAAAAAATGTGTTGACTTATCATTGGTAATCCATAAATCAGCATCCATTTCCCCAGTCTTCTTGATTTGCATAAGGAGCCTCTTGTCCCAGCCTGACAGTAGTAGAAATAGAAATGTACCAATTAAATGATTGTCCTGCTTATCAAAATCCTCATTGGAATATATTAGGCAGGAAGTAATTTTCTCCTCTCTGATTTTCATGAATATACATAGGATTGAAGCACTGAAACCAAATACACGTTAGTCAGATTCTATAACCCATGTGAAGGTGGATCTAATTTATCTTAAGATTTTAGGGCCTGAGGAAAAAAAAAGGAATAGAAAGAGATTACAAAGTCATCAAATATTTACATAATGCGTAACAGTTTAGAAAGACCATACTTTCTCCTCTCGAAGGAGATGTTTTAGCTATTATTTCTTCACAGATAAGACTCTGAAATGCTAATTTTCCCCTGAGATAATTCAGCTGTTAAGTCACCAATGGATTTAACTAACTCCATCCACTAATGCTAGAGTCTGTGTTTCTCCCCTGTCACTAACTGCCTTGAAAAGTCAAAAGCTTAATTTTTATTTTGCTCTGCACTTTACACATTACTTTGACACATATTAACTTAATCTACCTGCTCACAACAGCCCTGAGAGTTGGGCATAAGAAAATTGAGGCTAAGGTATTTTCGGGAGACTAACTCAGGGAAGGTTCCGATGGATAGAGTTTAATTCTGAACATCAACAGCCTGTCATCCTGGGATTCACAGCGCCCAGTGCACACCATGACTCATCCATTCCTGATGACCAACGTGCCCTCTTCCTCCACCTGTCTTTCCTGTCTGGTGCCTGTCCTTCTCTTAAGCTGCAGCTCAAGTCTATAGTTCTCTGGGAAACTCAGCCCAGTCACCACATCGGCTAGGATGCCCCACTCTGGGTTTCTTTTGCCCCTGATGGGCAGGGCTATGGCTGCACTAATCATCCTGTAGAACAATTTTGTGTTTGCGATATGTCCCTCCCACTAGGGTATGAGTGCCTTGAGGGCAGGGATCCTAGATCTTGCATCCTTTACCCCTACACTTGGGCATAGGACCTGGGCCATGGCATGTTCTCAATGCGTAGTTATTGAATAAGTTGGGGTGGAGAGATATATTCAGGAACCACCTCCTTTGGCAGCCCCTCCTCAGTAGAGTCCCCACTTCCTAAACATGGAGATGTTAAGGGAACAGTACAAAAAACATGTCAGTAAGTCATTAGATAATATTCTTAAGCTCTATTCTGTATTGTATTAGGGTGCTTCAGCTATCTTGGTCTGTTTGGGCTGCTATAACAAAATACCACAGACCGGGTAGCTTAAGCAATAGAAATTTATTTCTCACGGTTCTAGAGGCTGGAAGTTCAAGATGAGGGTGCCAGCACGGTCAGGTGAGGGTCCTCATCTGTGTTGTTGACTTCTCATTGTATCCTCACATGATGGAAGGGGCTAGAGATTTCTCTGGAGCCTCTTTTATAAGGCACTAATCCCACTCATGAGGGTTCCACCCTCACGACTTAAGCACCTTGAAAAGACCCCATCCTTTAACACCATTACATTGGGCATTATGATTCCAACATGTGAATTTAGGGGAGACACAAACATTCAGACCATAGCATCACAGAAATAGAATCAATAGGGTGTGTGTGTGTGTGTGTGAGAGAGAGAGAGAGAGAGAGAGAGAGAGGAGAGAGATTTTAAGGAACTGCCACAAGATACCGTGGAAGCTGGCAAAATCTGGAGGTAGACCAGTGGGCTGAAGACCCAGGGAAGAGTTAATGTTGCAGGTCCAATCCAAAGACAATCTGCTGTCAGAATTCCCTCTTCCTCACAGAAAGTCAATCATTTTTCTCTTAAGGCCTTCAATTGCCTGGATGACGCCCACCCACATTATGGAAGATAATTTGTGTTACTCAAAGCCTATTGATTTAAATGTTAAGCTCATCTAAAAAAATACCTCCACAAAAACATCTAGAATAATGTTTGCCCAAATACCTGGGTACCATCACCTAGCCAAGTTGACATATAAAATTAACCATTATATGTATCATTATCTTTAAGAACAGAAATCTAGCCTTTGAGGAACTGGATTCCAAAGGTCAAGGCATAGCCACAGCAGGGTGTGTGAAATGCACTAAGTTGGACAGTTAGTGAAGCTCTGTATATTGTTCCTTATTGGAACCCAGACTTGCCCCAAAGGATGTGACAGGACTGAGTTTAATGAGGATAAATAAGGTGGTTTAGGGCTAGAGCGGTGTTTCTCAGCTTCAACACTCCTAACATTTTGTTCAGGACGATTTTTTTACTGGGGAAGAGGGCTGCTGTCCTTTGCAATGTAGACTATTTAGCTGCATCCCAGGCCTCTTCCCACTAGGTGTCAGTAATACCTCCCTCCAGCTGTGACAAGAAAAATTGTCCCCAGACATTGGCAAATGTACCTGGGGAGAAAAAATTGCCTCCATTTAAGAACCACTGCGTTAGAAGGTAGAGGCTCGGGGAAGTAACTCTTGACCATTTTTCCTCCTTCCTTTGCTGACTGACCAGTACGATAGAAAGGCCATAAAATTAAAAGCAAGGATTAAGTGTGCTTGGATACAAAAACCACCTCTTTCACTTGCTGGCTTATGCAATTTGCTTACTTATCTCATTTTCCTCCTCTGCAAAATGGAAATGACAATATGGTTTTCAGAAGCACAACTGGTAGCACATTGAGAGGCTCATTAATATTAGTTTGCTTCTTTCTTCACCCTAATTGTCTTTCCATGTGCTTTCAAGACCCTCTACTCTTTTCACTGGTTGATTTTTTTTTTCTATCTCTGAACCAATAGCACACTGTCTGGAACCAATATAATGCTAATTAAAATCCTGGTTGTGTGTGTGTGTGTGTGTGTGTGTGTCTGTGTAAATTGACAAGCTAATTTCAAAATTATATGGAGTCATGAAGGTCAAAGAGACTTGTTTATACTTTTAGACATGAAGGCTTATTATAAAGTTACAGTAAATAAAACTGTATGATAGAGGCACAAGGGTAGACAAATAGACTAATGGACTAAAACAGGAGTTTTAAAAAAGATCCATATGTTTATGACAAAAGTAGGACAATGTGGAAAGAGATTATTTGTAATAAAAGGTGTTGATCAATTGGAAATCCATGTGGAGACTATAAGCCTCCATTCCAGATCCATTGTAGATCTACATGTGAAAAATAAATCAATAAAGCTTCTAGAAGATGATATAATATACATATGACCTTAAGGTAGGCAAAAATTTCCTAAACAGGACATGAAAAGCACTAAACATAAAGGAAATGATGACAAATATAGACAATATTTGTATTAAAAACTTCTGGTTTTCATAGGTTACCTCTAGGAAATGAAAAGGCAAGCCAGCGACTGGCAGAAGATCCTGTATATATGACTAGCAAAGGACTAATATTCAGAATATATATATTAGAAAAACTATAAATCAATAAGAAAAAGACAAACAACCTTATAGAAAACAGGGCAAAGATCTGAATAGACATTTCAAAGAAATGATATATGCAAATGGTCAATAAACATGAAAATGTACTCAACCTCATTAGTAATCAGAGAAATGCGAATAAGATCACAATGAGATACCATCTCATATTTAACAGAATGACTCAAACTTAAATCTTCTGATAACATCAAGCTAGTGAAAACGTAGAACAACTGGGACCCCCCGTCTTGTATGGGGAATATAGTTATAACCATTTTGAAAATTAGTGTTATTTCTATGGTTGAACAATATAACCCCGATAACGCTGAAATGTCATTCCTAGGTTTTAACCAAAGAAATGAGTGTACACTTGCACAAGAAGGCATGTAGAAGGTTGTTCAGATTAGCATTTGAACAATACGCAATAATCAAACACTGGGGAAAGAAACAAGATTCCATCAACAGGACAGATAAATAAATTGTGGTATATTTATACACCATAGTATCATACAACAATGAAGGTGAAAAACATTACAGTTACAGGCAATAAGCTAAGTGATCTCATGAGCATAATACTAAGCAAATGAAGCCAGACATAAAAAAACGATCAACATTGTATGATTCCTTCTGTATAAAATTCAAAATCTGACAAAACTGATCTATAACAGAAGGAGTCAGGATAGTTTTTACATTTGTGGGGGACATGAGAGGGCTTCTTAGGTAACAATATTTTATTGGTGTTTCTCTCTCCTGGTGATAGCTATACCAGTGGGTTCCTTTTGTGATAATTCATCAAACTGTAGAGTTATGATTTCTGTGTTTTTCTTGCATGTTATGTTTTAATAAAAATTTTTAATTTAAGTATTAAGTAATTTAAGTATTTTTCCAGGCTAGGCATGTATTTGTTACTGGCAGTAATGATTACAGAAGAGAACTAGAAGGGAACCTCACATGTCTTCTAGTTCAATTCCCTCATTTTGTCCAGCAAATCATCAAAGAATGAGTTGCAAGAATTGGGTTTTACTTGACTCTCATATCTGTCAGTATCTAGAATAGTAAATATTTGGCAACAGATTTATATGACTATTTATTCCTTGGGAACTCAAATAAGGTCATCAATTCTTTTTTTTTAAAATATCTTTATTGAAGTATAGCTGCTTTACAATGTTGTGTCAGTTTCTATTGTATAACAAAGTGAATCAGATATAAGCATACATATATCCCCATATCCCCTCCCTCTCGAGCTTCCCTCCCATCCTCCCTATCCCACCCCTCTAGGTGGTCACAGAGCACCGAGCTGATCTCCCTGTGCTATGTAGCAGCTTCCCACTAGCCATCATTTTACATCTGGTAGTGTATATATGTCAGTGCTACTCTCTTACTTCATCCTGGTTTCCCCTTCCCCCCTGTGTCCTCAAGTCTGTTCTCTACATCTGCGTTTTTATTCCTGCCCTGCCACTAGGTTCATCAGTACTGTTTTTTTAGATTCCATGTATGTGCGCAGTATGGAGGTTCCTTAAAAAACTAAAAATAGAAATACCATGTGACCCAGCAATCCCACAACTGGGCATACACCCAGAGAAAAGCATAATTCAAAAAGAGTCATGTACCACAATGTTCACTGCAGCACTATTTACAATTGCCAGGACATGGAAGCAACCTAAATGTCCATCGACAGATGAATGGATAAAGAAGATGTGGCACATATATACAATGGAATATTACTCAGCCATAAAAGGGAACGAAACTGAGTTGTTTGTATTGAGGTGGATGGACCTAGAGTCTGTCATACAGAGTGAAGTAATTCAGAAAGAGAAAAACAAATACCATATGCTAACGCACATATATGGAATCTAAAAAGGCCATCAATTCTTTTTGGGAAAAGAATCAGTAATCAGTGGTCAGCTCCTCTGTCCTAGGCTACTAGTCAGACATTCATTCATCTTCTGGAAAACCTATTTATCCTGCTCCTGTGGCTGATCTGACAGTGGAAATATAGACATGCAGAAAATAAAACAGAGAGCATGTTGAAATATTTAATTCATACAAAAAATATGCATTACAAACAAAGGATAATACTAGTTAAGACATATATATGAAGACAGAACAAAAAGAAGCATATTGGGGAACGAAAATATGTAATTAGAATAAATTTGCTATGAAAGAAGAATGTTGAGGTTAGTTCACAAAACAAAAGCTAATCTTGTGCTACATACAAGAAACACTTCTAAAATGAAGAGAAGCAGGGATGTTGAAATGGAAAGAATGGGCAGCAAACTACAAGGCAAATGCAGATCCACAGAAAGAAGCAAGAGAGCTGCCATAAATAACAATAGATAATAGGTTTAATTCAGGTTTAGTTTAATGCATTAAATTGGATAAAATAAAGTACTTTATTAAAAGTTATTATGAAAAAAGAATTATTACACTATTTGCTGAATATGTAACAGTCTTTAATAAACCAAAGTATATGACATCCAAATTTAAAAATCTAAAGGAACATAAGGAACAAAGATAGAAATATTACACTACTCAAGTAGTTTAATTCACCTCCGTTGGCCCATATTAGATCAATAGACCAAAAGTGAAATGAGGCTATCTAAGTGAAATGAGGCTATTCGTAACAAAATAAACGAATTAGAGCTTGTTCATTTATGACTAACTTAATGCTTCCAAAATTGAGAATGGAACCCTTCCCTCTAAGAGTCAATGAAACATTTGTGAAAACAGATATTAGGATGCAAAGAAAACCATAAATTTCAAAAGGAATAAAGAATACAGGTAAGTCCCTGACCACAGGGCAATAAAATTTTAAATTAATATAAAAACTACCAAAAAATATTCTATCCCATCGGAAAAAAGTGTAAACCTTTCTGAATCAATTTGTAAATTGAAAAGAAAATAAAAATAAGTAACAGAAATATATAATAATGAAAACATGTAACAGAACCTATGAATAAGTTCTGGTGATCTAGTGTACAGCTTGGTGACTACAATTAAAAATATGTGGAAAAGTTCAGAAGATAGAAAGAGAAGCAATGATCACAAAATATTTTTAAAAAGGCAATGAAACTAAAAAAGGTGATAAATGTATGGGGGTGCTTCCTTAATGAGAGAGAAAGAGAGGGATGTTTTAATCTTAGAGTTCAGTAGATCTTTCTATGAAAGACATAAACTCTAGAGACCATCCAGAAATTAATAGAGATATTCCCTGGCATCCCAGTGGTTAGGACCCCACGCTTCCACTGCAGGGGGAAAGGGTTTGATCCCTGGATGGGGAACTAAAGTCCCGCATGCCCCACGGCGCAGCCAGAAAACCAAAAAAAAAGAAAGAAAGAAAGAAAGAAATTAATACATTAGACCACATAAAAGTTAAAAATCTCTGCATTTAACAATATCCATAAAGTCAAAGACAAAAGGCAAAAAGGAAAGAAAATATTTCCAAGATAACATATTACCTATATAAGTAAATGTTTCTTCTGAAAAAGTTAGAACCCAGTAGGAAAACAGGCATAAAAAAGGGACAGAGATTTCAGAGATAAGTAAAATAATTTGCCTTTAACCGTATGAACACACGCTTACTGTTTGTCATAGGTTTTTTAAATGCAATTTAAAACAATGATGAGCTGCCATTTTTTATTTATCTGTTGGACAAAGGTTACAAAGTTGGATGAGAAGTAAGCTGATGAAAGAGTAAATCAGCATAGTCTCCTTGAAAGGCAATTTGGAAATGTCTATTAAAATGAAAACTTCTTAAACCCATTGATCCAGCAATCTGGTTTCAAGATATTTATCCTACAGCTATAATGTGCAAAAATAACTATGTAGAAGAATGTCTCTTGCAGTGTTGCTTGAAGCCTGGAAACAGCCTAAATGTCCATCAAGAGAGAACTGGTTCAGTACATTTTGCAACATCCATTCAATGGAACATACTGCAGCCATAATCTGAAGGTATTTATAGAAAATGTTCTCCAAGTCAGATTGCTAAGAAAAAAAAAAAAAAAGATGTTGTGTGCAGCATGAACACACAAGCTATGCCAAATGTGGATGCACCTACCATATTTCAGAAAGATACCAGACCGGCTACTGTGGTAACCTCTTAGAGGGGTCTGAGAAGCTGAAGATCTGTGTTGGCAAAAGATTTATCTTTCACTTTGTACGCTTTTAAAATTTTCTCATATGTATGTGTTAATATCTTTCCCAAAATCCTTTACAAATAGGATAAAACAGTGATAAAACATATGGTACCCCAGGTAATTCTGATACAAAGCCAAGGCTGGGCACCCTTGTCCTAGAACAAATTATGCCACGTCACTTGACATCCCCTCACACCAATCCCAGAGGAACTGAGGTGAGCAAGCCAGGTTCACGGTGGCCTCTGACAAATAATGAGAATAACAGCAACAAGATTAAAAGTTCAGTGGCAAGGGTTATGCCGTGTGCCAGGGCGTCTGCTAAGCACGTTACGTCGTGGTCTCATCTGGTCTTCATCATTAACCAGTGAAATGAATCCTAACACTGTTCGCATTTTACCGCGAGGACCATGAGAAGCAGAGTCTGGATTCTGAATCAGTCTGCCTGCCTCCAGCCTCAAGCCTCACCGTGCAGGAACTATAACGGGCGTCCGTCATCTCCCTGTACAGAGAACAACATATTGCCGACCTATAAGGTGGAGACGTAGAGTGGAATATTCACTAACTTAGGTCAGAACTCCTGCTCTTTTTTTTTTTTTTAACATCTTTATTGGAGTATAATTGCTTTACAATGATGTGTTAGTTTCTGCTTCATAACAAAGTGAATCAGTTATACGTATACATATATCCCCATATCTCTTCCCTCTTGCTGTTCTTAATAGCTGTTGCCACTTACTAGCTGTTGTCTGAGGCCTCGGATAAGTCTTTTTACCTTATCATCTGTAAAATGAGGGGTAATGGTAAAGATTCTTAGCTTGATTAATTGACTTTCTTTATTCTTCATCAAAAACTTAGGTAGCCGTATGCTAACATGTATATACGGAATCTAAAAAAAAAAAAGGTTCTGAAGAACCTAGGGGCAGGACAGGAATAAAGACGCAGATGTAGAGAATGGACTTGAGGACACGGGGAGGGGGAAGGTGAAGCTGGGACGAAGTGAGAGAGTGGCATGGACATATACACGCAACCAAATGTAAAATAGATAGCTAGTGGGAAGCGGCCACATAGCACAGGGAGATCAGCTCGGTGCTTTGTGACCACCTAGAGGGATGGGATAGGGAGGGTGGGAGGGAGACGCAAGAGGGAGGGGATATGGGGATATATGTATACATATAGCTGATTCACTTTGTTATACAGCAAAAAATAACACAACATTGTAAAAGCAGAAAATAACACAACATTGTAAAGCAATTGTACTCCAGTAAAGATGTTAAAAAAAAAAAACTTAGGTAGTAAATACTGATATGTTCCCCATTTTACATATGAGGTATTTGATCCTATGTGTGATCAAGTGAATTATTATAAAGGGCCACACTCCATCAGCCAAGGGCTGCAGGGATGGAGACCATAAGTAACTCTCCCAATAATGGACAGGAGATTTGGAAACAATGCAGAAACCTGGCCACCACCAAATAGAGAAGAGCACCGCTAACATGCTAGTAGCCTGCAGTCCACACATTATGACTCTTGATTTCTACCATATTCTTTCCATTTCAAACACAATTACTCCTCATTAAGAAGGTAAACTCTAAACTTCGGCAGCCATCACGTTTAGAGCCGCCAAGGGAAGCATGTGTTGCTGTCATGCACCCAAGTCTCGAACTGAAAAAAGTTCCGTTGCTTTTCCCAATCAATATCGACGGAGACCAGTTTATATGACAGATGACTTAAGTTCCTCCTCTAGACTGTGAGTTCCTTGAGAGTCTGCATGGTCCTTGCACCACTACGTTCATAGTACAGTCATTGCACAATAAGCATTTGCTCATGACTGAATGGATGGATGGATGGAAGGATGATCAACCAATGGACACGTGGGTGGATAGATAGATAAAATGATTAAATGACCATAGAACTTTTCTGAAAAGAATGACTATTTATCTTAGCTTGTAATATAAAATATAATCATTTTATAAAAAGCTATATGGTAGGAGACAATGGTTTCCTTTAATCCATACAGGTCTGCTGTTTCTCAAAGCTCCCACTTATGATAATTTGGCATATCAGGTGCACCTGCAGAACAAAGAGAACTTGGCAAGAACCTCTGGAGAGGAGTTAACCACATGACAAAAGGAGAAAACATTCAGATAGAAAAATCATCTCAAAAATCACTATAGCGCGTAAATGAACTTCCAACTTGGAAAGCAGAGAGGGAACAATTTTCTAACCTTCTAATGAACATTGCGCTTAGCCAGCTGTCAAATATAAAACAGACTAATTTTTCATTCTAATTATTTGGAGATGTTTTTTATGGGTAGCATGATTATGAGACTGGAAATCCTAATTCTGAGTGTTCTTTAATTGATACTCAGGCTAACAAAGATTCTCCAAGCCCAGAGGCCACAACAATGTCTGGGCTCCTTACTAGTGGAATAAGCCAGTGCATATTTATGCCTCACAAACAGTCCTGAGCTACCCAGTCTTGTACAAATTCACACTCCTACCACCTTTAAGGGGAAAATGAGAGGAACTGGCTAGGATAGGATGAGGTCAAATAATTGTATGAGGGGTTCCGTCTTGTACCTTCCAGAATCCAGATAGATGAGGCTGAAGTAATGCCAGCCAAGGAAAGTCAAGGATCCAATGTCAGGGCAACAAACACAAATGGCAGTCTAGAGGGTAGTGGCAGAATCCAAACTGAGAGACAAAGCAATAGCTTGCAGTGACATAGAAATTGTGTAGTGGGCATCTCTTGTTTTCTCTCTACGGTTTTTTGTTTGCTTGTGTGTTTGTTCCTCATTTATTAGTTTGTCTGCTTTGTAACAGCACTCTGTTTTTCTTTTAGGGAATTATCCTTCCCCATTGTGTATAATTTTATTGGAACTGTCTACCAAGGTGCAAGTTCCTCCTCAACAGACTGGACACTAGCTCCTGTCTAGCGAACAGAGGTGCATCCATTCACCCAAGTCTGGAAAATGCATTCCTCAAGACTGGAAAAGAGAAATCGGTTAACTGCCTGCCTCTCAGGGCTGGAGGGCTGGAGCATTTGGAGTAATTATTTGTAAAGACAGACTTAAACATCATTTATTATTCTGCCTTAATCAGCTTGCAAACTGGAATCCTCCAGTCTCTTTCCTCCAATCTCTAATATAGGAATTACATCCCTTTTAAAAAGTGCAACATGACATTACTCTTCGCAAAGCATGTTTACACATTAATATGGAACTCTCCCAAAACTCTTTAGGATAATATAGTATTGGTTGTTTTTTCTCTAGTTTTACATGAATAAACTAAGATTTAGGTAAAGTTAGCAGCTCCCAAGCTTTCCACTATCAGCGCCTCCTACACCTTAAGATTGCATACTTTGAAATTTTTTTGTCAAGAAATTCAGAACAAAAAGTTGTGTGTGCGGGCTTCCCTGGTGGCGCAGTGGTTAAGAATCTGCCTGCCAATGCAGGGGACATGGGTTCAAGCCCTGGCCCGGGAAGATCCCGCATGCCGCGGAGCAACTAAGCCCATGTGCCACAACTACTGAGCCTGCGCTCTAGAGCCCACGTGCCACAGCTACTGAAGCCTGCGTGCCTAGAGCCCGTGCTCCACAACAAGAGAAGCCACGACAATGAGGAGTCCATGCACCGCAACGAAGAGTAGCCCCCGCTCACAACTAGAGAAAGCCCGCACACAGCAACGAAGACCCAACGCAGCCAAAAAATAAAAACAAACAAATAAATAAATTAATTTAAAAAAAAAAAAAAAAGTTGTGTGTGCAGGATGATCCAAACCATGAAAACAAATGTGAATATCCATACAATAAAAAGACAGAAAGGAAGCAAACACAGGAATGTAGTTTGTCTCTGCAAGATAGAATTATGAGGATTTTTCATATTTTCTAATTTTTCTATAAGATATAAGTATTACTTTTATAAAGATAAAAGTTAACTTGTATTTTCCCCCCAAAAAAGTATTGCCTACAATCATATTAAGTAATTACATATTCCTTATAGTTATCAAAGACATGGAAAGGATGAAGACAACTAAAAACGGTAAATAGCAACAGCGATGTTTCTAATCTACTAAGAAAAGGCTTTCCGATAAGCAGGCTGTGAGGTTCCCAGAAGAACGTAAATGAGGCTTAGGAAAACATATAGACAAGACCTCTCAATGATTATATACGGAGCGAGAGCAGGATTTAGACACTGCACCGCTACTCTGTAACCTCAAAAATGCCTATAAACACCCTCTGTTTTGAGTAACATCCCATTACGCTGAGTGATTGCTGCATCTCTCCATGACCCCCATGGTGCATGCATCACACCGTGCTTTAATCTTCCTGCTTCCTAGACATTATGAACTGAATCATGTCCTCCCAAAATGAGTATGTTGAGGCCCTAACTTCCAATGGGATAGTATTTGGAAATGGAATCTTTGGGAGATAATTAGGCTTAGATGAAGTCATGAAATGGGGGCACTCATAATGGGATTAGTGTCCTTGTAGAAAGAGACACCAGAGAGCTCTTTCTCTCTCTTTCTCTCTCTCTCCCGACCCACCCACATGAGAACACAATGAGAAGACAGCCATGTGCAAGTCAGGAAGAGTGCTCTCACCACCCCCTGGCCATGTTGGTACCCTAATCTCAGCCTTCTACCCTCCAGACTGAGAGAAATAAATTCCTTTCCTTTAAACCACCCAGTCTATGGTATTTTATTGTGGCAACCGAAGCTGACTAACATACTAGATAAAAAATAAAAAATAAAAAACTAAGATATTCACTCACCAAATTGAGAGCTTTAAACCCAGAACTTGCTTCCCTATTTTCTCCTTAAAAATCATCCAACACCTGTCCAAATCATATAAGAAGCTCCTCCGAATTTCCCCTTGCTGAGATGCTGTTACATTGTCTCTACAGGGCTGAAAAGAAGTCTAACTTTTTGACTTTAGATGTGTTCCTATCAGTCACTGGTCAGAGAGCAACATCCACTTTGGAGGTCCCAATGTCCCACCAAGAGCCCTGTGACCACAGGACGAGTCCTCAACAATAACAGGGTCCCACAAGGGAGACCCCTTGTCACTCCACCTGCTCAAGGTCACTTTGCCGACAACAGCAAGGCGATCTCCATGCTGAATCTGAGCTCCAAATGTTTCTTGAAATCTTCAGTGTTATGTTTATATTTGGTTTCTAGGACTTTATTTTTTTAATTAATTTATTTTTTTGCCATGCCGCACAGCTTGTGGGATCCTAGCTCCCCGACCAGGGATTGAACCTGGGCCCTTGGCAGTGAAAGTGCAGAGTCCCAACCATTGGACTGCCAGGAAGTTCCCCTAGTACTTTTAAATGCTGATCAGATTGGGCTTCCCTGGTGGCGCAGTGGTTGAGAGTCTGCCGGCCAATGCAGGGGACACGGGTTTGAGCCCTGGTCTGGGAAGATCCCACGTGCTGCGGAGCAACTGGGCCCGTGAGCCACAACTACTGAGCCTGCGCGTCTGGAGCCTGTGCTCCGCAACCAGAGAGAGGCCGCGATAGTGAGAGGCCCGCGCACCGCGATGAAGAGTGGCCCCCACTTGCCCCAACTAGAGAAAAGCCCTCACACAGAAACGAAGACCCAACACAGCCATAAATAAATAAATAAATAAAATTAATTAAAAAAAAAAAAAAGCAAATGTGTGGAGTAAAATTAAAAAAAAAAATTCTGATCAGATTGTATCATTTCCTGGCAAAATTTGGCTTTTAATACCATCAGCTAACATCTTTCCATTTGTCCAGTATCTTGAGCTTTTTTCACCACCAGGACATCAATCAGGTTCCTTCTGAAGAGAAGATAGATTAGTTCCTTGGTAGTGTTTCCCAACCTGACTCATGCCATGGCAAGCTTAAAATTACAATATTTGCGGGGCACTCCAGAGTCAAGGTCGAGGTGACATGCACTGAGTCTACTGCCTTAGAGAGTCCAGTTGCCCCAGACATGTCCTATCCAGATACTCCAGGGTCTAGGATGTGAATAACTCAATCCCTTATAAACCAGCTGCAGCACATGGATTAGGAAATTTGCCTTAGATCATAGAGTTACACCAGAAAAAAGCAAGATCAGAAACTCCAAACCTCTCTCTTCTATTCCCCTCACAAAGTCCAACAGAGGATAATTGTTATTTCTGGAGAGAAGACACCATTCCAGGCAAAATTGGAAACCTACCTCTTAAATCTGCATTAAAACTTCAATTAATCATTATGCTAAGGGGGAAAAATACACAGGAACTGTTCAGCTACTTAATAACTCATGAATATAAAACAGAGACTTTAAATTGCTCTTTAAACAAATATTTGGACACTCATTGTTATCAATAATTATATAGCCTATCCGACACAAAGGAAAATGGAAGGAAACGGTTTGGGCTTAAGACCCATTTAGCTCCCAATGGACTTGTTTCCTTAAAGGACAAGCTCAACGGTGTGCCTGCCTAGATGGCTGTGTCGGAGGATTTTTCCAACGACCCTGCTTGGCAAAAGACAGCTCCCTCCATGGCCTTGCACAGTTTCTGAAATTCTATGTGTCAACTCTTTGGGTGAAGTCAAGGATGCTCTTGTTCTTTTGTTTGTTTGTTTTGCTTTTTTTTAAGCCATCAGTTTTTTTGTTTTTGTTTTTGTTTTTTTTGGTCCTGAGGCTTGTGGGATCTTAGTTCCCCAACCAGGGATTGGACCGGCATCCTTGGCAGTGAAAGCGTGGATTCCTAACCACTGGACCGCCATGGAATTCCCAAGGATGCTCTTGTTTATTTGGACTAAGTAGTTGTCATTAATTCAAACTAACTCCATTTGGGGGGTTAGTTTTTCAGAACTCTAAGTGCTGAGCAGATGAGACATGTGGTCAACCAAGAAAGAGGCGGATCCCTAACCTCGGTGGAGCTCTCAGGATATCTTCCCGGACCCCTCCACCTAAGATGAGGAGTATAATTTGGGGTCAAGACCAAAAACAAAGTCTTTAGAAGGACAGACCTGGGTGTATGGCGAGATTTTAGTGGCATAAAATCCCTTGTTTCTTCTCAAAGAATTTCTTGGCCGTTGGAAGTCGTTTCTCTATCGTATTTTTTTCTCTCTGTGACCTCATTTTGGGGGAATCTCATTCTCTCTCTGACTCCATGCAAGGAGCATTTACTGAGGCGCACTATGACATGGGCTGGGTACAGAATACAAATACGAGCGAGGCAGGCACATTCCCTGACTTCACAGAACCCTAACCAGGAATGATGACAATCAACTGCCAGGTGATCTTGGAACGGGAAAAGGAAGACAAGGAGAAGCAAATGAGCAAACACAGGGGGGCAAGAACACCTTTATTCCAATAAAACTGCTTCTTCCCAGAGGAGTAGAAAGCTCACAACCCCAGAGAGTTGACTACATTCAAGTAATTTGCTGTGGTCTTTCCCACCTCTATGCTTTTGTACACGCTATTCCCTCTGCTGGTAAGGTTTTGCACACCTCTTCCAGTCTCAAACCCTCCCCCAATCTTTCAAGAATCAATCCAGTTGTTCCCTCCCTTGTGAGCCCCTGCCCTCTCCCCTTATCCTCCCCACTCTGGGTGGAGCTGTTTGTATTTGTTGATGCCAGCACTCCTTGCACACAGCTCCATCATATGACACACCACAGTATGTTCTGATGATTGCTTCTGTGTATGTCTGCTGGGCCACATGGTGATTGGTGCAGGCGGGGACTGTGCACTGTTCATTTATGCATCCAGGGTCTAATACGGGACTTGATTCATAGCTGGTGCTCAATACGTCCTTATTGAAGCTACCTGCAGGTCTCAATTAAGAGAGGGAGCGAAAAGAGGAACCTGGTACATCCGTCACAACACATTACTTCTCCCTCTTCCCTTATCCTCTTTTTTTCAGGAAAACTTTATTTCTATCCCCCAGGGAGGCTAAGTAAGTAGTTACAGCCTGCAATCTCCGCCTGTAGCCTTGTGTTCACTCGCTAAATTTAACTCACTTTCCCTCTCTCATCTCTTCCCTTTCCGCTCAGCAAAAGCCAGTCACCAGGACCTGTTAAACCTCGTGGCAGATGCATTTGCAGAATTGATTGAAAAAGAGGAGAGTGAAAGCCAGGCGCCCCTTTGGTAAAGCCATTCCCTGATCTTTCGAAACTCATTCTCCCCCTACTGTAAATGCCCCAGTTTCCACTGAGATCTCTAGACATCAGATGTAATGCCTCTTAAAACTCCGTCACATCTTTTCTTCCTCCTTGTCCTGAGTCAAAATTAAAGAGCCTCCCCTGTACCTGAGATCTCACCTCTAAGATGTTAATAATTCAGTTCCTGAGTGATCACTGTGTGCAAGGTGGCGTGTTATGGACTGTAAGGGAGGCCAGAATTTAAAACATGTATGGAATCAGAGAATGTCATATTCCCAAGAAGCTTTGAAAACATCAACTCTGCTATTCCAGAGAGGGAAACTGAGGCCCATGAGGAACAGAATTTAAGACCTGGGCTGGGACTTCTCTGGAGGTCCAGTGGTTAAGACTCCAAGCTTCCACCGCAGGGGGCATGGGTTCGATCCCTGGTTGGGGAACTAAGATCCCCACTGTGTGGCCAAAAAAATAATAATAATTGTAAAAAAAATTTTTTAATTAAAAATAAAGCCATGTTTAAAAAACAAACAAACAAAAAAAGACCTGGGTTGTGTTCTTTGCTGTGAAGGAATTTGTAGCCCTTCCAGGGAGACAAAATATAAATACAGAGAAAATTAAGCAATAATATAATAAAGTCCGTGGGCCTTTTAGACTCAGAGGCTAGTGAGTAATCCAAGGAGGGAATGTGGACTTGAGATGATCATCATCACCATCTTCACTAATATCTACTGAAGGTTTCAATGTGCCAGAAACTTTCCTAAGTGCTTTACAGGTATTATCTTATTTAATCTTTTCCCTACACTTAAGAAGAAGATATATTTATCTCAGAGATGAGAAATCTGAAGTCTAAAAGGTCAAGTTTTAAGGCTCTGGAGTCAGAACTTGTGGGTTCGCATTCCAGCTCTGCACCTAACAAGGTGTGGCTCTTCTCAACCTCTCTAAACTCTGTTTACTGACCTGTTCAGAGGGGAGGTGAGTGCATAACTCTGGGTTACCACGACAATCAGGTGAGTCAGTGCATGAAAAGCACTGAACACCTAACTTGGCCCACTGTCAGTGCTCTGCTACAAGTCAACTATTAGCATTCCTGTCATTGTTGTGTTGTTGTGACTTTTTTTTTGTCAATGATTGGAATGGGCTTTGGTCTGTACCTTTAGGAAATAACAAAGTGTAATCTGGAAGAACATAAAGACAGAGCCTATGAAAGAAAGTTGATATGATTCCTAATCATGACGTTATAATAACAACACTTATGTGCAGTTCACCGTGTACCCAGCCATGCGTGTTTAACCAACAGTGATTGGAGCTGGATGTCTGGAACCAAAAGGACATCGTGAAGGAGAGCTGAGCAAGAAGGTAGAACCCCATCATAAAGAGCATTGATACCCAGCAGAGGACCCTGAACTGAAGGCTGCAGTGCACATGGTTCAGAGGAAGTGCCCCTTCTTCACCTGAAGAAGAGTGAGAGTTGAGCTCCCAGGGCTATCCCAGGATGGCAGTGGCAACTCTTAAACGAAGGGGAGTGAGAGAGAAAGTCCATCAGAATCAAGCCGTAGGTGGTCAGGGCGTGCCAGCGTGGCACGTGCAAAAAAAGTGGGCCTCCGAGCAGTGGGCAAGTGAGATTGCCCAATGTCCTCAGTATGCATCTATATGGATCACCTATCCCACTTAAAGGGTTAAAGTAGGACAGAAGAGGAAGGGCAAGGGCTATGATGTCAACATTTCTTTGTTCATGCTTTCTTTTATTCATTTACACCCTCGGCACTTAATGAGCAGCTAGTAGGTGGTAGGTTCTGTGTTGCTAGACACTAAAAATCTAGTGAGAAACAAGAATGCCACGGTTATCAACAAGATGCCAGGCACTATATCAGACCCTTTAAAAATATTTCTTTTTTGGGGGGGTGTTTATTTATTTATTTATTTATGGCTGTGTTGGGTCTTCGTTTCTGTGCGAGGGCTTTCTCTAGTTGCGGCAAGGGGGGGCCACTCCACTATCGCGGCCTCTCTTGTTGCGGAGCACAGGCTCCAGACGCGCAGGCTCAGTAATTGTGGCTCACGGGCCTAGTCGCTCCGCAGCATGTGGGATCTTCCCAGACCAGGACTCGAACCCGTGTCCCCTGCATTGGCAGGCAGATTCTCAACCACTGCGCCACCAGGGAAGCCCCCCTTTAAAAATATTTCTGATCCCTAAAACAACCCTACCAATTGGATTTTATTATTACCATTTGATGGGAGGGGGCAAGGGCTAGGGCTCAGAGTAGAAAAGTAACTTTCCCAAGATCACACAGCTAATAAGGAACAGTTGAACCAGGATTTAACTCAGTCAGCCAGGTCAAACATCAGAAGAAAAATAAAAGAGAGAGAAAGACAAAGATTACCCCATTTCCATTCTCAAAGTGCTCCCAGCCTGTCATTTCCTAAAGTGGCTGTGGTTAGATTCAGCACCCTGCGATTGCTTCCCAGTCTGGTCTGCATGGCTGATCTGCAAGATCTGGGGGTGTCGCTCTTTGATTACATCTGGGGGTGTCGCTCTTTGATTAGGGGCATAAAAAACAGGCTGGAGAGCCACCCTGGCCCAGCACAACGCGGGGTCCGACTGGGGAGTGAGTCAGCCAGGAAGCCCTCGTGAATGCCAAGAATAAACATCCCAGAATAGCTGCCCACTGGGCAGGAGGCTTCAGGAGTTGCCCCACGTGTGCCAGCCTGGGAACTGGAGTTGGCAGTGAGCTTGACAAGATGGGTCTGAGCCAAAAATAATCCCTGTCTGCTCCAGAAGACTCCTGGGGAAGTGAAAGAAAACTTCAGGTAGAAGCAAGTGGGGAAACCTGTAACTGATGACTCACTCCACTACAGATGGGAAGGAGGTCCATCCTGTGTGTTACCCGTGACCAAGGTACTGGGCAAGTTTGACCTGAGACCATGTTGGGCATCCCAAGTGGTTTTTTAAATATTTTTAATCTGACAACATGAGATTCTAGGCAAAAGAGAAAGTTAGGAACTAGAGCGCTCACCGATTAATCATGAAAAACAGGGTGGGCCTGAATTTTAAAAAAAACAATAGATTCAGGCTTTCAAACACCAGATACTTAACTAGGGCCTATGAAGAGGTAGGCAATGGACTTGGCACTGGAGATATAATGATAAACAATGCATCACTGAACACTGTTTCCAAGCTCCTTAACCAGATACTCAAGAGTTCTCCCTTTGAGGGATGAATAATATATTAGTTAGGTCCTCTAGGGTCAAAAGTAAGAGAGACACAATTCAAATTGAATTAAGGGAAACAAAAAGGAGTTTTTTGGTTCATGTAATGAAACTGGAGAGGTAGAATGTCTTCAGGCATGGCTGGATCCTGACATCAATGTCACCAGACTACCTCACTTGCTGCATTCCTCTGCTCCGCCTTCCTTGATTTTGGCCCCCTTCTCAGGAATATTTTCCTTTGGAGCTCCCAGAAACTCTAGGCCTTCATACTCACAGTTCATGTAGAGTATGACTCCTGTAAAGGATTCAAGACTGGCTGTAATTGAACTGACTTGGGTCGTATGCTCATCTTGAACTGTTAACTGTGCAAAGGTGATGAAATGCACTTGTTGCTCAGTGTTGGGCACTCCGCCCAGTAACGGGGGTGAGATCAGATGATAGAATTCACCTATAATTCTGTAAGTAAGAGAGGGGTAGCTTCCCTAATGAAAGGTGCTTTTCCAGAGGAAGGGGGATGTACATTAAGTGGACAAAACAACAGACGCACACGACACATGTAGAATCAGACTTCTCCTGCCCTGAAGGTTCCAGTGGCAGCTCAATTCTGTTCCTGACCCTGTCATTAAAAAGAAGAGTGACACTAGAAAAATCCTTTTCTCTTCTCAGAGCCTCAGTTCCTCTTTAAAAATGAAAGCGTGTTCAAGTTTCTCAGTAATGGAATATTTTGTCTAATTCAGTTCTATGCAGAAACCCAATACTCAATTTATACATCAGACAGACAAATGGGCACCTGCTTGTGTTGAACCAGGGGGAAAAATTGGGGAGGAGCGTTGCCCTTAATCCTCCTGGAGTAACCCCTGAGGCTCACACTGACATATCTTTTAAGCACTTTGCAGGTATTGCAGCAGGTGGGAGGGAAACAGCAGAGACAAGGAAGAAAAGGAAGCAAGTCAAAGGTGCATTGTCGGGCTTCCCTGGTGGCGCAGTGGTTGAGAATCTGCCTGCCAAGGCAGGGGACATGGGTTTGAGCCCTGGTCTGGGAAGATCCCACATGCTGCAGAGCAACTGGGCCCGTGAGCCACAACTACTGAGCCTGCGCGTCTGGAGCCTGTGCTCCACAACGAGAGGCCACGATAGTGAGAGGCCGCGCACTGCGATGAAGAGTGGCCCCCGCTTGCCGCAACTAGAGGAAGCCCAAGCACAGAAACGAAGACCCAACACAGCCAAAAATAAAGAAAGAAGGAAAGAAAGAAAGAAAGGAGTTCCTAAAAAAAATAAAATAAAAGTGCATTGTCAAGTGAATTGCCACTGGAACTGAATCCCCCTGGGTCACTTTGGGAGACAGTGTACATATGCCTCAGACTTAGACACCCCCCACCAAGGTGTTTATCCATTTAGTTCCATCAGCCTTTGGTTGAGGTCTACACTCAGAAAGTGCTGTGCCCTGGCACGTCTAGCCTGCCCTGCTCAGGTGGCCAGAGAGAGCCTTCAGGGAAGGAATAGCAAGAGCTGGCAATTGGAAACATTAAGTGCCAAAGGAATAAGGGACAGCTATAAACAGGGTTGGTCACAAAGGTATAAAAATTATGTCACACACTTGATACGCATTTATGGAGAGCTACTCTGTTCAGGATAGTAAATAGCAGGAGTTTCTCCCCTCACAGAGCTTACAGTCTGTCAAGGCGGACAGATGTATCAAGAGGCTCTAGTACTGATACAATGTGACAGGCAATAATGACAGTGCAAGAAGCATGGGGCCACACAGGAGGGACGTTTAACCCAATATTGAGAATGGAGGGAGTCGTGAAAAGCTGATTATAAAAATGACATCTCAGCTGAAATCTTCAAATTAATCGCTTACTCCCACTCATGCCCAGATTAGCAGAAATGCCATCATATTTCTTCAGATTACCCCGTTACAGGTTGAATGTGAACCCTAAACATTCTGATGTTGAAGTCCTAACCCCCAGTATCTCCAAATGTGACCTCATTTGGAGGGGGGTGTCTTTGCAGAGGTAATCAGCTAAAATGAGGTGGTCCAGGTAGACCCTAATCCAATGGGACTGGGGTCCTTACAAAACGGGGAGCTTTGGAGAAGACACACACAGGCAGGAAGAGCACCATGTGAGGACAGGAGTTACTACTGCCACAAGCCACGGAACTACCAGAAGCCAGGAGAGAGGCCTGGGATGGATCCTTCCCTCAGAGCCCTCAAAAAGAAACAACGCTGCTGACACCTTGATTTTGGACTTCCAGCCTCCAGAACTGTGAGGCAATAAGTTTCTGTTGTTAAAGCCCCCATCTCTGGGACAGCCCCCCATTGTGCCAGCCCTAGGAAACGAGTACACCACCCTTTCCATGAATCTCACACCTTATTTATTCAATACAAATTGGTTCTACTGCCAAAGGCACTAAGGGGACCAAAATTTCTGTTGCCTTGCTTCTGTTGCTGCCACTTGGGGTTGCTACAGACAAATGGTTTCCTCTCCCCCTGGAGGGGAGGGATGGGGTGGTGCTGTTACCAGAACACCACTGAAATCCAACCCCACCTATATGCTGTGCCAGGACCAGCTCTCCCCATGAGACAACGATTCTAGAACCCAGGGTTGGGCTCTGGTCACTCTACCAACTTCCCCTTCCCTTTGGTGATTCTGTCCTAGGCAGACTGCTATGGAGATTATCTCCAGCCATCAAATAAGATCTGTTGGCTGAATATCAAACTCAGCTCCAGGCAAATGTGTTGCCTCATCCCCAGAAACTTAGAGCTATTCAGATCAAAGGATATTCAGAAGGGTAGCTTGACCAAGCCATCGAGAGATCCCATGTAACACCTGAATTTCATTCACTCAGCCAAGACAGGCCTTGTCCAGCGACCTGCCCAGAGCACAGAAAAATCATCCTGTAGTGAGTAACTGCTTCTACCACTAGAAGAAGTTGGAGACAAAACTCAAATGTCAGACTCTCTGGAAAATTTTTTAAATAGGAATTAATATTGTTTAAGTCCTACCTCACTAATCACTTTGATCCATATACAAAACTTACAACACAGGAAGGAATTGCTATTGTCCTGACATGTACAAGGTCTTCTGGGGTAAAAGGAAAGAAGAACTTTCTCAAGTCTGCCTGGGGATGCTCAGATAAAGTACTGTGACTTTATAGCGGGTGGAGACTCCCATAAAGGGCACATTTCTGCTAAGCTGCAGAAACGTTGAAGCAGGGTATGGGGATAGCTAGGGGAACAAAGTGGGGAAAGGGATTATTGAAATATCCTTGTTGAAAGAATGTGAATGGCCTCTGCAAATGCTATTCTTCTTCCTCCATCCCTCACCATCTACTCTTCTCCTGGATAGCTCCTGTCTATTCACGAGATCTCACTTTAGGTGTCTCCTCTCTCAGGAAGACTCTCCTGATTTTAAACCTTCCAGTTCTGAGTTAATTCCCCGTTCAAAAGCAACTTTAGCATCCTGCATGCCTCCCTCTCGCATTAGACTGCAGGAACCTATTTATTTGTCTGCCTCTCCCACTAGACTGCAAGCTCTTCCAAGGCTGACAACTTGTCTTGCTCACTATGTTATCCCTAGTGTGTAACACATGCCTGGCGTTCCATTAATAGATGCTGAATGCACCTGAGCCCAGAACTCCCTGCAGCCAAAGCCTGCATAACATGGAAGATCCTGCAGCTGTAGGACCAGTGTTAACATCTGGGTTGCCAATTCCCTCTGGATTTCCTTGCAAGTTCCTGATACCAAGCAGGACCCTGTGGGGTTCCTGGGCATAAAATTCTTTCTGTGTCCCCCCGTTTCTTGATTACAGGAAATAGGCTTCATTCAGGCTCCATGACCTTCCCTGAGTTCCAACTAGCACAACAGTTCAAACAGTTGCTAATTAGGGAAGGGAGGGAATGCAGAGCTGGGGGAGGAACAGTCAAGAGAAACAATATTGCAGCCTTGGGGCAGGGTCCTGGTTCCCTTCAAGAGATACACATAATGTATTTGAAAATTCCCATATTAAAAAGTTAAAAAAAAAAAAAAGAGATACACATAACAATACCTTTGAGCTGTTTTGCAGGTACTGAAACCGTCACCAGGTGGGAGAAGTTAACTGTCTGCTGCCCACAAGCACGTAGACCCCAGACCGGGTGGAACCGGAAGGTTGATGATGCCGACACCCACTTACCTCCCCACCAACCAATCAGAAGAATGTCCACGAGCTGATCACGCCCGCTTTGAACCATTACTATAAAACTTCTCCCTACCCCCCTCCAGGTTGGGACATACAGTTTTGAGGGCGTTAGCCCTCTGTGCCTGGCAAAGCAATAAAGCTATTGTTACCAAGTCCAAGCTCGCTCTTCTCGCTGCACAACAGGCCAGTAAATCAGGAGACGAGGTGTTGAGGCAGGGAAGACGACTTTCGGAAAGCCAGCAGACGGAGAAGATGGCGTATTACGGTCCCTGAAAAAACAATCTTATTGGGGTCTGGATGCCAGTTCCTTTTATAGAATCAAGAGAGGGAAGTAAAGTAAAAAGGCAGAACAGAGAGAGAGAGGCAGGGAGGAAGTAAAGTAAAAAGGGCCATCAGTCTTGCAAAACATCTCCTGGAATGGCCAGCCTCGGGGAGGGGATGTGTTAATTTCTTCTTTCTTGCAGCATTCCAGGTAGGGTTCCCTGAGGCGGGCCATTATGTATGATTATAAAAACAAAAGCAACGAAAAGCAAAGGCTAAAGTCAAAGAAACAGATCCAACATGGAGTCAAAATTGGCTCTTCCCTGTTGCACTATCTTTCCTACTTCACCCAAAACTCTGTCTCCAAGATTTAAATTCAGTGTCGGGGTACAGAGGTCGGATTCGGCTTCACTCACCTTCCAGACCCTATTTCCTGCTTGCCTGCTACACCCACTCTCACCAGCTCTTTTACATCTTGTGCATGACTCGCCTGGTTCCTCATCCTCGTTTCTTCCGGCTTCCTCACAGATGCCAGTTTAATGGGGGTGGAGGGTCAAGGGAATCCATGAATCTCTGCCTCAAGAGACATGGTTGAATCCAGATTCCTATGCTCTGGTCAGGAAAGCATCGTGGTGTCCTGGAAAGGATACTAGATCCAAGTTCACAAACTCCATCTCAGTCTACTTCCTAGCTGGGTGGCCATGGGCAAGTCATTTTACCTTTTTGAACCTCGGTTTCCTCAACAATACAGTAGATATAATAATCCCTATCTAAACACTGTGCTTCCTGATAAGGTCAAATGAATACCGCATATGTAGTGTTTTGCAAACAACAAAGTGCTATGCATATACATGGAGTTGAAACTCATTGTACAAAGAGCTGTGATGAGAACATTGGAAATATTTGATGGTAGTCCAAGAATATTGCATCTGAAGCTCCCTTTTTACAACTCCTTTGTTTTACAAAGGATTTCCGGCATGATTCATTCTTCAGACTCAACCAGCTTTCCCACGTGGATCCATGACACTTGAAATAGCTTTTCAAAGCCAGACCTTAAATCACCATGCTAGATTTGGTACCTAGCCCAAAGCAATATTAATATGAACCAATCCAATTAAATGAAGATCAAACACCATCCCTTTCCTGAAGTTTTCGATGATTCGAACTGTCCCCAAAACCACCACAACAGCAAGACTCTGGAAGGTTTCTCATCCTCCTCTGAATTCACTCCCAACCCTAGCATCCCTAGGATTCTAGTTCTCCGTGAGGTGACTAGTATCTGGGAGACATAAAAACAAACAGGACAGAATAGGACAAATTGAAATAAAAGTAGGTTATTAGCCTCCACTTAAAACACTTTGCATAGGTAGGGGTTGCAGACACCAGATTAAAAATCAGCCCCTCACCAAGAGAGTCATAATATCAAAAGTTAGATCATAAGTAGACCTTAGGAACCATAACACTCGATACCGTAGATACTGCCAAGATATTTAATGGGACAGGCTTCACCGATACCACACATAGAGCATAGAGTCAGATCTACATCATCCTAATCCTAGCGCCACATTTTATACTACTTATGTGGCTTTGGGCAAGTCACTTAACCTCACTGAGTCCAGATTCTTCATCTGTAAAATGGGACGTAATAATAGCTTTTAGCTTAAAGATTTGTTGCAAATATTAAATGATATAATACTTGGGTACCAGACAGCAAGGAAATGATCCATAAATGTTAGCCATCATTACTGTTATTGTATATCTCGAGGACCTAGGTCCAAATTCTCGTGCTACTCAATGCCATGACATAGCAACCTCTCTACGTAGACTTTCCAGTGGTCACATGCTCCCAAGATGGAAGACGTCTCTTTCTCTTTTGTGTTTGTCATGCATTTGTTGACACTTAGTTTTCTACCCCATTCTCCTGAAGCATCATATACATTTTTCCATCACAGTACTCTTTGCCTTAAATAGTAATTGACTCTCTTCCTTCAAGATTCTGAACACCTCCAGGGCAAGGGCTCGGTCTCATTCAGCCTTGTATTGAGGCAGGAGATAGATGGGCTCCAGGCCAGACATTTACAACTGCCCTCCTGTTCACACTTCCTGCGGTGAGAAGAAGATGGTGAGAAGAAGATGGGCTCCAGGACGGACATTCATTACCAGCCCCCTGTTTACACTTCCTGAAGCAAGAGACAAATGGGCTCCTGAACTACATATTTATGACCGGACTCCTATCTATATTTCAAGATCTGCACCTCGATATAAAAACCAGCAACTGAAATAGGGTAAATAACCAGACATTGGACATTTTTATGGCAGGGACAGAGTGGGACTAAACCTTGTTAAAAGATCAAGAGGTCATACATTTCCCATCCTTGGGGCAAGGGAAACATTGCACATGTGCAGAAAGGCTCCTTGGGGGTCAAAAAGGAGGAGACACCACCCCATAATATGTGATGCTAAGACCGTCCCATAGGCGTTTGGTCTGTAATCCATCTTGGAAAAAAGTTTTGCAGGCATGTTGGGGAGAGTCCTAGGGCAGGTCAGGTGTGGAAAAAGAAACCAGATACTTGGCCAAAGGTAAACAAAGACCCAGAAGAACTACCCTATATGAATGACTTAACCGCTTCTTTACTGGGCTCCTCCTCATTAGGGGGGACGCCCACACCCTTTCTCTCTGAGTGTGCATCTCTGCCTTGCTTCTGTCTTAACTAAAACTGTTTCTCTGTTTGCTCTTCCACTTGTTGTTGTGCTGTGTCTCTAATAATACACTTTGTACCTGTTTTTACAGTTTTTGCCTCCGTGAGAAATGCATTTTTCACTGGGGGCAAGAGCCAGGGGGTGGCTAGGATTCCTGGTTTTCATCCAGGCTCCCCAGGTTCAATTCCTGGGCAGGGAATTAAGATCTTGCTTCACGCCACCACTCACTGCTGCCTCTCCGAGATCAGTATTTCCAGAGTTTCACAAAATATTTAGCCCATCATTGGTGTTTAATATTTGTTAAGCTAATTAAAAAGAAGGGATATTAATTGATCCTACCTTGCTCAAAGCACCCACTGGGTAGCACAAGAGACAGAAGTAACACAATGAGTTTGCACAGTATGTCAAGCTTCCTGCTATGCAAGTTATGACTGTTAAGTTTTTTACTCTATCAGTAAAGAATACATTCAGATACATGTATAAGCCAACCAAGAGTGGCTTATACAAATAGGATTTATTTTCTTCCATTTTTATAGGTGAGAAATTTCTGGTTTTTCTTCTACCCTTTATTGGTACCATTTGGACCCTGTAGTGTCCTATCTTTCTGCTCTGCCATCCTTAGCTTTGTTCTCTTACTTGCAAGTTGGCTGCCGCAGCTCCAGGCAACACTTCCACATTCAAGGCAAAAAAATGGGGGGAAAGACGCACTGGTCCTTTCTGCCCTCTTTTTTCAGGAAATCAAAAACTACTCCAGAGACCCACAGTAGAACTCTACCTAGGTCCCATTTGCCAACCCTAGTACTTGGGAGGCTATGAAAGTATATTTAGCTGGGCACTTGCTGCTCCAAACATATAAGCAAGTTTCTTACCCAGGAAAAAAAAAGAAAATAGATATTAGGTAGGCACTTAAGAGTTTCTGTGATGAAATCTCATGGTTTCATGAAAACCTAATGGAAGTGGGATCAATGCCTCCATTTCATAAATGCAGATCCTGAAGTTGAGAAATAAAGCAATTCATACAAGTGCAAAAAGCTGATCCACGGAAAGCTGGCATTCTGCCAACTTACTGTCCGTGCTGGTTGCCATAAGCCACATTGAAAACTGACAAGAAAAAAGTATCTAAAGTTGTGTTTATATATGATTAGAATAAGCAAGGCTTCCACCTACAACTTCCTTATTTTTTAGGAAGAGCTTGTTTGCTGAAGGAGACAAACTCTTGACCTTTCTGCCATAGGCATCAATTCTCAACCAAATTAGCCACCGCCCCTGTTTGCTGCGCGCTTTATAAACCAGTTTCAAATAATCTTTAGCAAAATGTCAATCCAGCCTGCCTCACTACTAAAATGTGTTCAGCCTAAGTTTTGAGAGTCGAAATGAATCACAATGAGGTCTTAAGAATTGTGCAGGGCGTAGAAACCATCCAGATTGACAAAAACAAAAGCTTAATCCTGCTCATTTGAAGAAAACCTTGGATGAGCCCATTCAGCTGGAAACTTCTAACAGCTTAGAGCAATAAAATGCCTTTGTGGCCTTCCTAACCCATTTTTAATTTTTGAGTAAAATTAATAACGTAAATACCTAGGAGTTACCAGCTGCCTTCCTTCCTAAGGATATAAGACTCTCATATATATTCCCCATCTGTCTTTGCCAAAGGCAGGTACGATTTATAAACATGAGAATAATTGTGTCTATTTTGCAGACAGAGGAGCTAAGACACAGAATGGGTACAGTTACTTCGCAGAGGGCAGGCACCTGACAAGATTAATGTTACTTTCGCATTTGTACATTCTTATTAGTCCCTTCCCAACGAAAGGGAACACTCTTGATGTATTTACTCCAAGGCTTCTATTTCTTAGCGACTTGCCTGGTGCTGTTTCCACATGCAAAATGGACAGAAGAGTTTGTATGGTTAAACAGTGACACCTGGCCAAGATCCCCACGTATAAGTTTGCCCATGAGATCTACTGACATTGTTCCCTCAGCTCAACTCTCCCCAACCTGAAACAAATATTTTATAGACCTGATCCTTTTTCTCGAGGTTTCACTCTCTGTCAGGAGTTTCCTACCCTGTGGGGAGTGTTGAGAGGAGTGGAAATGCCCTCTGACAGCACTTTCCTGAAAAGGCAGAAGTGTTGGGAGAAGCTACTACCTAGTCCAGTAGAAATCGGGACATTAGAGAAGAGTTCTGTGCACCCTTCCCATTTGTCACGTGGTGAAGGTAAGTCTACTTGCTACAGCATAGCACAAAGAGGTATGCTTAGGGAATGGGCAAGTCTGAGTTCAAGTCCCAATACTTGCTAGCTTTGGAATGAACCCCTAGCTAAGATGCTTAATCTCCCTGAGTGTCAGTTACCACATCTGTGAAAGGACGGGTGATAAGACTTACAGTGAAGTATTGTAAAGGTTACCTGAGATCATGGGTAAATGGCCTGGTAGGTATTGAATGTATTTATCAGTATTCTATTAAACAGTGAGATGCAGCCGCCAGCACCTGCTGAATTTTTTTCCTCAGAGGCTGAGAGAGGGCCAAGCTCCAGGCAAAGGAGACTCTGTGCTTCGGGCCTGAGGCTCTCCAGGTAGGATGAGCTGAAGTGGGTACTGATTAGAATACATTATACTAGGCGAGGATGGAGACTTGGCCTTGGAGGAAAACAAATGATGAGCACAGAGTGAACAGAGCTCTGGGAAAAGGAGGTGGTCAGGCTCCAAAGGAAAGGCTGGGATTTAAACTTGTTCAGAAACTCCTTCTCCCTTTCTCCCCGCTTTCCTCCTCTAATCCCCCCTAGGTCACCCTCCTCCTGTTTCTCTTAACAGAGGCCCTCCCCTCTCTCACTGAAAACAACCCCACCAAGACTTGCTAGATGGAGCAGAAATGGCTCCCAGGGAAATACGAAGGATGGTCTCAATATCACGAAGAACCCAGGAAATGGGAATTCAAACATCAATCAGATGCCTCAAGAGGGCTTAAAAGGGGGAGGGAAGGAGGCAGCCAGAATGCTTTCTACACAAAAATTACCTTGTTTGCTTAAACTTTTAATGTTGACTATAGCTCTTCAGGTATGTCTCAAGACATAAATAATTCAAATCACAGGTTTTCTTTCCTTTTAACACTGAAATAAAGTTGGGTACCAACACACATACCTATAGTGCTTTACCTAAAAGATAGCAGAGCGTACCGGTGTAACAAAAACACAAGCAAGGATCAGATTCCTAGTGTGGGAAATCAAAGGTAGAGGATGGAGGGGACTTGCTTGAAGTCTCTCCCAGTTGAGCCAGAGCGAAACTGGAATGAACCTCCAAGGACATGGGGCTCGTCTCCCCTCTGATTTCCCACTGTGCTGACAAAAGACAGCATCTTGCAGAGTTCTAACTTGTCCTCCTGCTTCCTTACTCCTTCGACACACAAAGACTCCAAATGAAAATGTCATTTGGATCAAAATACTCGAGATGCATTAAGACATCTAAAATTGCACACAGATCAAAGTATATGAAGTCATACATTTTCTGGCTCCCCCTCACGATGGTCATCAAAATAATAAAGAAGCCATTTGCCACTTCCCACACTAATTCCACTATAATCAGAACATAGTCATACATTTGCCTTTGCCAAATTGGGATTTGTGAAATTCTGAACATAAATGGGAGCACCGTTGGCGGCCAGGGGTTCAGAGACTGAGGTTTCTATCATTTTGGTGTGACAGGTTGGGAATTCCTGGGCTTTCACCTAACCGGCAAATGACCAAAGGCCAAAACTCTTTTCTTTGCCACCTATGACCAGGTAGCATATCTGATTCAGCCTGCTAGGAAACTCTTCCCTAATCCTGCCAGCCAAAGAAATCTCTTCCCTACTCCAGACATCCACAGCCCTACAGATGATGTCTTCCAAGGGACTTTTAAACAGCAGGGTATGTTTTAGGATAATGAAAAGGGGATGTGCGTTGAAATCAGAAAACCTAGGTGTGAGTTCTTGGCCCTTCACTCACTCGTATGAACTGAGCAGTCTTATTGGCTCTGAGATCCAGACATGACATAGGTGTCACTGCCTGTGAATGTTTACGTTCAGTGGTTAATTCCCGGTGACGTAACGAGACAAACACGACCCCCCAACGTTTCAGTCAACAAATCATTTGATGACCATTTGAGGATGGAATATGGTTTCCGGGCTGTCGTCTGAAAGCAAGTGAGTAGTAAAGTTGAATCAAGGAAGAACCAGGAAATGAAGCCCCACTACAGAAGTTCATGACCACGGCAGGGGTGGACGTGGCAGGAGGAAAGAAGACAGGGGCCTGGGTCTGGCGCCATCTTCGTCTGCCATGGGGAAGACGACACTGTGGCTGTGACTACGGCTACCACTTGGACGTGGACAGTCTGGAGGAGACACTTAACCTCAGCAACCCTGTATCAAGGAAGAGATTCCCACTCTGCAGAGAGACACAGGACTGGCAAGTGGGGTGGGGCAAGCAGAGCAAGGAGTCTAAGGACCTTACCTTTATCAAGATCTCTCAGAGCCCAAAGGTTTGCAGCCAGGGAAGAAATGGCCAGTGCCTCAGCCCCAGTGATGCCAAGTCTGTAAGGTTTTCATTAAACAATCTAGATCACTTGGTGACCAATGAGATGTTGAAGAGGAAGAATGTACAAGAATATGTGTCATGAAATTGAAGTCCTACACAACACTGTTAGAAAACAAAATCTCCCAAGAAGCCAAGATTTGGGTTATTTTTATAATTGAAACCATCAAAAGTTGCCTAAGCAATAGCAAACTGTGATGGAAGGTTTAGACCAATCTTGGCTGAACCTAAAATACGAAATCCCAACCCTCTGAATAAGAATATCCAGTTGCATGAGTCAAGAAACATTGGGACTTGAATCCGTAAACAAGTTTCCATTTGAATAATAATCCAAACTTTCAAGTTTTGAAATGAAATACGTCTCCATAAACTTGTTGTACTATCTGTACAACTGTCTCCAAACACTTGTCGGTTGTATTACAAATCCCTTTCACTGAAAAGCAGCTCTTTGGCAATATTATTATAGTACCAGGATTGACTATTATGCAGTTAAAGACCCTTCTAGCACCCAAATTATGGTGATGGAGTTCTTCCATATTTTAATGTACTATCAGCCACATACACAGAACATATAGGCTTTGGTACTTTCCCGAGAATCTGAAAGGTATGTCCTTCTGAAATGATGGGTGCAGAAATGGATTAACTATGAAGCTGTTGAAGTTAAAGTCTCAGGACCCCTCACTTGAAAGGCTCATTCCAAGACCTTGTGCCTAATTTTGGATCTGTAATTTAGTTTTCTTTCCTTTAAAGCGTGTGATGGTTAATTTTATGTGTCAACTTGACTGTGCTAAGGGATGTCCAGAAGCTGATAAAACCTTTTTTCTGGGTGTGTCTGTGAAGGTGTTTCCAGAAGAGATTAGCATTTGAATCTGCAGACTGAGTAAAGGAGATCACCCTTACCATTCTGGGTGGGCATGGTCCAGTCTATTGAGGGCCTGAAAGAACCAAAAGGTGGAGGAAAGGTGAATTTCCTCTTGGATTGAGCTGGGACATCTGTCTTTTCCTGCCCTCAGACAGACATTGGCAGTCCTGGATCTCAGAACTTCAGACTGGGACTGAATTACACCTCTGGATTTCTGGTTCTCCAGCTTATGAAAGGCAGATAGTGGAGCTTCTTGAAAATGGCTAAAGGGTACAAAGTTTCAGTTATGCAACCTATTGTCTCTTTGATGTTATATTAATGTTTTCAATTAGGTTAGAGTCAAGATCTTTTCGCCTATTGGACATTCTGTCCTGGTAAAATGGCTTTGCATGTTTCTTTTTATCAATTTAACAGTTCAGCTCTTGGAGGCCATCTTAAATTCCCTATTTCCAGATCATGGAGGCCTTAAGCTTCTTTAGGAATTGGCTATAGAACAGAAGACTCTTTTCTTTCTTTCTTTTTTTAAATATTTGAGAGATAGTTAGTATACCTTTCCCTGATTTTTTAAAAAATTATTTACTCATTCATTTATGGCTGTGTTGGATCTTCGTTTCTGTGCGAGGGCTTTCTCCAGTTGCGGAGAGCGGGGCCACTCCGCATCGCGGTGCGCAGGCCTCTCACTGTCGCGGCCTTTCTTGTTGCGGAGCACAGGCTCCAGACCCGCAGGCTCAGCAATTCTGGCTCACGGGCCCAGTTGCTCCGCGGCATGTGGGATCCTCCCAGACCAGGGCTCGAACCCGTGTCCCCCACATTGGCAGGCAGATTCTCAACCACTGCGCCACCAGGGGAGCCCAGAACCGAAGACTAAAACCAGAGGCCAGAGCAGAGTGCTGCTAACTGTGGTCCCGACCGTTTTCCACGGTAAGACATGAGTAACTTCTGGGAAATTTGAATGAGTTTAATAGAACATAGAGGCAGGGAGAAGAAAAAGCAGGGATGGAGAGCATGGAGAGAGAGAGAGACAGAGAGAAACGAGAAAAGACAGCCAGTGAAATTTGCAGGGAGGATTGTTCTGGTATAATTTAATTTTGAGAGATTTACATTCATGAAGAAATAATAATAATACCAAAGATTTTTATCTTTGTATAAACTTCAGTTTAGATCTATATTACTCTGTGCTAGGCATTTGGCTAAGCGCTTTATTTTCATCGTCTATAAGGTACTTAGTATTTTTATTCCCATTTATTCATAAGGAAACTGAGGCTTACAAAAGTTAAATAACTTTCCATAGGTCATGCAGTTAATTGGCAAAGCTGAGACTCAGTCCTAGGGAGTCTTACTGCAAAACTTCTCTCTTAGCCACAGTGAAAATGCAGCCCCCCCATAATCCCCAACCAATGTGAGAAGATACCTCTACTTTGCCCCCTTGATGCCATGCTTTTCCTGATGTTATTACTCTCTGACTAAATGCTGATGTTTCTTCATTTTTATCTTGATTGTACAGGGAAATTCTTCCCATATAAATTATTAAGCAATTTATTCAAGAAATGAAATCTCTAAAAATTGACCACATGCTGCCTTGACCAGTCAAAGAGATTCTATGTGTAGCCTTTTACTTATCAATCATTTCTGCAGGAGTCAGATCCCAGAAACCCTGTCAAAGCACCTTTATGCACCACAAGTCCCAGAACTTTCTTCAAACAAGGTGTGCTAAAATGGATAATGCTTTCTCAGCCTCCATATTTGAAAGGGGAAGTCCATCTTCAAAACACACAGGACACATCCCTGAACTTCTCTTACATAAAAGCTTATCTCACACATATCTGAGATTATATCCCTTCTGGTTAGTTTAAAAAAAAAATGAGTTCTATCATTCTTAAAAATTCACCAAAAAAAAGAACCCCAAAATGCATAGACTATGTGTAATCCAGAGATACTCAACAAGGGTTGGATTTATAGTGCAATTAGAAGAGAATAAACCATGATGCCAGTAAAACCTTGGATTGAATCCCAGCCGAGCCTCTAGCTGGCTTTATGGCCTTAGGACAATGACTGACCTCTGTGAATCTCACTTTCCCTTATCTGTAAAAAATCATAATGGCTACCTGTGTTTGTCTCTCAATTAAAAACAACCAAGATGTGCTAAGTTTGCCTCCTATAAAAAGAAGCTTAGAAAAACAGGGTAGGGGAAGGCAGCTTTCTAGAGGAAGCCAAGCATAACGATGGATCTCAGAGCCTCTTTAAGACCAGAATGGAAAGGACATTCCAGAATCCGTGGAAGTTCCATTCATCCTAATGCACCAGGGTCTAAGTAGCTGTGGTCTGTCCCGGAGCGAGAGCTCATGGCTCTTCCCTCCAGAGGCACAATAACACGGCAGCTACATTTGGTTTCTGCTTGCCTGTTTGTCACATCTGCCCTTTTCTCTGTGAACAACTGCCGATTCTCCCTGAATTTTCCAGTGTAAACTCCTGAGAGGGAGCATCTGATTATCACACCCAGCTGCCATCGCCTCCGGGTAGTCAGGAAAGGGGGAAACATGGTTCAGAATTCAGTTCCTCTTGCTCAAGGAACAACTAAGGACCAATCTCTGCATCAGGAAATGTGGGTGTTGCAGGAATCACCATCTATCTATCAAGTTTACCAGTGGATAGGCTGTTATAATGGGGCATATATAGTGCCTGGCTCATAATAGGTATGCTATAAAAGGGACTTACTACTATTTTGGACAGACTCAAAATTGGATTCCAGCGCTCAGAAAACTAATAATCGTGTGATTGATAGCGAACATTTAATTGAGTACACTCTGTATGCCCCAGCACTTTACTTGCATCTCCTTTAACCTGCACAATAACTTGATCATATTATCATCCTTACTTTATATAAAAGGAAATTCAGGCTCAAATGATTTACATAATCGACTTCAGGAAACAAAGCAAATGACCTTGAATCCAGAGCTCTTTCACCAGAGTCCACATCTATGAATACTGCCTCAAAGTAATCAGAAACACTGCCCTGGAGCCTGGGTTCCAGCCCTTTGGTCTTGCCTAAATCACTTAAACCCTCTGGACCTTGGAGTCCCATGTAACCAATAAAAAAGTGACCCTCAGTGATAATAGACACTGGGCTTAGAATGAGAAAATCTGGCTTCCGGTCTATGACCCCGTACTTCCTGGTTGTGCGCCTTGCACTAACCTCAAACTTTCCAAGCCTTCCTTTCCTGAGCTGTAGGTTGGCAGTGACATTACATGCTCTGTCGGCCTCACTGCTTGATGTGAGGCTGCGAATCAAAATGAAATACTATTTGGAGGAAAATTGCCTAGGAACAATTTAAGCATTATATGAATGTGAGTTATTATTATCAAAAGTCCATTTGAACTCACATTTTATCATTTGAAATCCTGCAGTGGTATTCTGGTTAATGATGTTGTTCAGCTAACTTTAAATGATTCATTCTCTCTCATATAAATCTATTGACCACCTACAGTAGCCAAGGACTGTAAGAGGAATAGGAACATAAAGATGAAAAAGGCAAGACTTCTATTGTCAAAGTGTTCACAGTATGGAGGGAGGGGGGGCCGTAAACAAGGGATTGCTGGTGCAGTTTGCAAAATGCTATATCAGGGGTAGAAACAGAGCGATGTGGGAACACAGATAAAGCTGGGAGGTCTGCCTGGGGAGAAAGCTTAATTCAATCAAGATACAGCCACTGTGGAGAACAGTATGGAGGTTCCTTAAAAAACTAAAAATAGAACTACCATACGACCCAGCAATCCCACTACCGGGCATATACCCTGAGAAAACCATAATTCAAAAAGAGTCATGTACCACAATGTTCACTGCAGCACTATTTACAATAGCCAGGACATGGAAGCAACCTAAGTGTCCATCGACAGATGAATGGATAAAGAAGATGTGGCACATATATACAATGGAATATTACTCAGCTGTAAAAAGAAACGAAACTGAGTTATTTGTAGTGAGGTGGATGGACCTAGAGTCTGTCATACAGAGTGAAGTAAGTCAGAAAGAGAAAAACAAGTACTTGCTAACACATATATATGGAATCTAAGGAAAAAAAAAAAAGTCATGAAGAACCTAGGGGCAAGATGGGAATAAAGACACAGACCTACTAGAGAATGGACTTGAGGACACGGGGAGGGGGAAGGGTAAGCTGGGACAAAGTGAGAGGGTGGCATGGACATATATACACTACCAAACGTAAAATAGATAGCTAGTGGGAAGCAACCGCACAGCACAGGGAGATCAGCTCGGTGCTCTGTGACCACCTAGAGGGGTGGGATAGGGAGGGTCGGAGGGAAGGAGATGCAAGAGGAAAGAGATATGGGGATATATGAATATGTATAGCAGATTCACTTTGTTATAAAGCAGAAACTAACACACTATTGTAAAGCAATTATACTCCAATAAAGATGTTAAAAAAAAAAAAAAGATAACATCTCAGCAGGTTGGATAGCAAGTGAGAAAGGTGGGTAAAGACAATTGCAAGGTGACAGATTCTCCCAAGCACGCCCACCCTCCACCGCTGCAGTGTCCGTTCCTCTCTCCTTTCTCTTAGTGACAGAACCTCCTGGGTTTCAGCTGGGAACGTGTCCGCCTGGCAGTCTCCATTTGCAACCTCCCTTGCGACTGAGTGTGGCCACGTAGCAATGAGGTGTGAGCCCAAGTCATGAGCTCAACCTCCAGGTCATCTCCTTAGAAACAAAACCACCGTGGACGTGGAAGAGGGGCCAGCTTCAACCACACAGCAAGGACAACAGCTGGGAAATGGCAATAAGATGGAAGAGTCCTGGGAGCTGCTGTCCTTGTGAAGCAGAGCTGCCCCACTAGCTCAGGACCACTCACTCTGTCTGTTTCATAAGAGAAAAATTAAGGTCTGTCTTGTTTAAAGGACTTTATTTTTTAGTCTTAAAAAAAAAAAGTATCTTAACATTTTAGCCAATAGAACATGTGAAAAGCCCTGGAATCGTGAAGAGATAAACCAGCTGTGTTTAGGGAATGATCAAAAATTTAGTTTGATAGCCACATGGGGACTCAAAAGTACAGGTTCCCATGAGAATGTGAGGTGATGCAGGAGAGGTAGACTTGGCCTGAGCTTTCAGGACAATTGTCCGTCAAGGGGCTCTTCAACGTAGTCCCTTGGGCACCTGGGAGCCAAAAAGTGCCCTAATGTCTCCAAAACATCTTCTCTTGACAAGCCAACACCAGAGACAGCGCAGCATAGTGAAGGGGGGGAGGGAAGGAAGGAAGGAAGGGAGAGAGGGAGGAAAAGAAAAAATAAACAGAAACCAGGACTGTTAAATCTTAGGCATATGGACTTCTGTAAATTCCTCTGAACCTCGACTTTTTCAACTTTAAAATGGAAACAGTAACATGTTTGCAGAATTATTTTAAGGACAAAATGAGATCATGTAAATAAAGTATGTGACACATGTTAGAAACACCAAAATTATACTGTTATCAATAACCCAAGTTCTCTGTTTCTGGAAGTTTGTCCTATTGTCTCGCAGAGCTTTCCCCGTGTGATGTCCCAGCCACACAGTTGCTGCTGATTCCACTTTGTAGGAGACACGTCCCCCATCAAAGTTTGCCCCACTCTGAGTTTATAGACAACTCTCCTCAGACCACCCAGAGCCACTGCGGCTGCTCAGCCAAACTCAGCATCATTTGCTCTTTTACTCTTTCCTCATGAATCGGTCCCTTCAGCCTTGTAATCATCCTGGGTCCACTGAGGTCTCTACCAAAGTACACTACTCTCCCCTGGATGAATTCTAACTTGATTCCTTTAGACTGGTACCAAGACTTGCATGTGGTAGCATGTGAGAACCCAGGTTCTGTCTCCCAAGGAGAAGTGTAAGGAGGGAAATCTTCTAACAGCCATCTTACTCCCTCTGGCTCCTACTCTCCAGGTGGGATTTCTCTGGATGGGGAAGAGTGGGTGGTTGGCCCCATCCTGCTGCAGCCTGCGTTCAAATGGCCGAATCCTGGGTAACAGGGAGGGTGTTTAAGTAGGCATAGTTGACTCACAAATTCAGGGGTTTCAGTAGAGACCTCAGTGTATCCATTTGCCAGGGATGCCTAAGACCTGCTTTGGAAAATGGGGATGAAGACCCTAGGCTAACAGATCAGGTCTCTGAAACACAGGTATTTCAGGCACTAAACTGAGAGAAACGAGGACCATCCAACGCATTGGACCAGTGTAGGAATGCCCCAGAATGACCCCCAAAATGGCTGTGCCCTGTGGGAGCTCGGTGAACAGAGAACACCCTTACAGAAGCTCTGCCAGTGTCTCCAAATGCTCCAAGGCTTGGTGCTGGGGAATTTCATCCAAGTTCCTTTGTGGAAAAAACCAGTAAAACTAAAAGATTAAGCTATTCTGGGAACCTGGAGAGCTTTAGTATTTTTTGAGAGGCCAGGTGGTATGAGGCTGACTGTGAAAAGTATAATCCCAGCAAAAGCAACACTCTGACCAGCAAAAGACTTGACCCAGGTCTTCTGACTCTTGGCTCACGTGCCTCCCATTTTACTGCTGGTGAAATGAAAGGGTTCCAGTCTCTCTTTCTGAGAAGCTGTCCTGGTTTTCCCAAAGGTAGGAGGATGCGGGCCCCTGGTATATGCCTCCACACTAAATGCGCGTCTCCAGAGGCTGGACATGACTCTGTGAAGCGATGGGGTGCAGATAAGTATTCATGGGGTTGAGCACCAGGTGTTTCTGGTTTGTTTCGAATTCTGACTCTACCAGTGACTAGTTACAGCAGGACAACTACAGGGATTAGTAGGGTGATACTGAGAAAGCAGGCAGGGTGAACTGTTGGTAAGTAGGAGTAGCTTTCACAGTGGGCTTTGTCCCTATTGTGGAGGTCAACAGAGGATACTTCTCCCGTTTCTTCATTCCAATGCATTGATGATGATCCAAAGCATTTTTTTAAAAATCTTCCAATTGTTGGTCAACAGTTCCTTGTTTGTTCATGCATTTGTTTGCTTGCTTGTTTATTGTTTCCTCTTAAAGCATGGGCACACCTTGATTAGAATACAGAATATCAGAACTATGAGCAAAACTATTTTTTTAAAGGAATTCCTTTATTTTTATTATCATTTTTTATTTATTTATTTTATTTTATTTTTGGCTGCGTTGGGTCTTCGTTTCTGTGCTAGGGCTTTCTCCAGTTGCGGCAAGCGGGGGCCACTTTTCATCGTGGTGCCCGGGCCTCTCACTATCGCGGCCTCTCTTGTTGCGCAGCACAGGCTCCAGACGCACAGGCTCAGTAGTTGTGGCTCATGGGCCCAGTTGCTCCGCGGCATGTGGGATCTTCCCAGACCAGGGCTCGAACCCGTGTCCCCTGCATTAGCAGGCAGACTCTCAACCACTGAGCCAGCAAGGAAGCCTGAGCAAAACTATTAATGGCAAAATTCAGATTCAGGGAAGAAGGGAATTCAGTCCAGCTAGAATGAAGATGGAGTGGGGTGATGGGGATATAAGTGAGGTGACAACCTCCTCCTTTTACTCTTCGCCATCAAATACTAGCAAACAGCTTCCAATCCTCCATGTACCCACACTCCTGCATGCTCTGTGCCTTTGCCCATTCTCTTCCCTCTGCCTAGAATGCACCTACTCTCCTTAGCTCACCTGGCTAACTCTTAAGCATGCTCCAAAACACAGGCTGCTGTCCTCTCTTCCAGGAAGCCTTTCCTCTCGCTTGAGTCATGCTCATTCCCAAGTTGCCCAGCACGTAACTCTCTCAGACTATGGCAATTATCTGTTTAAGAGTCAGTCTTCCCCAACAGACTGATTGTCCTATAAGGGCAGGGGCTACATTTTATTATTCTTTTCATTCCCAGTACCTTGCAGAATGCCCAGCACAGAGTGGAAACAATACATGCTTGATGAATGGCCTACAGTCTCTCGGTATAGAAACAAGGGCAGGACAAGCCCCGGTTCCAAAGGAGTGGGTGTAGGATGATTATCAAGGCAACAACTCAGGCACAACAGCAAAATTAAGATACTCAAGTAACTGAATTGAAAGATGAGATTGAATGGGCCTGGGTCTTGGTACCGAGGCAGAAAACTCACACATGAGATTTGATAGCCAAGGTCAAAGCAACATGTGAATACATGATCTGAGCCCCAGCATCTCACCTTGAGCTTTGAAACTTCCTCCTGCAAACCCTAAGACTGCAGCTAGGAGTCAAGGAAGCTCAATTACTTGGCAGAAGGAGACATGTCATCATGGCTGTACTCATTAGTGTTGGGAGGACTAAAGGAGACATTTCAGAGAGAAGTCCAGCCGTGGTCATGGGCCTCCTGGTAAAGCGGATGGGGTTTGGGGAGGAGGAGTGGGGCTGGTGTTTCTTCCCCATTTTTCTCTAGAAAGAGGCACTGTCCAAGCCATTTGTCACCCAGCATTTAATCATGTGTCAGATGAGGCCTCACAGTTACAGCCCACACCCCTCCTACCTTAGAACATGGCTTCCCATTCCCTCAGTATAATGGTGATTACTGTACAAACAGTTGATGGTGAACATGCAGGATGGATCCTTTTGATGTATTCAGAACCTGGGCCCACATGGAAGCTTTTCAGCCCTAGCTCTTCAACCTCAGAGCTAGGGCTGAGGTTTCCATAGTCTAGAGAAGCAGGTAAAAATCCAGATGAGAGCCCCTGGCAACAAACATCTCTGAATTTAGAGCACTGGCCACATTTGCAGCTGTCTTTCTCTCCTCTCATCTCTCCCAAGAGCATCACAGCTGCTTCTTCATGAGATGTAGTAGAATGGGAAAAACTGAACTATGTGTAAATTGTGCACTGTGGAAGAGGACTTAGCCCTCCTAAAACCCTTTATAAGTACTTGCTTCTTTGAGCTACTCAAGGCTGAATCCCATATGCTACAGGACATTGAGAGATAATTAAAATTTCCTAGATTCTGTAAGCCAGATCTGTTCTACTCTAACTCAGGGCAACAAAAGGCTACCACTGATTCTAAAGGGGACCAAGTCCACGTAGTGAGAAAACAATAGCCAGGCCATCTTCTTTATCTGACAAATGTATATCAGTCAGGCTTTGCCTCACCCCAGCCATTCCCACGACTTCTTCCCAGTCTGCTAGCTAAAGCATCTTTTAATAGCAACAGTGCAAAAGTATCCTTCAAAAAAGTCAGTTTTCATGAAAACCAAAGAGGATGTGGGGAATAAAAGAGGAGTTGATTTAAATTCTCTGCCAGCTGCTGTGAGATTTTAAACGCACTCCTGACCAATGCCTTTGATGTCCAAGCATAAGGACACGGCACTGATTATTGGACATGATTTCTATTCTGAGAGGCGCTGTTAATTTCTTCTTTCTATTTCCTCCAGTACTTTTCCATTCCTCCATCAATTACTGGAGACCAGCTTGCCACTGCTATTATATCAAAGAATTTGCCCAGTTCTGATCACCACACAGCATTTGGAATTTTTCTGAGAATAAAAAAACTGTTGTTATCTGTCTGGATTTTTTTAATGGTTGTCATCGTGGTGACTTTGTTAGTAAAGGTAGTGATGGTGATTCAACTGTTAAATAATGATTACTTGATTGAGCAGTAACAATGTGGCATGAACTCTGCTGTAGAATGGATGCTGACCCAGCCTGGTGGTGAGGTGGTGAAGGTAAGAAAATTATGGAACTGAATAGGGGTGTTGGCACTGGTGGTGATGGTGGAGCTTGTCCTGGAGATGGAGTTGGTAATGACTGTGGCAATGGTTATGTTATTAATTGTGATGATGGAGGTGGTGATACTTGTGGAAGAGATTGCCTGTGAGAAGGCGTGTGTGATGGTGGTGACCTTGAGAATCAAATGCTGATGGAGTTACTGTGTTAGTGTAGATGATGGTTATAAATATAGAGATGGTGGAGAGGATAACAGATGAGAGAAATGATAGATAGATAGATAGATAGATAGATAGATAGATAGATAGATAGAATAGATAGATCTACCTATATATAGATAGATAGATATAATGTTGTTTCTTAAATGATTTTGTTCACCAGATGTTTTAAGATTTGTCTTCTCAGACAAACTAAAACCAGAGGCAAAGAGTGGCTTCTTTTTCCTCAGAAAGCTATTCCCTCCATTAGATCATAAAAATAGAAAACACACATCGAACTAACCAAGCCCTGGATGCACCATTAGCTAGAAGAGCTAACAAGTTAGAAATTGTCAGATGCCATCTGTAGTGATGAAATTCTAGCCTAAACCATCTTCTCCTCAAAGTTCTTCCAGAAAGATAGAGCATTAGGGAGGGAAAATAAATTCTTACAGGGATGAGAAGGACTGGGGATGGAACGACCTTGTATGGGGGTCCCAAGATTACTCTTAGTTTCGGTGATTAGCTGGAAGGACTCAACTCATGAAATAGTTGTACTCGTGCCTAAGATGTATTACAGTGAAAGGATACAAAGCAAAATTGACAAAAGGAAAAACTGGATAAGGCAAAGTCTGGAGGAAATCAGATGCAAGTTTCCAAGGGTCCTTTCCTAGTGAGTCACACAGGACGTGCCTAATTTCTCCCAGAACAAGTTGTGACAGCACATGTGAAACGCTGTCTTCCAGGGAAGTTCATTAGAAATTCAGCACCCAAAGATTTTAATAGGAGATTGTCATGGAAGCACCCTCTGCCTAGCACATATCAAAATTCCAGGCTCCAGGGGGAAAAAAAGCAGATGCTCCACATAAACCACATTGTTTGTCCAAACTGTTTAGGCACAATAAGCCATTCTTACCATTTATGGAAAGCTTTATGTCAATATAAGAAACTATTTACCAGCCATGTTCCAAGACTCCAACCTAGGGTCAACTTTGCAAGCAGATCTTTCTATGGATAGCAGTCTTATCTCCACTGTATAGGAGAGATGCTGATGGCAATGGCTGAGAACCAGCATCACCCCTGCACAGAAGGCTGGTCTCAAAAACCTCACAACTCTTTGCAAGCAAAAGTGCAGATGCAGCAGCACTACCCTTGACCTCATTGGGTTGGTGGATAATTACATAGCCCTGGAGATCTATTTCCACTGATTAAGAAGAGTCCAGCTGCATCGCAAGCAGATGTGTTGGTTATTGGGGTGACTATAAATCACCCCGATGAGTCCTCTAACAAATACAAATCTAATTACCTGAGAATTGCATCTCATAAAAGAAGTATTTGCAAATCCAGTCTGGTTTTGTCATGAATTCATATTTGAATTGCAAAACTTGGGGTGGTAAAATAGGTATTTTAAATCAAAATCTGGTTTTACTATTTATTAGCTAATTGACTTTCGATAAATCACTCTGGGTGTCAGAAAGTTGCTTGGTTTCTTTGGGGGGTTGGCATTCAAGATCAGAGAATTGGGGTGATCAATCTTCAGGTCTTGCCACACTTGTCATTAGTCCCAACGAGGATCCTCTCTCATGCCATTTTATATTTTTTCCCTCAGCTCTTCTCTCTTCTCTCATTCCAACTCTCCCCACCAGCAGCTCCACACAGAAATGCGTTTGGAAGAAGTCTGTAATAAGTCTATGTATCTAAACTTCCTCATCTGCAAAATGGATATAATAATACCTGCTGTACCGACCTCATTATGCTTTTGCAAAGGTCAAAAAAAAGATGCCTTAAAACACTCATCAGAAGATTGTTTTTCAGTCAAAAATAACTCCTAACATTTTTTTCTATTGGAGAATAGTTGCTTTACAATGTTGTGTTAGTTTCTGCTGTATAACGAAATGAATCAGCTGTATGTATACATATATCCCCTCCCTCATGGACCTCCCCCCCCATGCCAACCACCTAGGTCATCACAGAGCACCGGGCTGAGCTCCCTGTGCTATACCGCAGGTTCCCACTAGCTATCTGTTTTACACATGGTAGTGTATATATGTCAATCCTAATCTCCCAATTCGTCCCACCCTCCCGTTCCCCCGCTGTGTCCCCATGTCCATTCTTTACCTCTGCATCTCGATTCCTGACCTTCAAATAGGTTCATCTGCACCATTTTTCTAGATTCCACATATATGTGTTAATATACAATACTTGTTTTTCTCTTTCTGACTTACCTCACTCTGTATTACAGACTCTAGGCCCATCCACATCTCTACGAAAGACCCACTTTTGTTCCTTTTTATGGCTGAGTAATATTCCGCTGTATCTATGTACCACATCTTCTTTATCCATTTATCTGTCGATGGATACTTAGGTTGCTTCCATGTCCTGGCTATTGTAAGTAGTGCTGCAATGAACATTGGGGTACATGTGTCTTTTTGCATTATGGTTTTCTCAGGGCATATGCCCAGTAATGGTTAGCTTTCTGTATTATATCTTCCATCCCTCCTGGCCTGACACAAATACTGAGACAGGAATGCTGGGTTCCCATCTATTATGGGTTGAACTGTGCCACCCAAAAAAAGACATGCCCAAGTCCTACCTCCCAACATATTTGAATATGACTTTATTTGGAAATAAGTATGGTCTTTTGCAGATGTAAAAAAATTAAGATGAAGTCATACTGGATTAGAAAGGGCCCTATTTCAATGACTGGTGTCCCTATCAGAGAGGGAAATTTGGACAGAGAGACACAGAGAAGACACACATGGACAAAGCCACATGACAATGAAGGAAGAGATTGAAGTGATGCATCTACAAGCCCAGGAACACCAAAGATTGCCAGCAACCACCAGAAGCAGGGAGAGGAGGGACTGATCCTCCCCTGGAGCCTTCGGAGAGAACATAGCCCTCCCAACATTTTGATTTTAGACATTTAGCCTCCAGAAATGTGAGAGAGTACATTTCTGTTGTTTTAAGCTCCCCGCTTGTGGTAGTTTGTTACAGCAGGCCTAGGAAACTAATACTTCATCCCATTCCACCACCATATCACTTAGTGGTTCTGGCCAAGACACTTCATCAGGCCTACCTATGCTGTGGTCCAGTGGCGAGATACAGCATGGATTAGCTTGAGTCCATGGGTTGTAGTGATAGTAGAACTGGAGCCGTATTTTGGAAAAGCCAAAAGAGGAATTCCAAGAACGTGCCCTTTAGTGCTTAGTGCGCAGAAATGTGGCTGTAGCGCTATACTTCTAGTTTTATTAATGAGAAAACCAAGGCTGCAGGTGATGAAATTCCTCAGCTCTGGTTACAGAGTAAGTTAGCGGCAGAGCCAGGGGAGAGCCTGGGTCTTTGGCCTCCGAAGTCTGGGCTTTCTCCATCACATTCAGGATCCCCTTTTCTATATGGCCCACAATATCAGGAAGATGGAAAGAATAAGGAAGGCAAAACAACTTGTCCTGTACTGGAGCAAAGGAGCCTGCTGCAAACGGTGTGATGTGTGGGGACTTTTAGTGGCGATAAATCATCTCTGCCTAAGTCAGCGTCAGAAATAAAGGGAGAGAGTTTTCTTCAGTGGTCAGATTAGTTGATTCACTGTGGTTTAAGACCAGACCCTGCTCTCCCATTAATTTTAACCCCAACTCAGTTTGGAGGGATTTATGATCAAGCAGTACAAAGAGTGATTTGAGTTACAGCTGGGCCTGGTCGTGTTTGGGAGAAAAGGGCAGAACGTTTCGTTTTCCAGACTGCTGACTTTCTTTTTAACTCTCCTTCTCTGAAAACATAAATAAAGGTGAGACATTGAAAAATGATCCTGAGTTTCCTGATGGTTGAATCCTATTCAGAACTTAAAGAATAGAAACTGAACAATTAAAGAAAATAATCTGAGGAGGCCAGCATGATGTCAAGGAAAGAGCTCTGGACCAAGGGATCAGAAGTTCTGTTCTGTCCCCAACTCACCAAAATGTTCTGGAAGCAACTTCCACAACCTGGGCGCCTGGTTCCTAATCTGTAAAACATGAGAAGCATTCTCACTGATCTACCTTGGGGACCCTGGTGTCACAATAACTCTGAGTTCAAATCCTGATTCTGGTGCTGACCAGCTCTGTGACCTTGAGCAAACCACTTAACCTCTCTGTGCCTCAGTTTCCTCATCTGTAAAATGGGAATCATAATAAAGCCTATTCCACCAGGTTTATTTGAGAATTAAAGAAATTAGCATTTGCAATGTGCTTAGAACAGTTCCTAGCATGGTACAAGTACTGTACACATTTGTTTGATGAAATGAGGGTGTTAACAGGATTCTTTCCAATGATTCTTCTAGCTTCCACACTCAGAGTTGGTTGCAGATAAGAGGCATGGGGAAGAAAGAAAAGTGACAGAACATCTAGACTCTTGGGATCAGAGATCTTGAGAGGGTAAACTTGAGAGGAAGAGAACTGAGTTTGAGCTGGAAGGACTACGACCTGGTCCCAGCTTTGCCAAGTGTGGTTTTAAGCACATTTCCACATCTAATAAAATAGAAAATACAGATTAGACTATCTTCAATGTTGCTTCCATTTTAAAACTGATTTTTAATAATGAGACCCAACAACCAAGCTATCAGCACCAAAGTACAACTGATCTTCCAGAAATATTAGGGGGACTGGGTGTGGGTTTGATGCCTAAAACCTACCATTCACCCCTTTTCCCCAGGGTTCAGTGTTGAGGAAGAACACATACAACCATCTACAGTCAAATGGAAAATCATATATTCCACAAATATTATTGATGTCCATGTAAGTGCCCAGAACTCTAAAGCAAGATTTGGGTAAAAGCTGGATTCTAAAGAGAGATGTAGGCCTATGGCTGAGGAAGGACCTCCTGGCCTCCATTCATAATCCACATTTTGGTTCCCACGTGTCCAAACGTGCCTTCAGGAGAGGGGGAGGGATGGGGCAGGGTCTGCAAAGCCTATCTGAAGTCATTTAGGCAAATGGATAAAGATGGCTGACAAATACTCTTGACTTTGTATGCATTTTGTGGGAATTTAATGAAAGAGCGCATGAAAAGCACTTAACACAGTGCCTGGAACATAAAGGACGATAAATTAGAGTCATTATCACTATTTTACCAAGCAGTCTCTCAAAGACCTTAAAAGTGCAACTTGTTCAGCTCCCTTTTTCATACAGAAGAAGATTGTAATCCCATATTTCATTATTTAAGCTCTCTAGGGATCTCAAATTATAAATCAAATATTTTATTTCCTTTACAGTCAAGCCAGTACAGGCACACCTTGGAGATATTGTGGGTTCAGTTCCAGGCTACTGCAATAAAGTGAATATCACAATAAGGCAAAAGACACGAATTTTTTGGTTTCCCAGTATATGTAAAAGTTATGTTTATACTGTAGTCTACTGTGTGCAATAGCATTATGTCTAAAATAAAACAATGCACATACCCTAAGAAATACTTATTGTTAAAAAATCCTAACCATCATCTGAGCCTTCAGTGAGTCGAAATCATTTTGCTGGTGGAGGGTTTGAAATATGAAGAGAACTACTGAAATGTGACACAGAGACACGAAGTGAGCAAATGTGGCTGGGAAAATGGCACTGATGGACTTGTTCCATGCAGGGTTGTTCAAACCTTCAATTTGTCAAAAATGCAATATCTGGGAAACACAATAAATTGAGGGATGCCTGCATTCCTCTTTTCCAAAAGAGATGCCCACCACCTTAATTTAAGGTCTTTTTTTTTTTTTTTTTTTTTTTCCAATTCTTGGATTCAGCAAGGACAGAAAGATTCTCCGGGTCCTGCACATAAATATTTACGTTCTTGAAGGAGGTGACTATGGGCCTTCTCAGCCAGTGCTCCCTTAGAAACAAAGATCCAAAGTCTATGGAAAAAATGGGCCAAACTCCTGTGATAAAAGTTTAAACTCAGCCATAAAAAGAAACAAAATTGAGTTATTTGTAGTGAGGTGGATGGACCTAGAGTCTGTCATACAGTGTGAAGTAAGTCAGAAAGAGAAAAACAAATACCGTATGCTAACACATATATATGGAATCTAAAAAAAAAAAAAAAAAAAAAAAAATGGTTCTGCAGAACCTGGGGCAGGACAGGAATAAAGATGCAGATGTAGAGGACGGACTTGAGGACAGACACAGGAGGGGGAAGGGTAAGCTGGGATGAAGTGAGAGAGTGTCATGGACATATATACACTACCAAATGTAAAATAGATAGCTAGTGGGAAGCAGCCGCATAGCACAGGGAGATCAGCTCCGTGCTTTGGGACCACCTAGAGGGGTGGGATACGGAGGGTGGGAGGGAGACGCAAGAGGGTGGAGATATGAGGATATATGTATATGTATAGCTGATTCACTTTGTTATAAAGCAGAAACTAACACACCACTGAAAAGCAATTATACTCCAATACAGATGTTTAAAAAAAATGTTTAAGATTTTGTTATCAGAGATTGAAATTAGAATTCTTGGCTATAGTAGTCCACTGATGGTACACCAAAGAAGTGAAAAAGGAAAATATTTGAATTCAGTAGAAAGATGCCTCTATCAGCCTATTCAATATTAGTGGAAACATGGAAATAATTCGAGAGCCTAGAAATAATATATCCATGCGGCTGTATGTTCATTAATAGTCAAGTCCACTGCAAAAGGGTCAACTATCTGAATTTTCCACAGTGTTTCCACTGCTGCTCAGTCCAGCTCCTTTATTTATTCATTCAGCCTTTCCATCACCCAGGTATATTTTAATGCTTACTATGGGAGAAGTACTATTGTTGACCTTGGGAATGTAATGGTAAACAAGACATTATGATCCCTGCCCTCACAGATCTTCATTTCTAACAAAGTAGCTAGGAAACTAATTAAATATGGAATTATAAGGAAGGATGACAACTGATTTAATTTGGTAAATCATGACAAAGGAGTAGATCTGAGATTTGAACCTTAGCCACTTGGCTTCAGAGCACATGGTTTTATCATAGTGCTGTTGGTCACTTGCCTGTGGTTAAACAGTAAGGAGAGAGCAGGAGTTCGACTCTGGGCCACCTGACTCTTCCAGAATCTTCATGCATAATCACTCTGCTCAATATTGCACATGCTTAAGGGGGCATTGCCTCAGGACAATAGGGAGGGAAATAATGACATGAAAAATACACCTGTAATGGGAAATCTTACCTATACTTGTTTTTATCCCACTGTGGTCTTGACTAAACTCACTCCTATGGTTAAAAACAACGTAAAGCATCCCATAGTTCTGCGTTTTCTCTCCTTGTCTGTCTCTGCCTTTCCAAGATTTGGCTATTTCACACAGTCTTTTTCTGAATGGATGAATTTAATTATTTTTTCTTCCTACCAGCTAGCCTCGGTACCCTTTGCATATAACAAACTTCCTTTCAGATAAATAACCCACACTTCAAGGAGTGGTCCTGTAAATCAGGCTTGAAAGAATTAAGAGAGGGAAAGAGTTAGGGTTGCCCTCAAGGTGGGAACAGCTCTGCTCAGTCTTACAGGATGAATAAGTATCATCCACTGAGGGTTAAGGCATTATAGATGGAGAGAACCACATAAGCAGTTCAATTTGCTAGAACATAAAATCCGAGATGGAACCCAGCAGGAGAAGGAGTTGGAGCAATAGGCATATGTAAGAGATGATGGACCTCCTGCTGAAGCATCTGGCTTTCATCCTCTTGGTCTCATGCGGGAAATAGGCAACTAATAAAATAGAGAATTTTAGGTCAAATTCCATCTTTTGCTCCATTCTAAGTTTCCAGAGGGCAGGAATCTATTTCAAAAATCAGAAATTAAAATGCTGAAGCCAGGCAAGTACTCTTAAGTCAAGTGTAATAGGTAAGTTTTTAAAGTCATCTGGCCCTCATATATCTTTCATTTCCACCCTTTTCTTAGAGACATGGGTATATAGCAATATTTCACTTTGATAATAATGACAAATGGCAGCCGACACTCGACCCAAGTGCTGGGGAGCAAGATAAGGTGGTGGTGACTGTGAAATTGAGAGGAGGTGGGGCAACCACACCCCACATCAGCCAATCCCTGCCATCTGGGAACGTGCAACCAGTACTGCCAGAGCTTCCAGCTCTTCAAAAGAAGTTGGATGTGTGTGTGTGCATGTAAAATCACTGTGTTTTTAAAGACTGGCTAGCATTTCTCAAAACACTCTGTTGCTCAGGGAAAACAAATCTACAGGACAAATACAACATGTGGCTTACCGGTTTGCAACCTCTGTTCTATTTTCTTTAGTTCTTCCCCAGCACACTATGGGGACTCCATAATGTTTGCTGGGGAAATGAATGAAGGAGTGAAGGTCATTCTCTTTCTGCTCCGAAATCAGCTTCCTCAGTCCTGAGTCAGGGACTTTATTCTAGAAGCTGCTCCTTCTTTTGGTGAGAGGGCTAGAGTGGATGGTTTACAACTTGGTCTTTAGAAGCAGTATCTCACTATATAAAAGAAAAACCAGAACTTTTCTGGTTGAACTGGGGATGCCAATCTAGGGGCCAACCCCCTGCATTCCCTCTTGTCCCATGATAAACCCCATGTGCTACCTCCAGTGAATCAAGGCACTCCATATGAAAACCACGAGTGAAGTGGAAACAGTGTGAGCTTTGGGAACACAGGAGCCTCAGTTCCTGTTCTGGCTTTGCCATGTACTAGCTTGAAAGAGTCAGGTGGTCTCTCTTAGCCTTAGTGTCTTCCCAAAATACCCCAAATCTGCAAGTCAGGGATAAGTATCTATATCACAGTGTCATTATGACAATAAATTATATCATATATAAAAGCCTCTAACACAATGCCTAGCACCTAGTAGCTACTCAAGTATTGGGTAATAAAACCGTGCATGAGATCAAAGGGAAAAAGAAAAGCATCTTTCAAAATCCATCACAGACCATCAAATAATGGTCTCCAGCTCAACACATAATCAACTCTTCTTACAATTACCATAGAAAGAAAAGCTTTGGACAGAGGTGGAGATATCTAAAATAGTTAATATTAATAACAAGTAAATTTTTGGAAATTAAATTTCTCCACTTTTCCATTATTTTTGGGTAAATATACGAAGCCAATTGTCAATAACAGTGAAGGCTCTGAGATTTTACCTTATTTACAAGTAAACAGTTTAACCCGAGAGTTTCACTGATGCTGAAAGAAGCCTTGACTCTTGGGTCAAAGACCAAAGACTTGATTTTTCACAGCAATAGCAGTAGCCAGAGTATCGGAATTTTCTTGGGCCAGTTCCTCAAGTTGTATTTCCCAGTGCGTGATGGAAAGAGGGCCAGGTGACACTTGCACCTGCAACATGTTGTGTTACAAGGGAGGAATCCTGAACTGAAACAGTGAGATGACTACCCTTTGTTCTGGAAAGAGACACTATTAGTATCTCCCAAAGCTGTAAGCAAACTTGATCGTTGCTCCAGAGGGACACACCATCTCCATCTTCCAGGGTTGTTAGCTACACAGACATCCTGTAAAAGCTATGTCAGACTTCTATTTCCAGTATGACATGTAAAGATGTTGGAAATCATCACTCTGGTCCTCACAACAAGAAACAAAGTGAAGAAACTGAAAATTAATAACTATTCTTAGATTCATCAGAAAATTGAGGTCACAGGACAAACTCCAGCTTCCAAAATTGGAGAGAAAGGCAGACACAGAGAATTACAGCTTAAGGGAACTGAAGTCCAGAAGCAGAAGCTTCAGTAATCAAAATAGTGTGGTATTGGTGAATAGACAAATAGATCTATGGAATGAAATCAAGATCCCAGCAAGACACTCACACAAATATAACCAACTGATCTTTGACAGAGAGCAAAAGTACCTCAATGGAAAAAGGACAGGCTTTTCAACAAATTGTGCTGGAAAAACTGGACATCACATGCAAATAATAATAATAATCTAAACACAGACCTTACACCTTTCACAAAATTAACTCGCAATAAATCTAAGTATAAAACACAATACTATAAGACTCCTAGAAAATAGCATAGAAGAAAATCTAGATAACTTTGGGCTTGACAATGACTTTTTAGAAACAACACAAAAAAACATGATCCATGGAAGAAAACGTTGATAACTTTGACTTCATTAAAATTAAAAACTTCTTTCCTGAGACAGACATTGTTAAGAGAATGCAAAGACAAGCCACAGAGTAGGAGAAAATATTCACAAAAAAACCCCCTGAAATTTAACACCTCATGTTTATAAGCATTTATCAATGAACTTCTTCAGGTTCATCAATATTTTATATTATCAACTGTGAGATCCATAGCCACATATAATCTCACATTTTTATAGTACTGTGAATATTACATTGTTATATCAATTATTTGTAAAAAAAAAAAAAAAGAAAACATAAATGAAAGCTTTTTTTTAATAATTACTCTCAACCAAAAAAGATTGTCCAGAGCAAAGGCAGTTAGTGCCTCTTTTCACAAGACATGAAGAAAAGTGAGAGACATGGAGAATTGTCTCCCAACACCAGTCCTTTGTCCAGAGCTCAACCAACCTGACTTTCAGACTCTTCTCAACTCCCCTGCTCCCCAAAGCCAGGCTCTCTGAGTTCTCCTCCAGAAGGCTAACCTCTTCCCAGTCATCTGCCCAATCTGGAGCTATAGCAGACATTATTTCAAGAGGGAAAGGCAACTATTTTAGGACTATTTGGTTTTTATCAATGGAAACTCATCTCAGACTAGGGAAAGTAAAATGGAAAGAGAGAGGCTGACATTGCTGGAAAGGATACCTGAGTAGCTTATAAAATACAAGAATAGGTCTCAAGAATAAGAGCTCCAGGGACTTGAATGGCGTTCTTTCTCTCTCTTTATTCATTGTCTTATTTCTAATTGCTGCTGCCTATCTTCATTGTACAGGGGTCTCTGCTGGGTACTCTCAAGCAATAGCAACTCTCTTACTTCCCTAGGATTCTGAACAAATGAAGAATTTTTTTTAAATGCCCTATGGGAGACCCAAATATCGCCTTTACTACTGAGAAAGGCTAGGTGGGAGGATGTTACTTAGTACAAAAGTCAAATGGGAATGTGAACTTTGGAATTAGGTAGATTTATTCACCCAGGCAAGACAATTCTGGAAGAGACAGTAAGACTTTTTGTCTCCTATGTGCAGCTGGCTTCCCAGAGGACAAAGGACAGGAAAGGGAGAAGTGGCTAACCTCCTACTCTGCTCCCAGAGGAGCAGAGCTCAATGCAGGTTTGTTTGTTTGTTTGTTTGTTCTTTGATGCTTTGAAATATTTATTTTTGTTGAAAAATGTTAGACCTAAAATGATTCTAGGAAACTCATTTTCAAAAAGTAATTTTATAAAAAATATAAACTAATTTATGCCCATATCCATTAAAGTAACTTCTTTACTTTAAATATTAAAAATTAACATAAATAGAATAAATATTTTATAGGTAGTCATATACTTTAATGTTTTTCCAAAGGATGCATTCTTTTTTTCAATTCAATGTTACTTTTTAAACATTTCAAGAGCAACCAAAAAATCTGCAATTTTTTTCAGGGCTGTATTTCTCTAAATTAAAAAAATTGTATATACATAGGGAGAGTGACCAAAATACAGGGGTTTTTTTTGTGAGTTAATAAGAATATGCAAGGAAAATAATTCAGCAGAATTATTTCTTTCTTTGTTTCTGTCATCAATTTGGTTTTATACTGTTTGAAAAGACTTTTAAATTTTGGTTACATTTGTTTCAAAATAAACTGGCAATATTCAACCAACCTATTAACAAATGGAGTACAAAAACTTCCTTATTTAAGATGTTAAGAAAGCAATTATTGAAAGTGAAGCTTGCAAGCATTAAGACATTGATTTTTATACGTAATAAAGCAAGGAAGGAACTGAGCAAAACATAAAATGAGAACTCCAATGGTGTACAAGATTTAATTTTGGAATTCTTTGAATATTTTAGGGTAATTCTGTGCATATGTAAATTTTTTTAAAAGACACAAATTTCTAGCATTAAGATTATTTAGTTTTGAAAATCTGCACATTTTTTAGATTTACATTGCCTTCTAGGAGTTTTATGTCAATTTTCACTAGTAAATACTATTGATACTTAAGAAATTGTCTCTTGAGTTCAAACTTATTCTCATTGTAGGATTTCTTTTGCCCAGTAGTTTTCCCAGGCTACCAGTCACATGGCTCAGTCCAACTTCCCTGGAACAGAATGAGTTAAGGGTAGAGAAAGACCAAAAGTATGTTTGGGGGAAATTCCTTCCTCATAGCAACAGAGTGGAGAAAAGGACCTTCCCCTCCAGCACATTCTACAGTCCATCTTTCTCCATATGGTGAAAATGTGGCACCAAGAGACCCAGACTTCTTTCTGTCAAGCTTGGCAACTCCAGGAGAATGGACCATCTTTCTCCCAGTGTCCATATAACAACCCCAGAAAAAATATCTGATTCATCTTGATTGGGTCACCTGCCCATCCCTAACCAATCATTCTGTCCAAGAGAATGGTACTGAGGATTAGCCAAGCCTGAATCAAATGTGTATCCCTGAGTTTTGGGGTGCAGGGTCTACTTCTAAAATAAAAGGGGATGTGAAAATGTGCTGAATAATCTGCAACACTCACCATTTCAAGTAGCAGTGTGTTTGGAAATATACAAATATCATTACATTTGACCCTTAAAAACCGCTTTGTGATAGGTCAAAGGAAAAGGCAATGGTACCTGTAATTTAGACTGAATGGCCTGGCATGTCACAGGTGTTCAATAAATGTTTAATGGATGAATAAATGGGGTGGTGGGAAACCATCCTGTGAGATTAACACTACCATCCCCATTTCAGAGAGTTTAAGGAACTTGCTCAAGTGTACATGGATAGTAAATGGAGGACCCAGAGTTCAAACCCAGGCCTCTTAGCAAAGTTCCCAGTCTGGGGGAATATTGTCAATACTGAGTCTTAGCACCAGAATTCAGGTCCCCAGTGCTCATCTGTATTCTCCATGTCATTCCTGAGCTGCCTTTTCTCCCATACCCCAAATACTGAAGTTCTTAATCTGGATCCTGACTGTTCCCTTCCAAATAATTCTCAAAATTTAAAATTCTGATTTAATAAGTATTGAGTGGGGCTTAGGAATCTGTATTTTAGCAGCAGCTATGAAGTGGGAGTTCATGCAGAGGTCTGTGAAACCATCAAATCTGGCCTCTCCAATCTCCAGAAAACAATGTCCCTGTCACTTCTACATTCCAAAGCTTGACCAAGTTCCTCTCATTGGTAAAGTCCATCCAGAATTATTCAGTGAAGGATGTTGTGGTGGTGCTGCAAATACACCATAAATAGAATAGTCCAACACACGCATGCACACACACACACACACACACACACACACACACACACATCCATATCAAATTTCAGGAGACATATGGATGGCTTGTCACCCATCCATAGATGATCACTAATTAGGAATCTTCAAAATTAGGTGGAAATTGCCCAACAAAACCATTTGCCTTCACTTCACATTAATTCTTCAATTCCAGCTATAACATTCCTGCCAACATTCCTGTTCAGATGTTTCTTACAAACCTCCAGATATGAGGAATGTTCTTCTCTGAATGTGTAGACTATTTATATTGACCCCAAACTTATCTATTTGTAGCTTACACCCACTAGTCCTAGTTTGATCCCTAAAGCACAAGTCTATCAAATCTAATCATTATTCCAAATAGAAGCATTTTAAATATTTGAGCTACTGGTCATATTCTCTGACGACTTCTCCAGACTATTACCAATTTTAAGCTTGGCTCATTTGACATGGCTAGAGTCCCTTGACCATCTCAGCTGTCATTTATTTACTCAATAAATACATGTTGGGTCTTTTTCCTTTTCCCATCTCCTCTGCATTGCTCTGTTTCCCGCCCCCCGCCTTTCTGATCCCTCTGGTGTCTCTCTCATCTTGCACCGTCTCTGTGTTTCACAGGTTCTTTCTCTTTATCCCCTTATATTTCTCTAACTCTGTCTCCCTTTCTGTCCCTCAGCCTACCTCTATCTCCCTGTATCTTTCTCACCTTAAAGAAGAGTATGTGTACGAAAAAATCAAAACCAGGACAGGATGTCTCTGGGTGAGGTTCTCAGCAGCCCAGCAGCCGATGGAAAGTTTTCAGCCAGCCAGATCCAGCTCTATTAACTGGCTCTACGCATGCAGATTCCCAGACCATAGCCTCCTCTGCCATCCTAGCAGGTGATATAAGACCTTGGAAGCCAAGGACACACAAAAAAATGTTACTGTTCCAAGAGCTAATGGTCTATGAAATGAAAGTGCTTGGCCCACCTGCTCCTCGTGGCCACCTCACAATGGGGACCCTCAGCTGCCTCCAGCCAACCCTGAAGGAAAGCAGGAGGAGACTTGTCCCAGATCTGAGTCAACAGAGAAGATTAGGAGAGTCTGCTGAATGCAAATAGCTCAAGCCAAGATTTTTCCCTCACCAGTGCTATGCAACCCTCCAAACGTGCCCACAGTATGAGGTTCAAAGGACCCCAAAGAGTCGGAAGACCTGGATTTGACTCACAGCTTTGCCACCAACTGACTGCAACCTTGGGTAGGCCACTTGTCCCTTCTGGGCCACCATGTCCTCATCTATAAAAGGAGGAGCACAAATGCCATCAACTAATTCTACGGTTGTTTAATTGCAAGGTTGTTGCAAGGGATTAGGCCCATTTTGTTTCCCATTAACTTAGGTATCTGCTGCCTACCCATAAGCATTTAGAGTGCCTTTCCACAGGATGAAGAAGCCAAGCAAGAAATAAGACAGGAGGGAGAGTAAAGTTATGAAAACACATGCATTTCTCCATCCTTACAAAGAAACCTAAGTAGTTCCTTAGGAGGCAGAGGCTCCAGGTTCCTTCTTTGTGCTACACAAATACCTGTTCTTCAGGGTATGTCCCCAGACTCCTGCTTTATCTCTGTTTTGGTGGACTAAATGCACCATTCATGGTGTTAGTTCTTAGTTCTTAGTTAGTTTGTTCTTTAGTTCTTCTAGAGCTCTGTTAAACATTTCTTGTATTTTCTCAATCCATGCTTCCATTCTATTTCCAAGATTCTAGATCATCTTTACTGTCATTACTCTGAATTCTTTTTCAGGTAGATTGCCTATTTCCTCTTCATTTATTTGGTCTTGTAGGTTTTACCTTGCTCCTTCATCTGTGAACTATTTATTTGCCATCTCATTTTTTTTTTTTTATGAGTGGGATTGTGTTCCTGTTTTATTGGTTGTTCGGCCTGAGGCTTCCAACACTGGAGTTTGTAGGCTGTTGGGTAGAGCTGGGGCTTGGTGCTGAGATGAGGAACTCTGTGAGACCTCACTCCAATGAATATTCCCTGGGGTCTGAGGTTCTCTGTTAGTCCAGTGGTTTGGACTCAGAGCTCCCACTGCAGGAGCTTCCACCCAACCCTGGGCTTGTGAACCAAGATCCTGCAAGCTGCGTGGGGTGACCAAAAAAAAAAAGAAGAACAATAACAAAGCAAAAAATAAAATTAGACTAGGAAACTAACAGATATGTTAGAAAGAATGTAAAAATAAAAATATAGACGAATCAGCAACCGGAAGGTACATCAGTACCACAGCAGTAAAAAAGAGGAGGAGGGAAAAGAAAAAAAAAAAAAAGGAGGGGGTGGCCTTGGCTGTGGAGGGTGGGGCCTAAGCCAGGGTGAGGTTTGGGCAGTGGGCGGGGCCAATGCTCAGGACCCACAGGACTGGAAAAGGCCCTGGGAGCTGTGGGGGGTGAGGCGCAGGCTCAAGGAACAGAAGGGGCCCAGGCGTGCCCCCCACCCTGGTCTCAGATGGCGGGGGACTCACCTGGGAGCCCAACAGGCTTCCTGGGCTCAAGTGGGCAGGGCAAATCCCTCTTCTCCTCTCCTGCTCCTCCGGTCTGGGGTCTGGGAGGGGCCCTCCCACCTGCCTCTCCTGATCTCCCCCAGGACCAGTGCGGCTGGGGGGGGGGGGGCGGTGGGCCTTGGAGGGCAGGGGATGGGCCTGGGAGCTCAGCAGGCTCTCCGGGTTCGAGTGGGTGGGGCAATCGCCTTCCGCTTCTCTCTTGCTCCTTCCAAAGGGCCCTTCCCACCTGCCTCTTCTGATCTCCCCGGCCTCAGGGGCTCCGATCCTGTCTGGCCTCCACTTCTCCTCTTCCCTCAGTCCCCCTACATCCTACTGGTTCACTCTGGGGTTCCTCCCATCTCCTTGGGCGTCAGAGTCCCCCACCAGCAGCAGCCGGCAGGCGTCCTAGTTGTGGGAGACGCTAACTCCGCGTCTTCCCACACCACCATCTTGACTCCGCCCCCCAGGGAACTCCTTTTAGCTCATATTCTTCCCCAGAATAATAGCAGCAGTCGTTGATGGGGGGGTTACTGTACACCAGGCACCGTGCCAAGTGTTTTATATATTTCGTATGATGCTCACAACTTTCCAAGGGAAGTGCTCTTGTTATCACACACTCGATATCTGACAAAATCGAGGTACAGGGAGGTTGAGGAACTTGCCCACGTGCCAGGTGAGCAGCAGGACCAGTATCTGAAGCCAGGCAGTCTAACTCCAAAGCACAGGCCGCTAATGAGCTCTCCATCTTTCTGTTCTGGTTCTGCACTGCAGCTCTTTAAAACTTAGGAGACAAAATATGACATCCTGGATTCTTCCCATGACAATTTTCTCTGGTAGTCTTTTGGTCTGAATGGTGGAGGTCATGGAGTAACAGGAGGTGCATGTGGAGGCCGGGTGGGAAAAGACATCAGTTACTCTTTACATATTGTCTAGTGATTTAATACATCATATACATTTTGAGAAATTAGCTTGAAAAGCGTGGTAAGAGAAAACCTTTATTTTATGAAGAGACGGGTCCCTATCAGGTCAGATTGGGTCACACGAATTATTTACGTCTGGCTACTTCTTTGCTTCTCATGCTGCAGCTGGGCTGAGGCAGGGACACTGAAGCAGGACTGGACAGATGCAGGAATAACAAGACCCGGGGGCCCATGTAACTCCAAACTCCCACATTTAATACCTAGAAGATGAAGCTAATCAATCATGGCCACTTTTTCTGGTGGATCCAGAGGGAGCCTCAGACGTTTTCTCAATCCTCTGCGAATAAAGCAACTCCTACCTGCAGAGTGGAGTTGGCATACAAGACAAAATCCATTTACTATGGCAAGAAAACATAAGGGGAGGGACAAACAAACATAAGACGGATACAAGCATAGAACAGCACAAACTAGGTAATCTGAATTCTAAACCATGGCATGCTCTCTGAGGCTCTATCCTTGCTTGTCCTCTGTGATGGGTACCATCTAAGCACATCATCCAGGAGCAGAGCTCAGACTTCTGGACTCCTCAAAATCCAGTTCCAAGAAAGCCCAAGACCTGTCGAGAAAAGGACATTCCTTCTCCTAGCCACTTAAGGTTTAACTTCCAACACTAGACCAACTTCCCTTCTGTATCATTAAGCCCTACACCCCACCCCACCCCAGGGGAGACTTTACCTCTCCTCAGGTGTGTGCTGATACCCCTGGGCTACAGAAAGGTAATCATCATCCCAGTGAAAGACAAAAGACAGGAGCACAGAGTTGGGGGACATTTCAATAAAGCAGACCTTCATAGCAAAGCTGTCACATAAACCCAATTCACACTCATATGGGGCTTACTCTGCCCTGGGCACTGTTCTAAGCACATTGCATATAACTCTTGGATACGCACAACAATCCTATGTGGATGGTTGTATTATTATTACAGAAGGGAGACTGAGGCACAGAGAGGTTATGTAACTTGTCACAGGTTATACAGAAAGTAAGTGCCAATATGAGCCTATAAACTGGGCAGATTGGCTCCTGAGCAATGTTGCTGTCACATGACTGCTTATTAGCCTTACATAAAGAAGGACAGAAAGCCCTAAGTGTGATGATACATCGTTTCATAGGAGAGCTTTCTTAGGAGTGGAAGAGCTATTCTTTTATACCTGACCACGTATCTGGGCTTACGCTTGGGTTTTGAAAGGAGGATTTGGTGTTAGGGTGGTGGAAAATAAGGCTACATTAATAAAGTACCTGCTATATGCCAGGGACCATGTTAAGTGCCTTTATATATAGTTTTTCCTATTTCTTCTTCTTAACCCCACCATTATCCCCTTCTCACACATGATTCTTGGAAGGGAAATTGACTCTTCCAAAGCCACACAGCTAGACAGTGGTGGAGTTAGAATTCAAAGCCCACTCAGTCTGCCTTTCCACTCTAGGAAGTGAACAAAGAATATCCTTCTCTAAAGGAGAACCAGGAAGTTGATTTGGTAATATGAAACTCTGGTGCTTTGCCATTAGAAGGACCCCTCTGATGTCCAACCCTGGTTCATGAGGGCTTGGGGAGGGATAGTGGGAGGAGGTGGGGGTAGGGGAGCTTGTGAAGTCGTAGCCACGTTTTACAGAAACCCATAATTTCTATGATCCTGGACTATTCTTTCTGGTCCATGACCTAAGTCAAGGTGTTGCTAGATAGCAAGTAAATGTTCCAATTTGAAACAAGTTCCACTTCACGAAAGAGGAAGAAATAACAGAGTGTAGAAGCTCAAACTCAAGAAGATTCTTCATTTTGAACTTCTTTCTGCAACTGAGAAATGAAATCAGTGTTCCCTGCCTATTTTATTGGTAGGTGAATAATGGCTTCTCGGAGGTTCCAAAGTTCTGTCATTGTCAGGGCTACAATCTAATGGTTTATTAAGAGGGAACAGAAGAGCTGTCTGTGGAGAAAGTCTGTGTCCCCAAGCCCATCCTGACTTACCTTGGGTTAACAGTTTCTTTCCTTGAGCAGGGTCTGGTTTCTGGTTGGGAAGATCTCAATATTTTCCCTCTAGCTGCCAGGCAAAAGGAGGGACTGCCTGACATCTGGCCTCTCCTTGTCAGCATTGCTAAAAATTGGATTCCCCAGTCCTCCAACTTCCCTTGCCTTTACTGATCCAAGTGCCTCAAAGCTTCCCATTCACAGATAGTGATATTTGTGAGAATAAAACCGTAGAGGTCATAGGAGGCCATTTCATTCTCCATCCATCCATCCATCTATCACAACCCCCTGAGCGCCCACTCTGTGGAAGATGGGGCCACACAAAACTCAAAGGGCAAAGGCCTGAGGCTGTAATGAGCTCTACCTGTTTGAGGAAGAGAACAAAGACAGTGTGCTTGGAAGGTGGGGAAAGATGGACGCCAGAGAAAGAGGCAGGGGCCACCATGGTAAGGATTCTGGATTTTAATTTCATTACAATAGGATGCATTGCAGCTCTAGGCAGAAGGATGTCCTGAACTAATTTTATTTCAAGAACGCTACTCGAGCTTCTTTCGGAGAATGGATTACAGGAACAAGCGTATCAATAGAGTGGCTAATTAGGAGGGCTGATTGCAACAGCCCAAGCAAGACTATGACTTGATTGGACTAGGGGGCAGCAAAGGAGTTTGAAACAAGTGATTCCATTTGGGATATAATTTGTAGGTAGAGCTAACAGGGCTTGCTGACGAGCAAGGGGTGGATGGTCAAAGAAAGGAGGAAGGAGATCAGACTCTTGGCTTGTGTAACTGAGTAACTGCTAGTGCCATTGCATGAGGATGCAAAAACTAGGGTGTGGGCAAGATTAGAGAATCCAACGTCTTTCTGGTTTTAACTGTCCTTGACTCTTAATAGAAGCCAAAAGCAGGTGCAAGGCTAGTCCCCAGCTTAGCCTGCATTTTAGGTTGTTCTTTGGTGAACAGCTGCAGCAGTCACAGGATCGAAGCCTGAGTGTGCGTGAGGCCCCGCTGAGGGCAGAGAGGCGAGGACCTTGGCATCTGGGCCAAGCTTTGGAGCAGACTTGCTGAGCCAGCGCAACAGAAGCAGCGATGCTCTCTGGAGCAACATCTCACATTCGTGTCCTTTGCTGCGGAGGAGCACACAGGGATTAATAAGGAGACGTCAAGAGACGTCTTTAATGCCTTGGAAAAAATCTGGGCTAAAGAGACCGTCACCATTTTAATCACTTCCACCTATGCAGTGGTGTTAGGTTCACTGTGTATTTTCACATATACCATACCATTTGCTTCTCACTATAACCTAGAAGACGGAGGTTCTGTTGTCCCCATTTTATAGGAGGAGAAGCTCAATGAAATTATATAACATGCCTAAGAATAGTCAGAGGCTTATGAAGTAGAAAGGTGAAGAGAATGAGGGTAGAGATAGGAGTTAATTTTTTTTTTAAGTTGAGTGTAGGCAGTGGAAAGAGGGCTAATAATGGCTTTTAAAGTTTTGAGAGAAGCAAATGTTAGCAAACATATTTAGAACTAAATGGAAGGAAGGAAAGACCCAGTTCATCACAAGATGCTTGTAAAATAGTTCAAATCTTCATGCCTTTGCATGTCTGTGTGCTCCAGCCCTAAAGGTCCTTTGTCCATTTTGAGAATGCCTAGTCCTCCTTTAAAACCGAGCTCAGACAGTATAGCTTACAGGTTCCAGGGTAATTTTCTTACTTCAAAGTCTTTTCCTTTCAAGAAATTCCCCTTCCCAGAAGAAGGAGCAGGGTTAAGCTGTCAGATTTTGACCATTTCAACCTCCATAGCTACAGCAAATTAAAGCTAAGATGGACACCTGACCCAGGAAGAATCAATTTATTGGCTAGCCAGTGAAAAATATTTCTCTCTCCTGGTACTTTGACTAAGGGGACTCAGAGACTGTAATCCATGGGTGATGGAGATTAGAGATGAATAGTCATGCAGAGGTAAAGCCAGAGTCAGCATGTGTCAGCTGATATTATAATATTATGGAGATCAGGAACCACAAGTAAGTAAATGAAGTCAGACAACATCCATTTATTTATTCAAGAGTGTTTGTTGTGTGTCCAGATTCTGCAGACTGGCTCTTTCAACATCCACTCTAACCCCTTTCTACCATGTCTTTCTGTTCTGAAGGGGCTAGGAAGCTAAACACTATGTGACCCAGGTTCTGCATTTGACCTCAGTTCTGTCAAGCAGATGAGACAGGCTGAGACATGGAAGGAGGAATGACCCTTGTGAGGTGTCAGCCAGTGGCAGAGAGATTGCGTCTTTTGTCTCACTTGGTGATTGTGATGTTTGGTCCTCCAGGATCCGAGGACTGACTTACCTTCTGGGCTCTAGCGTCATAAATGCTGAGCAGTGGGCAGCTGAGACATGGGGGTCTCCAGTGGAAACTTCCTCCATTTATCTGAGCGTCATTGTTCCTATAAGAATACATCTGGAGGAAGACCTTCAAGATGGTGGGGGAGTAAGACGTGGAAATCACCTTCCTCCCCACAAATACATCAAAAATACAACTACATGTGGAACAACTCCTATAGAACACCTACTGAACACTGGCAGAAGACCACAGACTTCCCAAAAGGCAAGAAACTCCCCACGTACCTGGGTAGGGGAAAAGAAAAAAGAAAAAACAGAGACAAAAGAATAGGGACGGAACCTTCACCAGTGGGAGGGAGCTGTGAAGGAGGAAAGGTTTCCACACACTAGGAAGCCCCTTCACTGGTGCAGATGGGGGGTGGCAGGGGGGAAGCTTCGGAGCCACAGAGGAGAGCGCAGCAACAGGGGTGCAGAGGGCAAAGTGGAGAGATTCCCGCACAGAGGATCAGTGCCGACCAGCACTCACCACCCCGAGAGGCTTGTCTGCTCACCCGCTGGGACGGATGGGGGCTGGGAGCTGAGGATCAGGCTTCGGAGGTCAGACCCCAGGGAGAGGACTGGGGTTGGCGGCGTGAACACAGCCTGAAGGGGGCTAGTGCGCCACAGCTAGCTGGGAGGGAGTCCGGGGAAAAGTCTGGACCTGCCTAAGAGGCAAGAGACCATTGTTTTGGGGTGTGTGAGGAGAGGGGATTCAGGGCACCGCCTAAACGAGCTCCAGAGACGGGCGCGAGCCGCAGCGATCAGCGCGGACCCCAGAGACGGGCATGAGACGCTAAGGCTGCTGCTGCCGCCACCAAGAAGCCTGTGTGCGAGCACAGGTCACTCTCCATACCGCCCCTCCTGGGAGCCTGTGCAGCCCGCCACTGCCAGCGTCCCGTGATCCGGGGACAACTTCCCCCAAAGGACACACAGTGCACCTCAAGCTGGTGCAATGTCACGCCAGACTCTGCCGCCGCAGGCTTGCCCTGCATTCCATAACCCTCCCTCCCCCTGGCCTGAGTGAGCCAGAGCCCCCTAGTCAGCTGCTACTTTAACTCCGTCCTTTCTGGGCAGGCGGAAACAGACGCCCTCAGGCGACCTACACTCAGAGGCGGGACCACATCCAAAGCTGAACCCCAGGAGCTGTGCAAACAAACAAGAGAAAGGGAAATCTCTCCCAGCAGCCTCAGGAGCAGCGGATTAAATCTCCACAATCAACTTGATGTACCCTGCATCTGTGCAATACCTAAACAGACAATGAATTATCCCAAAATTGAGGCAGTGGACTTTGGGAGCAACTGTAGACTTGGGGTTTGTTGTATGCGGCTGACTAGTTTCTGACTTATATGGTTATCTTAGTTTAGTTTTTAGCACTTGTTATCATTGGTGTATTTGTTTTTTGGTTTGGTTGCTCTCTTCTTTTTTTTATTAATGTTTTTTATTTTAATAGTATTTTTAAATTTTTAATATTCTATTTTAATAACTTTATTTCATTTTTCTTTCTTTCTTTGGCTGACAGGGTCTTGGTGCTTCGGCCAGGTGTCAGGCCTGAGCCTCTGAGGTGGGAGAGCCGAGTTCAGGACATTGCTCCACCAGAGACCTCTCAGCCCCACGTAATATCAATCAGTGAGAGTTCTCCCAGAAATCTCCATCTCAACGCTAAGATGCAGCTCCACACAACAACCAGCAAGCTACAAGGCTGGTCACCCCATGCCAAACAACTAGCAAGACAGGAACACAACCCCACCCATTAGCAGAGAGGTTGCTTGAAATCATAATAAGTTCACAGACACCCCAAAACACACCACTGGATGTGGTCCTGCCCACCAGAAAGACAAGATCCAGCCTTATCCACCAGGACACAGGTGCCAGCGCCCTCCACCAAGAAGCCTACACAACCCAATGAATCAACCTTCCCCACAGGGGGCAGACACCAAAAACAACGGGAACAATGAACCTGCAGCCTGCGGAAAGGAGACCACAAACACAGTAAGTTAAGCAAAATGAGAAGACAGAGAAATACACACCAGATGAAGGAGCAAGGTAAAAACCGACCAGACTAGACAAATGAAGAGGAAATAGGTAGTCTACCTGAAAAAGAATTCAGAGTAATGATAGTAAAGATGATCCAAAATCTTGGAAATAGAATGGAGAAAACACAAGAAACACTTAACAAGGACCTAGAAGAAATAAAGAGCAAACAAACAATGATGAACAGCACAATAAATGAAATTAAAAATTCTCTAGAAGGAATCAATAGCAGAATAACTGAGGCAGAAGAACGGATAAGTGACCTGGAAGACAAAATAGTGGAAATAACTACTGCAGAGCAGAATAAAGAAAAAAGAATGAAAAGAATTGAGGACAGTCTCAGAGACCTCTGGGACAGCATTAAACACACCAACATTCGAATTATAGGGGTCCCAGAAGAAGAAGAGAAAAAGAAAAAGACTGAGAAAATATTTGAGGAGATTATAGTTGAAAAATTCCCTAATATGCGAAAGGAAATAGTCAAGTCCGGTAAGTGCAGAGCGTCCCATACAGGATAAATCCAAGGAGAAACACACCAAGACACATATTATTCAAGCTATCAAAAATTAAATACAAAGAAAAAATACTAAAAGCAGCAAGGGCAAAGCAACAAATAACATACAAGGGAATCCCCATAAGGTTAACAGCTGATCTTTCAGCAGAAACTCGGCAAGCCAGAAGGGAGTGGCAGGACATATTTAAAGTGATGAAAGGGAAAAACCTACAACCAAGATTACTCTACCAAGCAAGGATCTCATTCAGATTCAACAGAGAAATTAAAACCTTTACAGACAAGCAAAAGCTAAGAGAATTCAGTACCACCAAACCAGCTTTACAACAAATGCTAAAGGAATTTCTCTAGGCAGGAAACACAAGAGAAGGATAAGACCTACAATAACAAACCCAAAACAGTTAAGAAAATGGTAATAGGAACATAAATATCAATAATTACCTTAAATGTAGATGGATTAAATGCTCCAGTCAAAAGACATAGACTGGCTGAATGGATACAAAAACAAGATCCGTATATATGCTGCCTACAAGACACCCAGTTCAGACCTAGGGACACATACTGACTGAAAGTGAGGGGATGGAAAAAGGTATTCCATGCAAATGGAAATCAAAAGAAAGCTGGAATAGCAATTCTCATATCAGACAAAATCGACTTTAAAATAAAGACTATTACAAGAGACAAAGAAGAACACTACATAATGATCAAGGTATCAATCCAAGAAGAAGATATAACAATTGTAAATATTTATGCACCCAACATAGGAGCACTTCAATACATAAGGCAAATGTTAACAGCCATAAAAGGGGAAATCGACAGTAGCACAATAGTAGTAGGGGACTTTAACACCCCACTTTCACCAATGGACAGACCAACCTAAATGAAAATAAATAAGGAAACACAAGCTTTAAATGACACATTATAAAAGACGGACTTAATTGAAATTTATAGGACATTCCATCCAAAAACAATAGAATACACTTTCTTCTCAATTGTTCATGGGACATTCTCCAGGATAGATCATATCTTGGGTCACAAATCAAGCCTTGGTAAATTTAAGAAAATTGAAGTCGTATCAAGTATCTCTTCCAACCACAATGCTATAAGACTAGATATCAATTACAGGAAAAAAACTGTGAAAAACACAGACACACGGAGGCTAAACAATACACTACTAAATAACCAAGAGATTACTGAAGAAATCAAAGAGAAAATCAAAACATACCTAGAAACAAATGGCAATGAAACAGGACGACCCAAAACCTATGGAATGCAGCAAAAGCAGTTCGAAGAGGAAAGTTTATAGCAATTCAATCTCACCTCAAGAAACAAGAAAAATCTCAAATAAACAATCTAACACTACACTTAAAACAACTAGAGAAAGAAGAACAAAGAAAATGCAAAGTCAGGAGAAGGAAAGAAATTATAAAGATCAGAGCAGAAATGAATGAAATAGAAATGAAGAAAACAATAGTAAAGATCAATAAAACTAAAAGCTGGTTCTTTGAGAAGATAAACAAAATTGATAAACCCTTAGCCAGACTCATCAAGAAAAAAAGAGGGAGGACACAAATCAATAAAATTAGAAATGGAAAAGGAGAAATCACAACTGACACTGCAGAAGTACAAAGGATTATAAGAGACTACTACAATATATGCCAATAAAATGGACAACCACGAAGAAATGGGCAAATTCTTGGAAAGGTACAATTTTCCAAAACTGAACCAGGAAGAATTAGGAAATATAAACAGACCTATCACAAGTAATGAAATTGAAACCGTGATTTAAAATCTTCCAACAAACAAAAGTCCGGGACCAGATGACTTCACAGGAGAATTCTATCAAACATTTAGAGAAGAGCTAACACCTATCCTTCTCAAACTCTTCCAAAAAATTGCAGAGGGAGAAACACTCCCAAATTCATTCTAAAAGCCACCATCACCCTGATACCAAAACCAGAAAAAGATATCACAAAAAAGAAAATTATAGACCAATATCACTGATGAACATAGATGCAAAAATCCTCAACAAAATACTAGCAAACAGAATCCAACAACACATTAAAAGGATCATACACCATGATCAAGTGAGATTTAACCCAGGGATGCAAGGATCCTTCAATATATGCAAATCCATCAATGTGATACATCACATTAACAAATTAAGGAATAAAAACCATATGATCATCTCAATAGATGCAGAAAAAGCTTTCGACAAAATTCAACACCCGTTTATGATTAAAAAAACTCTCCAGAAAATGGGCATAGAGGGAACCTACCTCAACGTATAAAGGCTATATATGACAAACCCACAGCAAGCATCATACTCAATGGTGAAAAACTGAAAGCATTTCCACTAAGATGAGGAACAAGACAAGGATGTCCACTCTCACCACTCTTTTCCAACATAGTTTTGGAAGCCCTAGCCACAGCAATCAGAGAAGAAAAAGACAAGAAAGGAATCCAAATCGGAAAAGAAGTAAAACTGTCACTGTTTGAGGATGACATGATACTATACATAGAAAATCCTAAAGATACCACCAGAAAACTACTAGAACTAATCAATGAATTTGGTAAGGTTGCAGGATACAAAATTAATGCACAGAAATCTCTGGAATTCTTATACACCAACAATGAAAAATCAGAAAAAGAAATTAAGGAAACACTCCCGTTTACCATTGCAACAAAAAGAATAAAATACCTAGGAATAAACCTGCCTAAGGAGGCGAAAGGCTTGAAAACTATAAAACACTGATGCAAGAAATCAAAGATGACATAAACAGATGGAGAAATATACCATGTTCTTGGATTGGAAGAATCAATATTGTGAAAATGACTATACTACCCAAAGCAATCTACAGATTCAATGCAATCCCTATCAAACTACCAATGGCATTCTTCACAGAATTAGAACAAAAAATCTTACAATTTGTATGGAAACACAGAAGACCCCGAATAGCCGAAGCAATCTTGAGAAAGAAAAACAGAGTTGGAGGAATCAGGCTCCCCGACTTCAAACTAAACCACAAAGCTACAGTAAGCAAGACAGTATGGTACTGGAACAAAAACAGAAATATAGATCAATGGTACAGGATGGAATGCCCAGAGATAAACCCACACACATATGGGCAACTATTTTACGGCAAAGGAGGCAAGAACTTACAATGGAGAAAAGACAGCCTCTTCAATAAGTGGTGCTGGGAAAACTGGACAGCTACACCTTCTCCCACATCTGGATTTGGCACCAAGAGTGAGGGAGGGGGTTTACAATAGAACACAGAGGCAGGAAAAATGGGGCAAGATCTCAAAGGAAATTGTGTTCCCTTCGAGACATTTGTGCTCACTTCCCAAGTAGGCACTCAAAACATCCTCACTGAGCCAGAGCTGGGCAGGATGAGGCTAGGAGAGGGCCTGAGAGCTCCTGCTGGTCTTCTGCAGCCCCAGAGAAGCTGAGGGGGCGTTCCTTCCTGATTTTTCCCAGGACCCCACAGAGGGCAAAGTGAGGAGGGAAAAAGGAGCTCTTTGACCTGAACATCCTGCACACTAAGGACAGAGAAGAGAGTTTGCCATCACCAGACTGTAGACAACTCCTCAAAGTCATTTTGTGCAAGAGTCGTGGGTTTCTGGGAAGTAGGAGGTTGGTATTTGGATGAGGCTTGGAGCAGTTGGAAGAATTAAGGGGTTTGAACGTTTGCAGAAGAGACAGGAATTTGAGGGGCAGTTCTGTTTGGTATAGTTTCATGTATATCAACACTCAGCCTGGAAAACATTGAGTTTAGGCCTGGGGGACTTCAAGATGGTGACCACTGTCGCTGGGGGGAGGGGGCTCCTTCACATCTTTCTTTGCACCACCGAAGAATTGCTTCATTCAGGATCCCATGCCCCTTTAGACTCATCCTTTCTTATTCATGAGCTAGTCTCACAAGGGCAAAAAACAGCCCTCCCTGTGCCCCTCTGGCATTTGCTTCTGGGCTCTGAACTCTGTGTTTGTGTTCCATCCAACAGGAGGCAGCCAGGCAGAGAGAGGTCCCACCTGTGAACAGAGTGGTCCTGGGCCTCCCTCAGTCACCTGCTTATCCCTCTCTGCTCCATCCAGGAGTTGGGACACAAGGGGGTGAGGGAAACAAAGCCTGTTCTTTGAGAACACAGTCGTGTTCTCACTGCCAGCTGTGTGTTCTTGATCAGGTCAGGCCTCTGGGGACTTCAGTTTCTCCATCTGCACCTTGAACATATCAGACCACATTGTGGCCAAGCATCTTGGGGGCTCTAATAGTCCATGACTCATTGAGTCATCCATCCAACTGCCCCTTCGCCTTCCCCTTGATACCAAGCAGGACCCTGTGGGGTTCCTGGGCACAAAAGCCTTTTCTGAGTCCCCCATTTCTGATCACAGGAAATCGGCTTCATTCAGCCTCCATGACCTTCCCCGAGTTCCAAGCGGCAGGTTCAAACAGTTGCTCATTAGGGAAGGGAAGGGATGCAGAGACAGGGGAGGAACAGTCAAAAGAAACAATAGTGCAGCCTTGGGGCAGGGTCCTGGTTCCCCCTCCAGGGTTACACACAAAAACATCTTTGAGCTCTTTTGCAGGTACTGAAACCCCCTCCAGGTGGGAGAAATTAATGGTATGCTGTCCACCAGCACGTAGACCCCAGACCAGTTGGAACCTGAAGGTTAATGATGCTGACACACACTTACCTCACCACCAACCAATCAGAAGAACGTCCACGAGCTGATCACTCCATCTTTGAACAATTACTATAAAACTTCTCACTACCCCCTCCAAGTTGGGACACACAGTTTTGAGGGCATTAGCCCACTGTGTCCCCCTTTGCCGGGCAAAGCAATAAAGCTATTCTTTTCTACTTCACCCAAAACTCTGTCTCCGAGATTTAATTCAGTGTTGGGGTACAGAGGCCAGATTCTGCTTCACCCTCACTGCCTCCCTGTACCCTCCCTCTTTAACTCCCACTATAGTGCCTGTGGGTGAGGCTAGGAGTGACCCACGGCCCATCCCAGACAAAGCATTTTGCCAAACTAGACTCAGGAAAAGAGCTCCTGCCGTCTCCCACCATCTCCCGCTGTCTCCTGGTGCCAATCAGCCAAGCAGAGGCATTTGCAGAGGAACATTTTTAGAATGAGCTCTGGGCAGAGGAATAGGATTGCATAATCGTTCTGTTTTAATGAAGGAGAGAGGAAGAAAGGAAGCAAGGGAGATCTTGGCACAGATGCGTTAACAATTTTAACAAATTGTTGACGTGAGAAGGCTCAGTGTGGAGAGTTGATGCAAGATGCTGTGCCTGGCTTATTTCTCATTTGCCACAGAAATACATTTAGGAGCACTGGCACCCAAACAAGATTGCTTTATGATTAAATCAACTAGACAAGTTAGAGAACTGGTCAATTCAGTTGGCTATTACTTGTATGTTTGTTTTTTTTAAAATCTAACTCATTTATGCACTGAACGGCTGGTTATTTTCCTAAATTGTTTGGTAAACGATTGTATAGGTATCCTTCAAGGGTCTGTTCAAATGTCATTGCCATCCTGGTTCCACCAATTAAAAGTGATGTTTCCCTCCTGATAACTCATATAACATTGTCTAAGTACCTCTCTGGTCATTTGTCATTTCTCCCTTGGAATTTATCTCCCTTCTGGGTCCAGAAGCTCATCCAGGACAGGATCCACGCCCAATATCTATCTGTCCTCTCAGTAGTGATGTGTTATAATGCCAAGAAAATGGTACATATTTTCTAAATGTTTATAAGTGAGTAGATGGAAAGTACCATATTGGCATGGTGTGTATCCCTTTAGAAAATTGTTGAGTGCCTATTATTCATTCATTTATTCAACAGTAAATACTGACAAATTACTATGTGCCAGGTATTGTTCTAGATTCTGGGAATACAAGCAATGAATCAAAGAGACAAGAGCCCTACCCCACGGGGCTTACATTGTGGTCAACTGGTAATTTTTAAATATCCAAACCCCTAAATGGAAGGTCAGTAGGTCTCTGGAAAGACAATCAGTTTATTATTCCAGCAAACACATTGACTCTCTTCAACCTTGTTAAGAACTTGGGAAGAACACAAATCGTGGCATGATCAAATAAACAGTTCTGGGGCTCAGTTTTCTTATCTGTATAATGGGAATAACAATACCCTATTTCTTAGGCTGAAAAAAGTGCCTGGCACTACACCTGGCACATTTGGGATATTCCTTATAGTATTTTCCTCCAAGCCAGCATTGCCACATCTGCTGTAAAGAACAAGAACATGCATATCTTACTTATCACATCTTCCTGATTCTTTTATGGAAATTTCTATCTCCAACAGCCTCTGGGGAAAAATAAGAGGTGCTGTCTGGGAGAATATGACCTAGCACTGTGCTTACAACACCAGAAAGATGCCATTACTTAAAACAAAAGGGGGGTGATGAGAGCACTTTCTCTTCCAAGGCAAAAACACAGGGGCCCTCAGTGTGACTCATCCAGCACTTCAGACCTTGCAAAGTGGCTTTAGTGAAGAATTTCTGAAAAAAATAAAGCCACTCATTCCTTTGACCCTAAAAAATGAAACTTAACAGTGTTTTATAGGTTCAAAAGATTCTCATTTCTGCTCTGGTGTCTTGCCCATCTCTCTAGAAAATGTAAGTGCCCGTGAAGGGTTTCAAGTAACATCTCTCACCCAGCCTCTCTGTGAATTCCTGTGATGCTCTGAAAAAGAATAAGACTTTTCTGTCCCAAGGGGTGGAAGCCAGGAGCCTAGATATGGTACCTAGTTTGAGAGCAGCCTGACGGCCAGAGAGATAAGTCCCTAGAACAGCAAGAACACTTTCTCCAAAGATCCAAATTCTTGTCCCTGCCAAGATGATGCCTGGGAGATGCCCTTTGTCCTTGGCCATCCTTCCTCCCAAACATATCTATTTCTTTGTACTTTATCCAATAAGAAAAGCTCCCTCCCCTCGGTTCTCCCCATATTCTATGCTCAGGACACACTGGACATTCTGCTATTACCCAAACAAGATGGACATTCATACCTACTATCCTTCTGCCCAGAATACCTTCTTTCTCTTCCTAATAAACAGAAGCTCATCTTTCAAGACCCACTCATCCATCACCTCTTCTGCAAAATCTTTCTCCAAACCCTTAGATCCAATTAATTACTTCCCACTCTAGGTTCTCACAGTTGTTTGTCTTTTTATCTGAATTCTCGTTCCCATTATGCATTATTAGGTTTAGAGAAGAGAGGAGCAGATAAAGGAGAATGAGGGCATTAAGGTTGCCGTTGAGGAAAACCTTCTCTTCTCTTAAAACACTCTTGTATATGGAAGATTATGCCTAAAGATTGGTCTTCTGCCTCTGCTCCTCCCCACAGTGGTGGAGTGAGTTATGTGGTTGGTGGACAAGTCCATTGGTCCAATGTCTAAAGAGGCTGGCTGTAGCCCATCAAAGGCCACGAACGTCACTCATTTGTTCTCTTCCTCCATCCCCAGTGGGAAGCAGAGTTCTGGGTGTCTCCGTTGAACACTCAAATCTTCCCCCTTGGATGGGCTCTTCCAAGACCTAGGCTGGAGGAGCTAGCAAGCTCATTTTGGTTCTTAACCTAAGCAACATCTTCCAACCTTTATTTTTTATTAATGAAGAGATGCTCTGTTTCTCCATATGCCAGCCTATTTTGTTTCATTTCTCCATTGGTTAAGCGCTCAAGTGGAGAAATAGGAGGGCTCCATTTTGCACTACCTGAAAGAACTCTAACAACTGCAGAGAAAAATTGGAGCTACAGGATATGTGACTGGACTTACCAAGAGTTTCTGTTGTGTTTCCCTTTCTAGCGTTTATCCCATTGTGTGGTATCTACTTGTGATGAGAACCACAGAAGAGGTGATGAGGAGTAAAGGGGGATGATTCCAGTTTGGAACAAGATGCATCTGGAGAAGCAGCCCTTGATCTCTTGAGATAGGTAAGTGCTGTGGTGTCAGGATGGCAGCCAAAGCCAAAGTAGGAAATAGCGTTCCCTGTACAAAAGTTGACGAGGACTTTTCCTCCAGTCCTGAGAGCATCCTGGTTTCAACCCGGAGCTCCCTGGGGTAGCAACCGCTTTTCTGATTAATTTTCAAGGCTATTGCTGGCCTGTGCCTATGCAGCAGCTACCTCCCTATAATCACTCTCTCCTCCCAAGCAGAGACATATCCACAGCCCTATGTTCCTGTAACACTCCTGATGGAGTTAGCCAACGTTTCAAGGTTATGTAAGCCTCAGTCAGTAACAGTTGCCTGGCATAAGGACAATGGTTTAAGAGGAAGAAATTAGGAGAGAGAGAAAAAGGAAGTCAGAGAACAAAGGTAGAGAAATAGAGAAGAGTGTGAAATAAAAAAAATTGAGACAATGCAATTCATGGGGAACAATACAGTCAAATCAATTAAAACTGAGTGTCTCCCCTGTGACCGCCCCCCCCCCCCCCCCCCCCCCGGCTGCCAAAATGTTCCTGACCTTCCACCTGGAACACCTTGCCTCCCCCCAGGGCATCTTCCAATTCTCCCTTTTTTTTGGAGGAGCCATGATCCTCAGCCCCGTGGCTTATTTCCATAGCAAATGAGATTTCTCCCCTCCTCCAAGAAAGGGAAGGACGACCAAACCTCTTTGTTCCACTTGTTTTGTGCCCTCCCCTCCTCCTCCCTCAGAAAGAGTGGCTCATCTAATTGGTGACAATCTGACTCCATCCGTGTTTCACTGATGGGCGGGACCAAGGTGTGAGAAGTTGCCCCTTAATACATAGTGCCCCTCTCCTGCCTGACTCCAGCTTGTACAAAGGGGGGCCCTCTATTCCCACTCCCCTGGGGTGAGCCCACCTGCCCAGGTCTTCCTTTGGGCGGACAGTGAAGGCCTGAAATTCTCTACTTGTAGGGCATATGCACAATGCTGCATAGAGGCAGCTGGGAGTCACCTGAGTTAGAGAACTACCTCTCCCCACGGGTAGGCTCCAAAGTCTGGATGACCGGAAGAATTAGTTAGCCTACTCTGGCCTCAGGACCACATTCTCCAACACAGTTTACTATGAAGCTTGTGCTATGGGCTAACTGAGCTTTTTCTTTTCTTTTCTGGTCACGCCACATGACAGGTGGGATCTTAATTTCCCGATCAGGGACCGTACCCGAGCCCCTGCAGAGGAAGCGTGGAGTCTTAACCACTGGACCGCCAGGGAAGTCCCCTGAGCGTTTTCTTGACTCTAGAATGATGTGTTTCTTTGATCCTCATTCAGCCACATTGGTTTATGCTTGATTGGGTTGAAATAAGGATTCACAACCTTGAGCATGCATCAGGATCACCAGGAGGGCTAGTTAAACACCGATAGCTGGACAGCAGCCCCAGAGTTTGAGTCAGCAGATCGTGGGTGGGCATTTCTAACAAACTCCCCAATGAATCTGCTGCTGCTGGTCTGGGGACTCCACTTTGAGAACCATTGGATTAAACGCAAGAAGAGAAGAAAGTATGCAATATCTTTTCATAACACTCAGCACATTTGGTATTCCTTGTTGAATGGTGTTTTTCCCCAAAATTCCAGGCAAGCAGCGACCTTGTTTATCTTGTTTACAATTATGTCCCCAGTGCCTATCACAAACTAGGAGCTCAACGATCATTTGCTAATGAGTTAGACTGGACACCTGTCCTTATTAATGGGACATCTCCGTCACATAAGACTATTTGGCTCCCCACACAAGGCAGTGAGATGTTATTACGTACTCTTCTATTGGGAGGTACAGAGGTTATGAACTGTAAAATTTCAGAGAGTCCCCGCCCCAAAGCTGCAACCTGTGTTTCCCAGACACCATTGCCCCAGGGTGTTCATTTCCATTAAGATCTGCCCTGGGTGAAAACTGGAAGAAGGTAAGAGGGAGAGAAGGAGATATGTACTTGCTTAACCAGTCACGTAGGAGGGTCTGAGCAGTCCTTCCTGCTTCCAACCCTTGGTGAGAGAACAGTGCTCAGTAGTAATTGTTATTAAAGCCGTTGGCAATAATACGCCTTGTAAATTGTCTGCAGGGCTGCTAGCAACCAGAAATGCCCTGATTGCTCATCGGCTTGTTCGGAATACATTGGAATGCGGCTCAAGCTGTGATGAAGGAATGATTCTCAGAAATAAATCAAATTTGGTGCAGGAAGACACATCTATATTTCATGTGCCTGCTTCTGCAGGAATGCTTCAGTAATTGGTTTAAAAATATCCATGACATCTGTTGATTCTTCTACTTTTAAGTGTGCATCTTTATCTTTGTCTTTTTTGCAAAAGATTATGCTGCAAAGCAGAGGAAGGGGAGAAAATGTTGCAGCAGCTACATTTAAAAAGGCTTTGCCCTGCCAGCTCTCAGATCGATCTGCTAGTCACCTGGCCTAATACAGAATCATAGCTCCCTCAGACCCTCGTGGGAATGAAATGGCCTATAAATAAATACATGGCATGCCTATAGGTGAGCGCTCACTTGGGACACGTCAATAATTTCACAGCATTGAAACGAGGGTGTCTGGTAATTCCAAAATTTTACATGTATACTCCAGAAGTTATAGCCCCCACTGGAAACACACAAACAAAGCCACATCTGCATTTAGCGTTTTCAGTCGGGGAAGTCTTCCTGGAAAGCTTACTATTGCTCTCTGGCCTCAGTTAAGTCAGATGTAAAATGGGGAAAATGACAGAACCTACTTCATGAAAATTGTTATGAGAATCAAGGGAGAAAGTGTGGGAAATATCTACACATGTAAATAAGGACTCTATAAACATTTTCTGTTACTATTGTTGTTGCATTGTTATTATTGCTCTCGTGGTTGAATAACATTCAAGGCCCACAGCATCAGTGAGACTTGTCAGGGAAGTAAGTTTGGATACCTAAGGCACAGTCCCTCCCTGGCTTCCAGCTTAAGTTGCGGCGGCCCTGGGGCAGTCCTTGCCGCTCTCCTTTGGGTGTTTATTACTTCCACCTGGAATGCCTTTTCTCCTTCCCATTCTTCACCTATTTTCCCCCTGTCTAAGGTAAAATGGAGGGGTTGCTCTCCCCCATCACACTATCCCAATCCAGAGTATCTGCCCTATTTGACATTCGTCACAGCCCAGGAGCATCCCATCAGAGCAGTTTTCACACTGGATGATCCTTTGCTGTTTACTGGTCTGTCTCTTCCTCTAGATTATGAGCATCCTTGGGTATGAATCTGATATTATTGGATATCTAATTTGGAACAAATACATGTGAAGAGTATGAACTAAAAGGATGGCTGTCACTTGTCTCTTTTGCAAATTTCTTAAAAGGGGTTTGGTGGGAAAATTAAATGCCAAACAGGTAGAATTCACACTGGCAAAAGGAGAACACATTTGGGAATAAATAGAAGTGAGGATTGTGGATAGAGTGATAGTATATAGGCTTTGAAGTCAGTCCTGCATTCTAAATTTGGCTGTGTCATTTACTAGCTGTGTGTCTTAGGTCATGTTATGTCACTTCTCTGGACCTCTTTTCTCATCCAAAAAGATGTAAATAACTCACAGGGTGGTGGAAAAAGAGCAAATTGGTGTTATGGACTGAATTGTGTGCTTCCAAAATCCCTACCTCTCCCCCTCTCCTTCTCCTTCTTCCTCCCTCTCTCTCTTCCTCTCCCTCCCTCTCATTGTCTCTCTCTCCCCTCAGTCAGTGTGATAGGCCATGTGAGAACACAGCAAGAAGGCAACTGGCTGCAAGCCAGCAAGAGAAACTTCACCAGAACCCGACCATGCTGGCACCTTGATCTTGGACTTCAGCCTCCAGAAAGGTGAGAAAATAAACTTCTGTTGTTTAAGCCATCCAGTCTATGGTATTTTGCTATGACAACCCGAGTAGACTAACACAATCGGCATGTGTAACGGGACTTTGAACATAATATATACCACATGACACATAGTAAATGCTTAATAAACACTGGCCTTTCAGGTCATTTTCAATGGTGTTTGATTTTTTTCAATGAGACTTCTTATAATAACACCAGCATTTATCATACAATTCAGTTGGAAAATGGTGTAAAATATAAAAATTATTTTTGCCAAGTATAAATATTTATCTACTTTTTTGGGCAAAGTCAGCATATACAGCCAATGCATGGTGCTTATATCAATGCATAAAATTAGATAAAAAGCCGTTGATCAATCACTTAAAACACCATTTCACCCACTGATAATAAACGCTTCCATCACAAGCATTTATAAGCGAGCCAGTTTGAGCAAAGAAACTGACTGAGGGTACTTTCCTCTCCTTTTCTTGCCATTGGCCATCATCTTGTGAATGAGTGACCTGGTCAACTCAAACTTGCCTTCCTATGAAATTCTCCAGGGGAACTTTAAGACACTGATGCCTGGGTCTCATCCTCCAGAAATGCTGCCTTAATTGGTTTAAGGTGGAGCTGGACCTCAAGAGTGTCCCAGTCCCTCTCCAGATAATTTAAATATTCAGCCAAGTTTGAGACCCACTGAGCAGGGGGCTGGCAGGCTTAGCTGGCTGTATCCCCTGTTGTCTGTTGCCTGGCCAATGGCCACCCCTGGGTAATTAGGGCTTCTTCTCTTGGTCCAAGGAAGGAGTTGAATATTCTATCAATGAAAAGCACCCAATTGACTATCTTCATAGACTTAAGCTACTCAAGTTCTCTGCATTGCACCTTCTTCACCTGTAAATTGAGGACAACGCCTGTGCCCTGGAATTGTTGCCAATAACAACAATATGGTAATTAATGTGCATCAGGCTCAAGCCATGTTTCAGGCACAGGTCTGAGTGCTCTACACATTTTTTTTTTTAATATATTCTTTTTTTTTTTAATTTATTTATTTATTTTTGGCTGTGTTGGGTCTTCGTTTCTGTGCGAGGGCTTTCTCCAGTTGTGGCAAGTGGGGGCCACTCTTCATCGCGGTGCGCGGGCCTCTCACTGTCGCGCCCTCTCTTGTTGCGGAGCACGGGCTCCAGACGCGCAGGCTCAGTAGTTGTGGCTCACGGGCCTAGTTGCTCCGCGGCATGTGGGATCTTCCCAGACCAGGGCTCGAACCCGTGTCCCCTGCATTGGCAGGCAGATTCTCAACCACTGCGCCACCAGGGAAGCTTTATCTCATCTGATCCTCATCAAAGCTCAGAGAGGCAGGGACTGTTGTTATCCCAGTTGTGCATTTAAGGTAGCTAAGTCTCAGCCGCAGCAAAGAATCACAGACTGAGCCATATCACAGCACGTGAGTGACAAAGATGGACCTGGAACGCAAGACTGCCTGGCCCCCGCTCTCTACCCTGCACTCCAATGCCCTGAGCTGTTTCCTGTCTCCTGGGCTACAGGAAATGATGTGTCTTAAGATCTTAGCACAGGGCCTGGATCATAGGAGTCCCTGAAAGCATCCTGGTTCCCTTCCTACTCCTTAGAGCCCATTCTTATAAGGCAGAACCAAGGTCAACACCCTCAATGTCCAAGCCAGATTCCAGAAAAATATCAGAACCTGACCGAAACAGAACAGATCCTGTTCAGCAAGGGAACAACACTGAAGCTGGTCACTGACGCAACCTAGCATCAGTAGCATCTTAACCAAGAGAGCTCTACCAGCCAGACTCAGGCCGTTGGCAGCTGCGTCAGAGCTGGCCTTGCAGCATCCACAGCTGCCAGGGCTGCCAAAGGCTGCAAGAAAGCACCAAAAGATCCAGAGGCAACCACACATTCTCACGCTGCTTTTCTTTCTAATGCGGAAGCAGATGAATGGACCCTGCAGCAACAAGGAAAATGCTTTGACTCTAAGGAGAGCTAAAAGAAAAATAGAAAACTATGTCTGTGTTATAGGAACATTGTTATAAGAACATCCATTGTTACTAAGCTACATTGTTATAGAATAAATACCTGCATGTGTGTGGATTAGAACAGGCAGGGGAACAGGCATAAAAGGAAGCTGCCTTATTGGGGTGACAGGACAGTCAGGGAAGATTTTCATTTTTGTTAATATGGCCGTAATGCTGTTTGTGTCCTAAGTGATACGGATTACGAAAGAGAGCATCAAGGTAACAAAAATCTCTCCTCATGGACAGCAATTGCATCAGAAACCAGAAGCAGACTGGAGAGTGGTGGAAAGAGGCTGGTACCCAAACCCAAGAAGTCAGGAGTCTTTCATTCTTTCATCTCTTTTTCTCTAGTCCTCCTATTCATCGTAGAAAACTTAGAAAATATATGTCACAACTGCATTTTTCATAGCTAGCTAGATAGATGATAGATTTTTTTATAAAATTAAGGTAATGCTCTACACTGCTATGAAGTGAAGAAGAGACACAGGATTCAGGCCTTTGGAAGTCAAAATGTGAGGTTCATTCCTGAGAAAGCTGTTTAGAGAATATGGCTTAGCTCTGTAGGCAGGCGAGCTCGCTAACCCTCGGTCCCTGAATGAGAGTGATTTATTCACCCAGTTTCATCACATCTGGATGGTGCAGGTCACCCTGCACGGGAGCAGGGCTTTCAGTCTAAGATGACTGCACAGCCGGAAGAGAAGAATGCACCCTCGCTGGTGGAGGGCAGAACCCAAACAGGCAAGCAAGGGGCTGAGCCAAGCTCAGGATTGGGTACGTCATACCTGCTCTCGTGGGCGAGAGGAAGTCATGAATGGAGAGAGTGGCCAGCAAGTCCCCCCATAAAAACATGAGAAATGAGAAAAATCCGGTTTCCAAGTGAGGCATATGGTGGCACTTCCTTCTGGAGTGCCTTCCTGGGTTGCAGTCTAGAAGCTAAACACTATGTTGTCCAGACTCCAGTACAGCTACAGGACTCGGGCTAGACGCACTTGACTGAGAGTTGGAAGGTAGATACAGGGAAGAGGCTATTTCTGCTGCTGCTTCTCTTTCAGTGGACAATCACCGGGTCTGATTTTTCCCCGGTGGCTTCTTGACCACACAGAGGTGACACGAGCCTCAAGCCAGTATCTGTACAAGCAGCTTGCCAATTTAGCCGATGTCCTTCCGGTCTTTGTGGTCTCCAATTTATGACAGAGACAAGTGTTTCTGGAAGCAACATTGGAGCAGCAGCTTTCCAACTTAGTCGGAGGTTTAGATCAGAAAAGAGGCAGTAGCTCCTGGGGTGATTCAGTTCTCTAAGATGTTCCTGGGAGCTCAACCAAGATGCGACTTCTTCAGCCTCTCTAATGATTCTGGAAGCTCTTTAATATGTTGTAATCGATCCATTTCTGCTAATACAAGCTGGAGTGAATTCTGATCTCTGCAACTGAGCCCTAACTTTTCATCCAAGATTAGTCACTACTAATAATTTTAAATAAGTATAATGCTGTGGACTGAATGTTTTTCCCTCCTTCTCCCACTCCTCCAAATCCATATGCCTTAATGCCTGAGTGATGGTATTTGGGAGATAATTAGGTTTAAATGAAGTCATGAAAGCAGAGCCCACATTGATGGCACTAATGTCCTTATAAGAAGATGAAGAGGCCAGAGCTTTTTCTCTCTCTGCCATGTGAGGACATAGCCATAAGACAGCCATCTGCAAACCAGGATGCTAGCTCCTACCAGATGTGACTCCTTGATCTTGGACTTCCCAGCCTCCAGAACTTTGAAAAATAGATGGTTGATGTTTAAGCACCCAGACTATGGCATTTTTGTGATAGCAGCCCAGCACTGAATAAGACATATAATAATATTAGGACCACTAGTAAATTTTCACTATGTGCTAAGTATTCTGCAAAATGTATTATTTTGTGCAATTCTCACAAGAACTCTCTGAGATGAATATTTTTATTATTTCTATCACTAATCCACGGAGAGATTAAGTTAGATGCTCAGCATTAGAGGGATATGAGGAGGAAAGCCTCGTGGATATTTCCATTCCATATGAGGATGGAAATCTGAAGTAGAATCCAAATCTGTCTATACCTACAGTCTATGCCTTGACCCATTCCTCCATCTTTACCATTTTCTTATTGCAGTGTTTGATTTTTTTCTAGTTGATTTTTAAACACGCCCAGATGTCCTTTAAAATAAATTTCACATGTTCACAAATATTTGGGAAGGCCTTCCCCCATCAAACACATTCTATCGTCAAGCCAAACCTCTACCATTCTACCCAAGCCAGGTCTCCACTTAAACAGAGGTCCCTTAAGCACCTCACCAAATGTCCCGGTAAGAATGGAAAGAGGAAAGAAAATGGGGGAAAAGAGGAAGGACACAAGACAGGCTAATGGAAGAAAGTGTGGAGAGAATTCAGTAGACCTGCTATACCAGAAAGTCTCTTATCAACTCAACACCAGTTCTGCTCCCTCCTAAGTTCCCCTCTATTCCCAAGGGCTGGAAGTCTGGGACCTACATTTCCCCCAAATTCTCTGCCACTGGGGTTATTGTTTAGCTTCTGCCAGCAGAGGCTGGCAAGGTGTAAGAGAGGCAGAAGCCATATCATAGCTTCTCTACATTTTCCAAGGATATGCATGGATGTTAGCAGATGAGAGACTACAAAAATCTCCAGACTTGCCTTACAAACCACTTGCCTCGGTGCTGTAAGCAACTATAATCATTGGTGGCAGTTTCCTGCAATTCCAGATTGACCGCTAAGCAGTAAAACTGTGTGTCAGCAGCTTTTCCTAACCTTTGCTCATCTAGTCCTTTCAATAATTTTATACGCCATTAATCCCCATTATTAAACCACTTCAAACTTACAAGACCCGGATCAGTCCCTGGTTCCAAGATGGAGAGACCAGGGATATCTTTCCAACTCTGTCACCAGAGAGGGTTCCCCTAGACTGGTTACTTTCCTTCTCTGGGACTCAGTTTCCTCATTTATCAGACGAGTGGGTTGGACTTAGCTGAATCGAAGGTCCCTTCCAGCTCTAGCACACTGTGAGTCAACAACAAAAAGAAAAAATCATTCACACTAGAAAAGTATCTCCTGGCCTCTCTTTCTTACGCCCCACCAGCCAAGGCCAAAAGGGTTTTGTTTATCTGGCAACGGCAGGTTCTACAGTGAGAAACAATTTTTACTGGTGAAACCATATTGAGAACCACAAAAGAGAAGCGAACGTCAGATACGCTCAAAGGTGCTAGTTCATCCAGGTTCAATTTCCCCTAGAAATTGACTTAATGTCCAAAAACATTTCAGTTAATGGCTCCATGGCTATTGCTTTCTCCCCCGCGAAAGCAAATAACTTTCCCTGGACTTGTTCTTAACCTACTCCAGAAAGATCTGTGCAGGTCCAGGCAGAACATTTGAGTAACTTGGAAAACTGTGCATGACTAACATTTCTGACTTCACTGGCTGGCGGTGGAAACAGAGCCTGTGACTTCCTGGAATTAGGTTGGAGTCCCTCTATATCAGTCTGCTCAAGCTGCCGTAATAAATATCATAGACTAGGAGGCTTAAGCAGCAAACATTTACGTCTCACAGTTTGGGAGCCTAGAAGTACAAAATCAAGGTGCCAGGAGATTTGGTTCCTGAGAGAGCCCTCTTCCTGGCTTGAAGATAACCACCTCTTGCTGTGTCCTCACATGGCAAAGAGAGAGACGGGGAGAGGGCCCTGGTCTTTCTTCCTCTTCTTATAATTCCATCATGGGGTCCTACCATCATGACCTCATCTAACCCTAATGACCTCCCAAAGTCCCAACCTCCAAATACCATCACCTTAGAGATTAGGGCTTCAATGTGTGAATTTAAGGGGGACACAAACATTCAGTCCAGAACACTTGCTTTTTCCCTTCCTAACTGTGGCTCAGCTTACAGGTCGCTTCTTCAAGGGGTTCTTCCCAAACAGCTGCCTCATTCTAATGTCAAAATACTACGTAATTTCCCTTTAGGTCATTTCTTAGAGCACAACTGATTATTGTCTGACAGAATTTACCTAGCTCCTCAATAGCATATAAGCTCCATGAAGGCAGGAATGCGAGGGTCTCATCACAGCTGTAACCTGAACCGAATTCAATCCAACATGGGGGTATTTATTAAATATAAGATGAAAAAATGCAGGGGCCCATAAATTCGAGAATTTGGGTAATTCAATTGACCTCTCTGAGCCTCGATTTCCCTGGTAACAACTACCTTATGCTGCTGTGATGAAGGTTAAATGCAGTTGTGCATGGAAGTGATTAATTCGTAATTTGGAGGGACAGCCTGTTGTAGAGGAGGGGCTGGTACATGGAAGATAAACAGGTCTGGTTTTTGTCCCACTGACAAGAAGTGTGACCTCAGTGAGGCGTTATTTTTTACGTAAAATGGGAATATTAGTGATTAATTCACAGGGCTAATGTCAGAATTAAATGAAATCCCTAGGACAGTGCCTGGTCCATAAGAGGTGTGCGGTAAACATTTGCTCACGCTGATGGAGGCGAGCCAGGCAGGTTTGCAGGCAACCGTCTTTGAAAGGGAACACAGGAGTTTCCTGCTAGAGACTCAGACGGTCCAGGTGGCTCAGCTTGGCTTCCTGCTTGAATGGAAACTTCCACCAGCATCCCAGCTGCCCCTATTGGCTGGCGATGTTCTGGATTCATCAGGAAAGTGAAAAGGCAGGATTGGCCTCTTTGTCTCCATCAATCCATTGCACCATGATGCTCCCAGAACCAGCAGAGTGACTCATGTGCCAGCGCTAGTGACAGGATTAAACCCAGCAGTAATAAAAATGTGACTAGCTCTCACACCTGCAGAGAGGGGTGTTTAGAAACAAAACTCCTACGTGTTTTCCTGAGGTGCAGGAACTGCTCTCTTCTCATGTATATGACAGAGAGAAAAGCTGTGAGGTGGAGGAAGAAACGAATGTGCCGGGACTTCAAGATTTCTTCATGTGACCTCAAAGATCTCCTCAATCTTGAAATTGTTAGAATCCAGTAGCTCCGTGCCTGGTAATTTTAGGGGCCTATATCTTGCCTTTTCTGATTCCCAGTCTTAGTGTTCTCCCCTACAACAGAAACCCTCCCGCTCAAGAAACCAGCATCCAGCTACGGACAAAAGGTTGAACGCTTCTTTGTGACACTCCATCATCAGTATTGTCGTCAATTTACAGCCACAGATACAGGAACCTGGAGAAGCAGAGCAGCATGCCAGGGTTCACAGCTTTGAAGGGAGGATTGTGAATCCCACATTCTTATAACCACTATGCTAAATCTCTGCCTACAGTATTTGACCCAGTAGGGAAAGATACACAATCACAGAAGCAGGAGAATGGAACAATACCATGGAAATTTTTAAAAATGTGGAACCATATGATCGTGGAGAGAGGCAGAAGTCTCTGTGTCTAACTCTCCAGTTACCGAGTCCATGTGGTCCAAAGGTACATTGTTTCCTGCTTTGACATCCATGAACTTGCCTATCACATCCTCCTAATATCCCCCCCTTGACCTAGTCTGGCTTTAAAGATGTCTGTTTGCCAAGAACATGCCGAAACCCAAATCAGAATCACAGAGAAGCACAGAAATCACTGGAAGCCCAAAAATGCATACCATCCTCTGGGAACCATGAGTCATTGGTTTGGCTGAAGCAACAGGCGGATTCAATAGTATTCAATTCAACATACATTCGTGGCATGTCCAGTAGGGACTAGATACTTAAATAAGTTCCTAAGCAGACAATAAGTCTATAAAAGAATCTCGATGTCCTCTTATAGAATTTATTTGTTTCTTCTCCCATTTTCACCTCTTGCCCCAACGGTAACAGCCTGAACCCCATTGCTGTTGCACTATCTGTCCCCGTCTATGTAGGATCCCTCAGTCTCAGTTACCAACCCAGGCCTGCTGACTCAAGCAGTGCCATGCCAAGTTCTATTTATATAACTCCTTCTGTGTATTTATGGAATTATGGAACTATATGAATTCTCAGAGCTCAAGCAGACCTTAGGGGACATTCGTTCACCTTCCTAATTGCAGATAAGGAAGTGAAAGGCTAGTCCTGTAGTGTTAACTTCCTTCCCAAAGCCCACTGTTTGTGGGTGCCCAGCTGCATAATGGACCCACGTCGTAAATTGAATAGATTTTTAATGGTAGAAATTCTGGAACAATAGCAGGAAACTTCTGAAAGCTGTTGTACTCGGGTCACAAAATGAAGCATATACATTGTTCTTGACAGGCGTGGAAATTGTAACTCTTAGATCTGCCCCAGGAGGACATGACTCTAGATGAATTGTTCTATGATCCTCTAAGCTCATTCCCAGGAATAAGTCACAAATTCTGATCATCCTTCACTTTGGAAGGGGACAGGTTGACTGTCAAATCCCAGACTTTCCTAGTTTCAAAATATTTTGAAATTCATCACTTTCACACACTGTAATGTTCCCCTCTATAGCATCCCTGACTTGTGGACATCCAGCCCCTGCTTGAATACCGCTAAATATAGTTTCCTACTTCATGAGTCACCTGATACATCCATCAGAGAACTCAGCTGGCTAGAGATGGCTTCCTGCTGTAGAGCTGCCTCCTTGAAATTCACAGAGCAGACCTGCTTCTTCTTCCAGGAACGTTAACAGTCCAACTGCTCTCTGAAGACTGTCTGTCCAACTCCGACCTCTTTCCTCTTATATCTCCTCAACCCACAACCCACTCCTAGAGCAGCTCCTCTGCGAAAATGTACCTACCCTTCTCAGCATCCTTTTCAACTCATTTATTTTTCTCCAGGAAAGAAAACAGACATCAGAAAATTAGCTTTGGGTTGCTAATTAGCATCCCTAGGGGTGTAGAAAGAGCAGTTTATCATTTCCTTCTCAAGGTAAATTAGTAACATTTACTCTTCTAGACATTACACTCTTTACCTGAATCTTCTTAATTAATTGGCTACATCTACAATCCTGATTGTTAAAGAAATCTGTGCTTGCCTGGGCCTCGAACAGGAGGAGAGAAGAGCCGAGGAGGAGCTGCCCAGAAAGAGGATATTAGAAGACAAGACAAGGGACTTCCCTGGTGGCGCAGTGGTTAAGAATCCGCCTGCCAATGCAGGGGACACGGGTTCGATCCCTGGTCTGGGAAGATCCCACATGCTGCAGAGCAACAAAACCTGTGCGTCGCAACTACTGACCCTTCGCTCTAGAGCCTGCGAGCCACAACTACTGAGCCTGTGTGCCACAACTACTGAAGCCCACGTGCCTAGAGCCCATGCTCCACAACAAAAGAAGCCACGACAGTGAGAAGGCTGCACACTGCAACGAAGAGCAGCCCCCGCTCACCACAACTAGAGAAAGCCCGCATGCAGCAACAACGACCCAACGCAGCCAAAAATAAATAAATAAATTTATTTAAAAAAAAAAAAGAAGAAGAAGCCTGTTGATTGGGGCCGTCAGCACTGTTTATGACCATCTGCTATCACCTCCATCCTCATCTGGTAATTCTGTCACCACACCTAAATGGCCAGGTGACCCATGCTCACCAGACACTGGCACAGAAATGAGCTCTGTGAGCGAAACTAGGTTAGGGACTTTCCTAAGATTTGATTTAGGACCACTGCAAAAAAAAAAAATTAAAAATTAAAAATAAGCCCTCCACTTTTCCTCGGGAACAATAACCTGTAATGTCATATAGTCCTAGAACAAATTGTTATTGGCTCATCTTTCCTGCCATGTAAAGAGAGCCACCTGGAGAATGAAGCCAACACATGGAAGAAAGCTTAACAAAGATATGACGGGAGAGAAAACTCCATAATGATACCGATTGAGCCCCTGAATACAACCATTCCTGAACCCACATTCCTGAACCTTAGACATACCAGGTACCAGGCAGCTATAAATTTTCATTTTACCCAAGCCTGCTTGCAACCAAGAGTCCTGATGAATATACATGTATTGAGATCAAGATCAGACAATATTGACAGGTTCAGGAAAAATCCACAAACAACAGGAAAGCATTTGGTACAGAACTTGGTGCACACTACCAAGACCAAGGTGAAGGTACCACATTGGGGTTGGAAAGTTTGAGCTTTCCAGTTATCCAATGAGAATTATCAAGTCGTCTCTCAGGAAAGTGAAACATTTTAGACCAAAGCAAAGAAAGGCAGCAGAGCCCCAGTGTTCACAGAAGGATGAGAAGCGTCTTCCCTCAATTATTCAGATACCAAGTGAGTATGACAGTCGTATATCTTGGGTTGATAGACTGAAGCAGTCTTCCGCAAAATGGAACCCTAAAAACATCTGAAGCCAAGGGGCATCAGTCCTGATAGGTCTTGATTTCAGCCCCTTTCTGTGAAAACCCACTGACTTATTTAACGGACATTTCATTTAGTGCCTTCTGTGTTTCAGCCATTGCACTTGTCATTTGGGAAATGCAATGAGCAAGCTCAGCATATCCTGCCTTAAGAGAGCTCATAATCTGGTTGGAAACATACTTTAATAAATCCTTTACCGTGTGCTAATAAGGGGACATCCGAGTGCCAAGGAACATAGAGCAAGGGTTTCCATTTTCTACTGCTGTGTATCAAATAGCCACAAATGTAATGTCTTCAGACAACACGCAGGTATAATCTCATGGTTCTGTAGGTCAAACATCCGGATGGCTCAGCTGCGTTCTCTGCTCAGGGCCTCACAAGGCCAAAATCAAGGTGTCAGCCAGACAAGGCTCTTATCTGGAGGGTCAGGGGAAGAAGGTACTTTCAAGCTCATTCAGGCTGACAGTAGAATTCAGTTCCTTGCGGGGGTAGGACCGATGTACCCCTTTCCTTGCTGTCTGTCATGAGGGGTTCTGTCCCTAGAAGCCACTCCCACTCTTTCTCACATGGTTCTCTACGTCTTCAAACTAGAAATGGCACTTTGAGTCTTTGAGTCTCGCTGACTTCCCCTTTTTCCTTCCTCTTCTGCTACCAGCCAAAGAAAGTTCTCCGCTTTTAATATTATGATTAGATTGGGTGAACTCGGATGATCTCCCCTTTTAAAAATCAACTCATATGGGATTTAAATTATATATACAATATCCCTTCATAGCACTACCTAGATTAGTGTTTGATGGAATAACTGGGGAATGGAAATCTTGGGAGCATCTTTAGAATTCTGACCACAGCAAGACCCCTAACCCAGACTGTAGGAGTCACAGAAGTCTGCCTGGAGGAGGTGGCATGTGAGCTGAGTTATAAAGAAGTAGTAGGAATTAGAAAAAAATAATAGTAATAATAGGGAGAGCAAAGTTCCCAGCAAAGAATCAAGGACTATCTAGGCACATAGGAGAATAGGGGGAAAAAATTCAGGATGGATGGAGTGACAATTCAGAGGGGGAGAAAAGCAGTGAAAGATGAGCTGGAGGGAGAAGAGAGGACCTCATGATAAAGGGACTAGTAAACCCTATTCCACCTCCCAAATCTCATTCAAGTGCATCTTGATGGATGGATCTATGTTAGCTGCAGCGTTTTAGCTTTTTAGCCTCTGCAAGAGAGGGAGGTCTCTTGGAATGAGGCTGGATACTGGAAGTAAAATGCCTCACAGCCCAACATATGTAGGGCACTCAAAAAAAATGTGTCTCTTCATATTTTTATGTTTTCTTTGGAACCTTATTTAGATATTCATTCTTTCAAAATATATTGATGGAACAACTTTTCTGCCTGGAGCTGTTATGCACAAAAGATACCTAGATAAAGAGATTAGCATTCATGCATCCGAGGAGCCCACAGTCCAGAGGGACAAACTGACATGTAATGCCAACAAATAAATCACAGAGCACACAGGTAATAGTATAATGGAGGTCATGTGGTTTGGGAAGCATTCCTTCATAATTTAACACCTAACTTGTGGTGTCAGATGTGGAATCTAAAATAACCAAACTCCTAGAAACAGAGAGTAGAATGGTGGTTGCCAGGGGCTGGAGGGGAGGGAAGGAAGGGAGGTGATGGTCGAAGGGTACAAAGATTCAGTTATGCAAGATAAAGAGGTTCTGAAGATCAGTTATACAACATGGTGCCTATAGCTGACAATAATGTGTTGTATACTTGAAATTTGCTAAGAAGGTAGCTCTTGTGTTGCTACTACTACTACTTCTAATAATGATAATAATAATAATTAGTAATAGAGGCAGGAGGAAACTTTGGGAGGTGATGGTTATATTTATAGCCTCGATGGTGGTGATGGTTTTACAAGTGTATACTTATCCTCAAACCCAAGTTATGTACATCAAATATGTATGGATTTTTACATGTCAATCATACCTCAGTAAAGTGGTTCAAAATTTTTTTAATTAAAACCCAACTATTGGGCCCTGCTATTTGGTCCTTGGGCCTCTGGGTCTGGGTCTCCTCTCCCTGCACAGAGAGGATGACAACACCTTTTCCAGAGTTGCATGGGGATAATACATGTATTACAAGAAAAGTGCTCAGCCCCTGGCTTGACACATGGTTCAGGTTTTGGTTGTTGATATTATTCACAGAACCAAAGGGTCTACTCAATACTACATATTTATAAAGATGCATTATGTATAAGAAACTACACATGTATTAGGATTCTCTGTATTCTATAGAGATGCTTTTCTCAATGTCTTTAACATTTCTTTGTTCAGTCCCTCTTTTAATGTCTCCCTCTAGAATAACTGGTCTTCATTTTAGGCAACATCTGCTTCCCTGCCATTTGTATAAATTGGTCCTAAGCGAAGTCCCACTTTCTTTAGAACAACTCTCCAAATGTGAGAAGACAGCACTCATGGTCAGCTTTGCCACCCCCATCCTTCCTGTGCATCTTTCTTCTCCATCCTTCCTTCTCTTTTCTTTCTCTTATGCTTTCTAGCTCTTGTTCCGTTCTTTTCTTCTTAGTAATGATCTCCAGCCTTGATGAAGGGCTGGTTCCATGTGCGATGCACTTTACACAGATAATGTCAAGGTTTTCCTTATGACAACCAGTTAATTGGGTATTATAATCCTTTCTGTTTGTTGTTATTTACAGACCATGAAAAGAAAGCTCAGAGAGGTGAAGAGAGAATCCAAAGGTCACACAGCTAATGAAGGGCACACCTTGAATTTAAACACTGACTCCTCAGTCATGTTTTTAATCACACATTTATTCTGTTTCCTAATCCTAATATTTCAAAACAACACTACAGTGATCTTAAACTGAATGGTTTGAATCACTCCTCAAAGCCCATATAGTCAGAAGAGACTTTTAGCTATAAGAATCAATCAAGGTAGAATTTAACCAAGAGATCACAAAACTCCCTGATCTGGAAGTGTCAGGTTATTATTCTACCCCCAGATTGTTCTTGAAACAGGTCCATCCACCTTGGCAGACAAGGGTCAAGTTGTGAGAGGCTGTGACTGTCCTATTCGGTGCTCCCTTCAGAGCTGAGCTGTAGTCCCAGGTCCTCCAAAACAAACCCTCATCCATGCTCAGAACCCCTGCCTCTAACTCTGACACATTTATAGGATACACGAAAGCATTGGCACCTCCCATATGCCAAGCAAGGCACTGGGCATGCTTCATATGTTGTTTTATAACAATGAAAAATGGGTTTCTCGATTCCCCATTCAGATCAGCACAGTGAGGCTTCAGCAGGTCAGGGGTCTTTCCTACCCCACGAAGCTCTTGCTGAGCTGCATACAGAGCTACATGTATTTATTTAGGCAGAGGCTCATTCATGGGTGAAGACTGTATCTTATTCTTCCCTGAATCCCCAGAGCCTATCACAGCATGCCGCAGGTGCTCAAAACATGTGCACTATGATGAAACTGGGCACGCCCCTCCTCTAGCAGCTTCCTTAGCAACTGCCTTCAGGCAGAGATGAGAAGGAATGGGTTTCATTTATAACAACTCGAAAGATGACTGTGCTTTGTGACCACCTAGAGGGGTGGGTTAGGAAGGATGGGAGGGAGACGCAAGAGGGAGGGGATATGGGGATATATGTATATGTATAGCTGATTCACTTTGTGATACAGCCGAAACTAACACACCATTGTAAAGCAATTATACTCCAGTAAAGATGTTACCAAAAAAAAAAAAAATGACAGTGTTGCGCCTGTTTTTTTTTCCTGCAGTGTAACGTTGTAGCCATTCTTCCTGTGGGGAGGTGGTGCTGCAGTTGTTATGAAGCAGCAGGCTCAGATAGGGTGAGTTATTTGGGTCCCGGTGTATTTCAGTTCTTGAGATCCATGGGGACATGCGAGCACATCCATGAGGTGTGCTCACAAAGGCGCAGAGTGGAAGGCGGGAGCCCTATTAAGCTGTTTGAGGTTGACTGTGGTGGGACGAGGGACCGTCAGAGCGGAGAAGCTGACAAAGCTCTTGAAAAACTTCTTGCTCTGGAAATCCAGGTCTCTGCCTCCATGCCTTTAGAGTCCCTAGGATGGGCCACAGTGAGTGCCAGGCGCGGCTGGAAGGAACCAAGGCACAGGCAAGTGGGAAATTTGGAAAACCAAAAGATCAAATGAAACAAAGTAGCTACCATTTACCATTGAAGAGCCTGCTGTGTCCTTGCAATTACATTAATTGCTCCCAGGCACCTGAATTCTCACTGCAACTCTATGGGGTGGGTAATATTATACTCATCTTACAATTGAGGAAACAGACTCAGGGAGGTTAAGCGACTTTCCCAAGGCCACAAAGCTGAGGACTAGAGAAATTAGGGAAAGACCGAGCTCTTTCCATTATTCCACAGCACCTCTTCAATACTGCGGCGGCTGAATAATGGCCTCCAGAAGGTGTCCACATCCTAATCCCCAGAAACGGTGAATGTTCCCTCATATGGCAAAGGGGACTTGCAGACATGATTAAGCTCAAGATCTTGAGATGGGAAGATGATCCTAATTGATGTGGGAGCACCTAATGTAATCCTGTTATCACAAGGGTCCAGGGTGACAAGAAGGTCAAGGAGGAAGCTGGAAATGTGACAACAAAAGCAAGAGGTTGGAGTTATTCAAGGGAGGGGTTGTGAGCCAAGGAATACAGGCAACCTCTAGAAGCTAGAAAAGGCCAGGGAATGGAACCTCTCCTGGAGCCTCCAGCAGGAACCAGGCCTGCAGACCCCTTGACGTTAGCCCGGTGAAACTGATAGTGATACTTCCGGCCTCTAGAACTAGAAATCAATAAATATTTGCTGCTTTCAGCCACCAGTTTTGTAGCAAGTTGTTACAGCAGCCGTAGGAAACTAACATGGTTAGTTTCTCTTGTAGCACTTTTCTTGTAATACATGTGTTATCCCCACGCAACTCTGGAAAAGGTGTTGTCATCCTCTCTGTGTAGGGAGAGGAGACCCAGACCCAGAGGCCCAAGGACCAAATAGTAGGGCTCAATAGTTGGGTTTTAATTAAGACCCCAATGATAAAATTTAAAAATTGAAGATGAAGGCTAAAGTGTGTCCAACACTATCTAAAGAAAAAATATTTTAAGTGTCAACTGATTTCATAATGGAAGATGTCATAGAGCAGATGACCTCCAACTTAAGCTGAAAAATAAAAAGCACACTCACTGCCTCCCTCGCCTAAGCCCTCGGTATGTCAATTTCAACTCCACTGAGGCACCTTTCACACTGAATTTTCACATATTCCTATAATCCATCTCATCTCACCACTCCTAGATGTCACAACCCCTTGTTCAAACATGGCCCAAGAAATGCAGTCTACTCACCATCTGGCTTAGACAGTGGCTAGCCCAGAAATCACAAGACCATTTACTTCTCGTCCGCTTGGGCTGGGTGAGATGCACATAAGAGAACCTCTCAGAAGATACTACTGAATCCTCTCCAATAACCTTGTGACTTTGGTAGAACAGGGATTATAATTAACCACATTTTTCAGATGTGGAAAGTGGGACTCAGAGAAATCTAATGCTTTCCTTAATGTTACACAAAGGAGATTGCATTTAAATTCTAGGTCTGCTGTTACACCAAAGACTGAGTGGTTCAATCAAACGAAATTAATTTTCTCAGAATGGAGGCTAGAAGTTTGAGCTCAAGGTGTTACCAGGGTTGGTGTCTTCTGAGGCCTCTCCCCTTGCCTTGTAGATGGCCATCTTCTCTGTATCTTCACATGGTCTTCCCTCTGTACAGCTGTGTCCTTCTTATAAGGACACCAGTCAGATTGGATTAAGGCCCACCCGAATGACCTCATTTTAATTTAATCACCTCTTGAAGGACCCTGTCTCCAAATACAGTCACATCCTGAGATACTAGGGATTAGAATTTCAACCTATGAATTTTAGGGGGACATTATTCCGTCCCTAACAGTCTTATGGTTCTAGATCGATGTTGCTTTCTGTCTCTATCAAGCATCTCATGAAATGGCATAGTTACTTCTCTTTAAATAACACCAAATAGCACGAGCCTTCCCAGCATTATCACCCCAGAGCTCTGGATTTCTGCTTTGCACAGTACAGCTTCAAGAAGGAGACCTGGGGAAAGAATTTGGGGTTATCAGAGCCAGAGACTAGCGACTGCATTCAGGACAGTCTTACGTAACCAGCACAGGAAGAGCCGTCTTCTGAAGCAGGGAAACTCCCATTGCCTGACAAGCAATAAGAGCTCTCAGAAAGCAGGGATTCCGAGGTGAAATCAAAAGGGACCTGTTTGGCGGGCCTCCCCAGTAAAGGATTGCTCTCTGCTTCTACAGTGCAGCCAGATGCGGGAGGTGAGGGGCTACCTCCCAGTAGAGGCAGTGAGTGATGTGACAAACACTCCCCCAAGGTGTGCCTGCACAAGACCCCATCACGGTGGAGGGATAAACAAACGTCCCTTTATGACTGTGACCCCGGCTTGCGGAGCAATTTTTCATTTTGATTACATTTTCAATTAAGTTTGATTCAGAGGAATATTTGGAAGCAATACCTGTAGTCCCTCTAAATGAAAAACCAAATTGCTTTGGCAGATTCAGATATTTCTTATGAGGACAAAAAAAAAAAAAAAAAAATGACAAAACCACCCAGCATTCATGTTCTGGTGCTCTAACCATTAAACCCTTGGGCGAAGACATTTTATATTTCTTTCCATACATCCTCCACACCCTTATTCCCCAAAATACACACTGACACGTGCACACTTTCCGTGAAATTAAATTTCTATTTCTGATTGTGGCAATTATTTTCCTTTGTTGAAAAATTGATCCAAGTCCCTACATTGAGAAAAAGGCAGTAGTAGACCAGTCCAATGTCTGAACTTTTACTAGAAGAATTAGAAGAAAAAAAAAAGTAGATCAGAGACCTAGTCTTTAACTCTCCTTTTTGTCCCCTCACTCCCCACCACTCCTCCTGAAAGCTGAAAAGAGAATGACTTCACAAGGCATCATAATAATAATAACTATGATTTAATGAGCACTTACTATGTGGTACCCATTGCCCTAAATTCTTCACAAGCGCTTTCACATTTAATCTTCATAACAATTTTATGATAGTGGTGCTATTATTAGGCTCATTTTTCAAGTAGGAACACTGAGACTTAGCAACTTTCCCAAGGGAGCATAGATGGTGATAATATCTGTGGTAGGCAAAGTAATAGCTCTCCAAAGATGTCCACATCATAATCCAGGGAACCTGTGAATATGTTAATTTGCAAGGGCAAAAGGGATTTTACAGATATGATTAAGTTAAGGACCTCAAAATAGGAAGAGTATTCTGGATTATCTGGATGGGCCCAATGTAATCACAAAGGTCCTTTAAAAAAGGGAAATGGAGGCAGAAGAGTCAGAGGACATGTGACAGCAGAAGAGAGGAGAGAAGGATGTGATCGCTGACTTCGAGGATGAAGGGATGGGCCTTGAGCCAAGGAATGCAGGCAGCCTCTAGAAGATGGGAAAGGAAAGGAAACAGGTTCCCCTCTACAGACACCCCAAGAGACACAGCCCTGCCAATACATTGAGGTTACCTCCGTGAGGTCCCTTTCTTACTTCTGACCACCCCTCCCCATCTCTGGCTATGTGGTTTGCCAAGGGCTGACCCCTGCCCCTCGCTCTAGAGATAATCACATGCCCCAGACTGATGGACACCATATACTTCACCTCCTTGGTCATGGTGATGGATTCAAGGATGGACACGGTGATTCACATCAGCACAATAGACAATAGACATCAATCACAAGACATTTGTGGGAATTATAAGGTAATCTCTGTCTCCATTGGGAGTTGCTGAGAAGACAGGGAAGAAGCTGGGCACAGGCAGGACCAGCACTAGGGTGAGCCTGTCTGAGAAAGAAGCCAACATAGAAGAGACAGGAGCCAAGAGATGGAGAGATTTCCCAGTGACAAAGTATGAGTACCTAGATCCAGCCAAGCTCAAAGTATCTTCAAAACTTTTTTTCAGTTATGTGAGACTATAGTACAATCTTTTATTTAAGTGGGCTTGAATGTAGTTTTGCCACAGACACCAAAAAGTCCTGACTAATACAGACTGGCACTGGCAACATAATTTGGGTTATTTTGCACATTAGGCTACCAGGTGGTACCATATACATTCATGGAAGGAAGGGTCCAGACCTCTGGAGTATGAGTCTGGCCCAGACTATGCAGGACATCAAAGCTGAATCAAACAGACTTAGTTTCCAGACGATAACCAGTCCCCACCTCATCAGGAACTAGAATGCCAGGCCTCGACAGAGAGGCGGATGCCAAGGCCTGCAGATGGTACCATAGGTCAGAGGAGAGGACGATGACAACTCAGTGTGTACTCTTGTCACATGCACATCGGATTCACGAGCAGAAAGACTTACTTCAGCAGATGGCCGGACTGAGGCAGCTGATGTGCTTTCTGTTGGGTTCAGCTCGTGAACTCAAGCAACACAGAATTGCAGATGGCGTCCACCCCAAAAGCCCATGGTGGGAAAACAGAGGCAGAAGGAGGTGGCAGTTGTGCAACGAGGTAGCCAAACAGCAACAGGTAAGAGAAGGGGGAAAAAAGTGAGACTTTAGACTCAAAATGCCCTGAATACTTCCTGTCAGTCACAGATGACACACGGATAATGGGGGGAGGTGATGAGTAAGATTGTAAGGAAAGACTGAGATCACGTTCAGGGAAATTAACAAGGTTACATTCTGTAGCCCGGAAGGTGCTGGTGATGTTGATGGTGGTGGTTGTCATAGTGATGGGGGTGGTGGTAGAGGTGGAGTGATATTCACCATTGCTAAAATATTTACTATGATCCCCGCATTGTATTAGGCCCCCGATTTCACTTAATTCTCACAACAACCCAATGAAATAGGTATTATAAGTCCCATTTTATGGACAAGGGAACAGACTCAGAGAGGTCATACAGCATGTCCAAGTGTACACAGGTAGTAAGTAGAAAAAGAAGAATTTAAACCCAAGAGCATCTGACCGTAAGACCAGTGTTCTTAATCACTGTGCTTCAATGCATCTTAAGCTCTCAGAAGCCATCACTCCCCACTTCTGTCTGCTGCAATGTGCTTCTCACCCCACCCCGGGGCGTGATGAACAATGTAGCACCTTGTGTTCTTCCAAGTTCACAGTGGTTTTCGACACACTGTCCCCTATACCTGTGGTTTACAGCCTTTCAAATAAGAGAACTTATTTTAACATCAAATTATTTGGCTGATCTCTATATGATTGTACTTATCTTTTGAGTATGATTAACCAGGAAAATACATGAAAAAGAGCTACTCTAATAGTACATAATTTAAACTTCATGAATAATCACGATAGCATCTACGTGTATTTGAAAAATAGTCAATCATACAGTTAAGTCAGAAACATTCCTTATTCAGGCCATTAATTGGGACTTCATGTATGCAGGAATTAGCCTATACTTTGACTTTGGAAGGATGCCAACCACTTCTGGACATTATCTCACTAGTTCCTTGGGAACTTGCTGTGAAGATTGTGAAAGCACGTGGTGTAGACCCATCCAGGAACACCAGTGGAGTACATGGTGTACCAGCACAGGAAGTTTCTGCTTCTCCCTTCTCACCCCTGGAGCTTTTGAAGAGACCCTAACACTCAACAGATGTTTGCCTGGCATGCCCAGGAATCAGGCTTTTCATCCCAGCTCATTTATTAACAAAATATGTGTATCTGTGCTCCTGGCATCAACCCTCCCAGGAGCTCAGTTTCCTCACTTGGAAAATGAAAGCCTTGAGCCAGACCTCTATGGATCCTTTCAAGGTACAATGTCTGATGCTATTTATACTTTTGCATCCAGTGTATTTCCCCAACCCTGCTTCCTCATAATCTCCTGCTATTTATCATAAAAAATAACCAGTATGTTAAAGTGCAATGAAAAACTTCAAAATGAGATTTTTCAAAATATAATGTTCTACCAGAGAACTCATCAATAATACCACTGTCTTACTGAATCAGTAGAAGAGTTCATCATCCCTTTCCTAAAACCAGTCTGAGTGTGAAAGAGCAGTATATTCATTTTAAATAGCTGTTTTTACTGTTTTAATGTCATGGCCTAATTTGTCTCTCCAACTGTAAGAAGACATCTTTAAATGGTCTCTAGGATTCGGGTCAGGACCACCCTCCAGGGAATGGAATACTTCTCTTTGCACAGAAGCCCAGGTGAAGATCTGCTTCATGGTAAAAATTCACAAGATTTTCAGCTTTCCATTCTTTTTCCTCAAAACCCTCAGTCAAATAATCCAGATTCATTGTGCAATCCACCTTCAACCTAATGCTAGCCTGAGCGGGCAGTCAGATAGAGCAGAGTTGTTCAAAGACAGTCCGAATGTTAAAGACAGGAACTGAGAGTCAATATTTACAAACATTTAAAGCAATCTGATATCATCACACTATCCTAGTGTATGATCATTTCCCTAGTGATTCATCTTTTATTGTAAAGTAAGAAAGTATTGGTCCAGAGAAAATGGGAACTTAAAAACAAACAAACAAACAAGAAACCCCACTCCTTCACTACAAGTGGTTTGGAAAGCACTGGGTAGAGGATACTCACACATAATTGTGAAACGATGGGACAATCGTTGCAAATCACATTTCACTCACTCAACGTGTTTATTGGTTGAGGGCATGCTGGGTGATAGGAGCACAGGCTCTGAAGTCAGACTGCATGGGTTCAAATCCTGGCTCTGATACTTACCAGCTAGGTAACCTTGGACAAGTTCCTTAACTATTCTTGGACTCAGTTTTCTCATCTATAAAATAGGTATACTAACAGGACTTACATAATGTCTCTGAAGATTAGATGAGACTCGGCACCATGTAAGAAACAACGGTTGATGGTAAGGAGGAGGAGTGAAGCATTCTGCCAGGTGCTAGCTTGGTGACTGAATAAACCATAGCCCATGTCCTCTACAGGCAGACAGTGTAAGCAAAGAAATGCCATGAGTGGGTAGAGAGCTGGAGGAGCTGCAGTGGGTGCATGGGAAAGTGAGGGAGAGAAGAGAAAGATAACTCTGCTTAATGGGTTCAGGGTAGGCTTTTCATAAAAGTAAATTCACCTGAGTAGGAATGAGAAAATTAAGGATAGTCTTCCAGGAAGACTGGGGGAAGTGGATGGGGGAATTCCAGGCACAGAGAATAGCACGTTCAAAGGTCCAGGGGTTGAAACATAATGGTGGGATCTGAGACCCTCACTAGTTCAGTGTGGCTGGATTGTAGGGGAGGGGCAGAAGTGGTGAATCCCTCTAGAAAAGGGGTCACTGGTCTTTCTTGTAGTTTTCCCAACACTTAGAACAGTCCCTGGTACATGGTACTCAATAAATGTTTATGGAATGAATGGGGCTGAATGTCAGGTGTGGCATGCTGAGAGTTTGGGCTTTGCCTTGAAGTTGATGAGAAGCCATGACAGGGTGAAGAGGGGAGTAAAAGGGATGCCCACCATGCCAATTGAAAGACAAATCAGAGGTGAGAGAGATGGGGTTCAGGGAGTCCAATCATGACAACTCTTTGAGATGGATTTATATTTCTTTTTAGCTCCAATTTACAAATGAGGAAACAAAAGATTAGAGAGTCCAATGACTTGCTCAAGGACCCATAGATTTCACAGGATCCAGGTCTGCCTGACTCCAAACCCCATGTTCACCCTCACTTAGTCCAGACAGCCCATCCACTGTTCTTTCTGGTCATACTGACAATCCTGTTTGCAGCAAGTGGATTTAGATCTGGTGATCTAGTCCCCAACTCACTTTCAACTCAGAGTCATATAAATACCAGACAGAAGAAAAAAGATGGTGATGTGTTTTCAGCCCTTAGAGAGAGAGAGAGAGTGTGTGTGTGTGTGTGTGTACATGTGTGTGTGTGTGTGTGTATGTGTGTACATGTGTGTGCCTGCATAGCCTCCTGTTTGAACAGTAGCTACAACCCCCAAAACATTCCGACAATGGCAATGGCACCTGCGTGCACACATACCAACATATACACAGAGGAGGAGATTTTTGGTTGCTCAGAGACATGCTTAAGAACAACTGAGCCTGAGTTGTTTGTTTCCCAAGTAGAACAGAAAGTCCAGTGTTCCCAGAAGGAGCTGAAAAGAGGTAGATATTTGGAAAAGGGTGAAAAGGAAACAGACTAGGACACCCTCCAATGAGAAGGAAGCTGAATAGGTTGTGACAAGGCTAATTGTCAGTCCCTGGAGGCAACAGAAAAGTGCTGAGAGCTGGAAGCCACTGGGACCCTGGCTTTCTAAGCTCAACTCTGGTCCTGACTCACTGTGTAATCTTGAAGAGGTGCCTTCATTTCTCTGGGACACTGTAGTCTTTACAGGTGAACTAATAAGACAGGGTAGGACTCATGGTCAACTAGTAAGCTATCTGGTCATGGCTATAGAACAGTAGAGGGATTTAGAAATAGTAGAGATCATCTGGGACTGGGCTTATCAGAGAAGACTTCCTGGAGGAGGTGGGATTTACAGAACTGGAAGGACTCAAGCACACAGAAGAGAGGAAGGATGCTCTAAATGGAGATGACTGCATAAGGAAAGCCATGGAGAGTGAAAATGTATGTGCAGAAAGCAGAGAAGAACACATATCCAATAAGGGGTTAATATCCAAAATATACAAAGAATTCGTACAACTCAGCATCAGAAAAAAAACCCCCAAACAATCCAATTTAAAAATGAGCAGAGGACCCAAAGAGACATTTTTCCAAAGACATACAAATGGTCAACAGACACGTGAAAAGATGCTCAACATCACTAACCAACAGGGAAATGCAAATCAAAACCACAATGAGCTATCACTTCACACTTGTCAGAATGGCTATCATCAAAAAAACAACAAATAACAAGCGTTGGCAAGGACGTGGAGAAAAGGGACCTCTAGTGCCCTGTTGGTGGGATGGTAACTTCGTGCAGCCACTATGGAAAAAGGTATGGAGGTTCCTCAAAGTTAAAAATGGGACTACCATATAATCCAGCAATTCCACTCCTGGGTACTTATCCAAAGAAAACAAAAACACTAATTCAAAAAGATATATTCACTGCAGTGTTCATTGCAGCATTATTTACAATAGCCAAGATATAGAAGCAACCTAAGTGTCCATCAATAAATGAATGGATAAAGAAGATGTGTTATATATACACAGTGGAATATTACTCAGCCATAAAAAGGAATGAAATCTTGCCATTTGCAACAACATGGATGGACCTAAAGAGTATAATTATGCTAAGTGAAATAAGTCAGACACAGAAAGACAAATACCAGACCATTTCACTTACATGTGGAATCTAAAACACAAAACAAGTGAACAAAGCAAAGCAAACCAAACCAAAACAGACTCATAAATGTGGAGAATAAAAAAGTGGTTGCCAGAGAGGAAGGGGTGGGGTATGCGAAATAGGTAAGGGAATTAAAAGGCACAAACTTCCAGTTATAAATAAGTCATGGAGATGTATGACACAGTATAGGGAATATCGCCAGTGGTACTGTAATAGCTTTGTACGGGAACAGATGGTAACTAGGTTTACCGTGATGCTCGTTTCATAATGTATTTAAATGTTGAATCACCATGTTGTATACCTGAAAGTAACATAATATTGTAGTCAACTTTATTTCCATTTAAAAAAGAAATAAAGGAAACAGAGAAGAGCTGGCTTTGCAGGAGCAAAGGGTGTGTACTGAGAAGACTCCAGAAAACAGGGAGACTAAGCACGGTGGAACCAGATGACAGGCAGCATCAAAAAGGACAGACAGAGACATTTGGATTCCGAGGAAGTAGCACCACATTGCTCAACTCCAAAGGCAGCATCTGCATTGCAGGCTGTGACTGCCCCGTGCACACAATGCAAGGGAGTGGTAGAAGCTGCTTCCTGAAGTTGTACAGCAGAGGCCTGAATAGAAGACCCTACAGGGTCCCCATGGTTTCACTGAGCACCTACTATGCACAACATCCTGAGCTGGGCACGTGTTCCAGAACCTGGGAGAGTTCAAGGCACATGCTGCTGCTATATCACGTGCCCCTTCGTCCCAACCCTGATCCAGCACTTTCACCTGGCTAGCCCTCCCTGTTCCCTCTGCTCTCAGATGTGGCTTCTCTTCCCCCAGAAAGCTTTCTCTGACATCCAGGTGGGGTTTATTCATTCAGTCCCTTGACAGGCTTTTGTTGCTCCCCTGCTAAGTGCCAGGCGCGGTACTGAGCACACAAGAGGTGCCCCTGCTGGGAGCTCCCTCAGCATCACATGACCTCCCTGTATCATAGCACTTATCACACTGTGTTATAATAGTGTATTCACTGCTATGTCTCTTCTACTAGATTGTGAACTCCTTGAGACCAAGGACTCTATTTTAGTAAACTGTGCCTTTCTAGAACATCATCTGGCATATAGTACCTGTTCATTAAATCTTAGCCAAAATGACTACTGAATGAAGGGGTGAATGAATAAAGGAATAACAGATGAGCATGCAATCTACCAAAGGACTTGCATGTACACAGCTAACAGTGGCATCGGCTGAAACAAGAGAAGGCAAGGACAAGGAGACACAGGGTCACCTTGGTCTCAAGATTCCAGATGTGAACATCTGTGATATGGGGAAGGGCCATTTTGACATCCCTCACATTACTCCAAAGATGCAAATAAGCCCGACTCTCGATATAATGCAGTCCTTAGTCTGTGTTGGGGAACAAAGGACCAAAGTTTTTAGCTATATGTTTGGGGGAGGAATTGTGTTTGTGAATCTAAACTTTTAAAAATGAATAACATGATGTAACAGAAAAAACAGAGCCTTACTGTTGAGGAAGGCTGAACTAGTGCCAAACTTTTTCTCTACCACTTATTACTGTGTGATCTTGAAAGATGACTTTATCTCTCTATGGCTCCATTTCCTTATCTGCAAAAAGAAAACAACAATGGAACCTAGGAAAGAAGTTTCTTGTGAAGATGAAATGAACTCACGCCTGAAAGGGCTCAGCTTGGTGCCTGGCTCCGAGAAAGTCCTCGGTAGATGGTGGTTGCAATGGTGATGGTGGAGAAGGGGGAGGAAGGCCATGGAGTTGATGTGCAGACTAAGATTCCGCATTTCAACCTGCCTAGCACATGCCTGGCTCAGAAAAGCATCTCAATACCTGTTAGCCATCTTTCCCTTCTTCCTCCTTACATAGGTTACAAGATATCACTCTTGAGACTGAGATCCCCAGAGCAAAGAAGAAACAAATTTGTCAAATGGTTCTTCAACCTCACAAGTTCTGAGACAGAGGCAACAGCACCACCTACTGCCCAGCAGAGGCACTGCCCTTGGTCCTCCAGAGCTGACAATAAGTGCAAGAGCAGGGGTTGTGGACAGAAGGATGCCACGCAAAACATCGCCTCCAAAATGCTCTGCCCGTTCCCTATCTCGCCACTTTTCCTCTCTCCTGAAAACATGCGTGAAGCAGACAAATGTTCCACAAATTCAGTTATCTCTACAGAATCCCACTTTCCAGATTAATATCTGCAAGGGGAGGGTCAGGAAAAGGGTGGAAGCCACATCCAGTGAGATTCCTGAGCCGTGTCTCCAGTCCTGTCTCCCTGTTTCCTAACCCACAGTCGTGCAAACCACAAAGACTACCTGGGTTTTAGGGGTTTCTGGGCTCTTTTCCAGGAAATCACCTGCTCGCTCCCTTCCCCTATCCTTCCCTGTGGAAATTCTATTCATCTCTCCAGCCCTCATTGGCTTCCCTTCCTTTAAGACAACGCCTCGATGTCTTAATACAGCCCAGGAGGCCCCAGGAGAACTTTGCACTTGATGCTTCCCGGGTCCCCCTTTCCCGGCTTACTGATGGACTTACTCTCACTCATTCTGAAGGGTTCATTGTAGATGTCACAGCTGAAAAGCCTCTCCTAGACCACCCACCCTGACAGGGTTAGCATTACTTCTCTACTTCCACAATCACCATGTTTTGGAGCTGCTTATGTTTATTTCTCTTCCATGAGACCATGACCATGAACTGTGTGTAGCAGGGTCTCTGTATCATTCACTCTTCTATGTCACACAGAGCACAGAAGCCCTTCAATTAATATTTGTTGAAAGAGCAGAAGAATTAATCAATTAATTAAATAATCAACAAACCATCCAGTGAGTAGAATGCCTGTTCTAATGATGTCTCTGGCACTTACTAATGCATGACTTTTGGCCAGTCTCTTCATACCTCTTGCCTTAGTTTTCTCATCTGTGAAATTGCAGTAGTGAAATCTACTACCAGGGATACAGCAGTGAACCAAGCAAAATTCCTGCCCTTGGGAACTTACATTGTAGAATGTTGGAGAGGGACAGAAAATTAACAAACAATTACAATACAAGATAATTTTGCATGCCCACATGAGGGAATGGACCATTCTGGGATTAGGGAAGTCTTCCCGGAGGATATGACAAGTAAATATATAGAATGACAGATGGTGAATGAATGCAGGGCAAGTAAATAGAGCAGGACAAGTGTCATGGTGACTGCCACACGGGGCGGGGGGATGTCACATCATGTCAGAAGTGGCCTCACTTGTAAGGAAGTGAGGATGCAATAATGCAATTAATTGGAGACAAGGCTTGCCAGGCAGAGGGCAGTGCAAGTGCAAGGTATTAAACCAGCCCAGGTGATGGTATCCACTGGGGTCCCTTTTATTCTTTCTCTTGCACTTTGTCTTTCATTCACTTTCCCAGGAAAGGATACAAGAAGCTCCTGCCAAAGATACAAACTGTACCCAAGAGCAACTTCTATCCTCTCTGACTCTGACGTCTTCCTACATGGCCAGCTTCTTGAAAATCAAGAAGATAACCTGCAAGTGCCCTTTGCCTCTTCTTACTTCACCCCTTGAGGCGGTGACCATCAAGGATTCAAGGATGACCCCTGGCTATTGCTCTGGCAACCAGCAGGTTCAGTGCTGGCAACTTAGGGCTTGGTGATGCCTCTCATTGAGATGGAGAAGAGGAGAAGCAGAGTAGAGAAAAATGATGAGTCCTGTGTCCTTTTCATCTATCATGGACTGTCTTACGATTTGTTAGAAATCAATCAATAAGGATATGAAGGAATCCATTTTTTGTGTAGTTGAAAAGACAAAACTTACCTGTATAAATAATTTGAGGACATTTTGAAGCTGGACATTAGTTGCAAAAGGATATGTTTGCTATTGATGACAGGTACAAGGGATGCAAAAACACTTGAAGTTATGGGAGCAGGAGTAGTAAGGTAAAAAGATGGGACTATGAGTGAGCTTTGAAGATTTAGTTGAGTGGCAAAAAATAAGGGGATGAGAAAATTGTGACCAGGTACACTATCTAAACAAAGCCACAGCTGCAAGAATGAGGCGGATGTGCTTGAGAAGCACTCAAAGAAGTGTATAAAAATTGCCCGTAGCTGTGGTCCAGGGTGCACTGACATTGAGGAAATCATAATACTGAGTGAACATAAATTCTGGGAATAGAAGTCGTACAAGATGGGCAACATCATTTTTCCTGCAGGGTTTGGTAGAAAGAACATGCATTTTGGAATCAGATAAGCTCATTTTCATACCCTGGGATCATTGCTAAAGAGCTTTATGATGCCAGGCAAATGAATTAACCTCTGTGAGTCTCAAATTCCCCTTGTGAAAATGAGAAAAGCAATACTTAAGTTGCAATATTCTTTGGAATGAATGAGATGGTACAGAGTAAATGCTCAATATATATTCATTCCTTTCTGGTGCTTTTTTAAATTAATTTTTGTTGGAGTATGGTTGCTTTACAATGTTGTGTTGGCCTCCACTGCACAACAAAATGAATCAGCCATACATATACAGATATCCCCTCACTTTTGGACTTCCCTCTCATTTAGGTTGCCACAGGGCATTAGGCAGAGCTCCCTGTGCTATACAGTATGTTCCCATCAGTTGTCTATTTTATACATAGTATCAACAGTGTATATGTGTCAATCCCAGTCTCCCAATTCCTCCTACCCAACCCCTTTCCTCCTTGGTATCCATACATTTGTTCTCTACATCTACGTCTCTATTTCTGCTTTGCAAATAAGATTATCTATACCATTTTTCTAGATTCCACATATATGTATTATTATACGATATTTGCTTTTCTTTCTGGTGCTCTTTTTGAGTCTCTATTCATCTAACTTACCCAGATGAAATACTTGAACAGGGTATCTGGGTTCCATGCAATATGGAGCTGATCCCAATGTCCATTGACACTAAAGAAGTTTTTCAAGCTCAAGGTTGTAGAAAGAAACCACGATGAAGTAATCTATATGCAGGGCTGATAGATAGATAGATAGTTAGATAGATAGACAGAGATAAAATTGTAATCTTGAGCATGAATATGCTTTAAAAATTGCAAATAGCATATGAGAATGTGAACTTGGTATGAATCACCTGCTGGTTTCTCCTCATGAACCTGTACCCTTAGTCAGTATGAGGAGGGCACAGTCTGCCCAGGTCCACGTCTATTTCTGCTGCTGTCACTGCCCTACATCTCCCCAACTGCTACCACGTCCAGGTGTCAGTACGGAGTCCAACTGCCTCAGAGTCAGCCCTGAAATTTACAAACTTTCTGCAACTGCGGAAGGAAATGATATTTTATTGCTCTTGCCTGACTGTCATGGTTAAGTGAAATAGCCTTGCTCTTCATTTCTTTCTTTTTTCTAAATTTATTAATGTGCTTATTTAATGCATTCCCTTTGATCACTATACCTATTCATATTCACCCAACCACGTACCACCCCACAGGCAACTATGTTTTTTGTGTTTAAAAAATTTTAAACACATACTTTAGCATATGTATGTTTCATTAATGGACTACGTGATGACACATTTGGTCATTTTTAGCTCTTCTGCCTCCTTCTTGACTTCTATCACTAGGCTATAAGCATCTCAGAGATGGGCCCAGGTCTTATTCATCTTTGTCTCTCCAGGATTTAGAACAGTATCTGCAGAGTAATTCTCAAAAAAGTCATATAGATTCAGATTCTACAATGTTCCAGAGACCTAAAGATTACACACCTATGAAATATTTACAGCACAATTCGAGATGATTTAATTATGCCTGCTGACACAACTTGTGAATGCATTACCCAAACTCTGTACAGCCTGGATATTAAGAATCAAGCTGGGCTCCGACAGAGGACCTCGGTACAGTGCAGTGATTATTATTCTTATTATAAATGTTACCACTTGATTTCTTCATTCCAACCTTTGTTCCATATCAAGTCACCTAGGGTTTCAAGGCAAGAATGCTGGAGTCCTAAGACCCATGATTAAATCCCACCTACTAGCTCTATCAGACAGCTTTCTTAACTTCTTTATGTGGCCAGACCTTAAAAAAGAGGGAGGAGGAAAAGACACAGTATTATGATAAGGATTTGTGTATAACAGAGCTGAAACATCAAAGTAAAAAGTTATTAGGGATCCTAGAGTAAAGTGTTAGCTACTTTTCTCAACTCTCAAGGACCATGTCACGAATAAGTGTGTGTCTGGGGGTGAGTGTGGAAAGACAGGGGTGTATGAAGTATATGGGCCTGATATTCTGCCAGTACACACTGCTATGACCACACAGGTTATAAATATTGAAAAATTTCCAGACTAGTTGATAAATAGCCTCCAACCCACCCCATGTTCCTAGCCCAAAGTCCTTTATCTGTCCCCTGGGGTCTTCATAGGCTTTCAGGCCTTCCTGCAACTCAGCAGTGCAAGTTCTCCAGGACGTGTTCAGGTGCCAGTCTTCCTGCTTCTGTTCCAGTTAATCATGCCTCTGCTGAGCTGGCTGTTGGCTATTTTAGACACATGTGCGTGCAAGTGTGTGTGTGTACATGTCACAGTGCCTCTGTGAATCTCTCTGCCTTTCTCCCTCACTCTCTCTGCTTCCTTCTGCACAAGGATTCCATTCTTCTCTAACACAAGGATTCATGTACTTATTCTTTTCTTAAATTTTTAAAAAAATTTTTGGCCGCTCCACAAGGCATGTGGGATCTTAGTTCCCAGACCAGGGATTGAACCCTCGCCCTCTGCATTGGAAGCATGGAGTCTTAACCACTGGACCACCAAGGAAGTCCCTTCATTTGCTTATTCTTGGTTGTTCCTCACTTACACCCTCAGCTTGCCCAGAGCCATCATAACCTCGCCATGCCCTCGCCAAATCCTGACCCATCATTTCAGCCCCTATAGCTAACTTCCAGGTTCAAATTCCTGGTGGCAGTTACCTAAACTGACCCAGTTAGGTTTTCCATTCAAAGTCACTTCACTGACTCCCAGACACCTTGACCTGGCCAGCAAGATAGCAGGGGTTTGGGGGGACAATGGTTCAGCCTCCCTTGGAAGGGTATGGGGGTGGTTTTGATCTGCACAGAACGGAGAGTTTTTGTAGGCATTAATTCTGAATGAATTCGTAGGAGTTCACCTGAAAGGGTCTAGAATATGATAGAGAGCCAATAAATCGTTTCTGAAACTGATTCTGTGAGAAGCTAAAAGTTAGTCAAAGACCAGTTGCACCACCTGCCACTTGGGACATTGGGTTTCATGGAGTCTCTGGGCTTTTGGATCTTACACAGCAGAGGGGAGGAGTAGAACTGCTGCTTGATGGGACTGTTGTGAGGCTGAAATAAGAAACGCCGTGTGTGTGTGTGTGTGTACGTGTGTGTGTACGTGTGTGTGTGTGTGTGTGTGCGCGTGTAGTGGTGAAGGATTGGGAGCAAATCACTCAATAGCTTACATCAAACCCTTCCGAAAAAGTGGAGTGGGGATTATTGGAAAATGGAAGTAACTCATAGAATCTCAGGCAAGACCAACCCTTGTATGGATTGGAGAGGGACCCTCACCTGAAAAGAGGCCTGTGAGGCTTTATTTTTATTGAACGATAGTTGGTTTACAAGGTTGTGTTAGTTCCAGGTGGACAGCAAAGTGATTCAGATATATATTTCAGACTCTTTTATATTATAGGTTATTACAAGATATTGAATATAGTTCCCTGTGCTGTACAGGAGGACCTTGTTGGTTATCTATTTTATATATAGCAGTGTGTACCTGTTAATCCCAAACTCCTCATTTATCCCTCCCCCCACCTTTCCCCTTTGGTGACCATGTTTGTTTTCTATGTCTGTGAGTCTGTTTCTCTTTTGTAAATAAGTTCATTTGTATCATTTTTTAGATTCCACGCATAACTGATATCATATGATACTCCTCTTTGTCTGACCTTCTTCACTCAGTATGATAATCTCTAGGTCCATCTGTGTTGCTACAAATGGCATTATTTCGTTCCATTTTGTGGCTGAGAAGTATTCCATTGCACATATGTATACCGCATCTTCCTTAACCATTCATCTGTCGATGGACACTCTGGAGGCTTTCTTTCAGAGCAATGCCATAAAATGGGGGTTCCACCCTAGTTTCACATTCCTATAGGAAGCACCTGATTGGCTCAGCTTTGTCTCTTTCTCTAAACCAATCGGCCATGGCCCAGGGACAGCAGTTTTGGGAGGGAAGGAGTAGGAAGATACAGCTTGATGGCTGGGACAATTGCTGTGGATGCAGATCAAATGACATGAAATCGGCTCACTCTCTGACACGTAATAGGCATTCAATATATTATTATTGTGTGATAGTGCCATGAAAATTGTGAGGAGCTCAATATTTTCCTGTATGCCTATTACATTGCTGACCCTGTGCTACATTCCATAGGGGAGAGAGAAGTAGAAGACATACCCTATCCTCAGGGATCTTACAGTCTTGATGAAAAAAAAGATAATACATATCTAAGGGTTTGATTCTATAATACAGATCACAAGTGTCAAAAGAAATAATGGAATACCTTTGAAAAAGAGACAGGGGTGGTGGTAAATGAAAGAAAATTCCAAGAGACAAGTAGACGTTTTGTAAGAAAAATAATTTGGAAACAATTGATTTTGAGACTAGACTGGAAAGTGATTTTCTGTTCCTTTTCCTGAGAAGTCTCATACCCATAATAAAAATAGACTTATTTATAAAGCCATTGATTGCCTTGTGTATACAGCTAAGAATATAAAATAGGAGAAGGGTGCGTTCCATTTCGACAAATGCAGAAATAGTAAGGAAAATGTACTCATCATTCCTCCACTGCTTCCTCTGGATCTTTTCTGTTCTCTCTGACTCACTGCCTTGCCAAGCAATTTAGTTTTATCCCCACGAATGAAGCAATTTACATGATTTGAGTTTGGCTTTGTTTGTGTGTTACTGAAAAATCTCCTATACCTTCACCATCCATTATCTTGAACAATATCATAAGGATATTTGAAAATAAATTTCAGAAAAATATATCACAGGGGCTTCCCTGGTGGCGCAGTGGTTAAGAATCCGCCTGCAAATGCAGGGTACATGGGTTCGAGCCCTGGTCTGGTAAGATCCCACATGCCACAGATCAACTAAGCCCGTGTGCCACAACTACAGAGCCCGCATGACACAACTAATGAAGCCCGCGTGCCTAGAGCCCGTGCTCTGCAACAAGAGAAGCCACCGCAGTGAGAAGCCCGCGGACCACAACAAAGAGCAGCTCCCACTCGCTGCAACTAGAGAAAGCCCATGTGCAGCAACGAAGACCCAATGCAGCCAAAAATGAATAAATAAAATAAATAAACTTATTAAAAAAAAAGAAAAATGTTATCACACACACACACACACACACACACACACATCCAAGATCAGACTGTAGTATTAGGAGATAAATTTAAGTTCCCACTACTCTAATTCAGGCTCTTTGCCTGTTTATAAAATGGGAATAGAAATAACTCTTAATATGATAAAAGGGCTGAACTTTGATTATGCACCAGCCTGTGGATTTTTGCTAGGGCTCTGCCTCTGACCTCCACTTTATAGTCTATCTCGTGCAGGTGTTTTAATATTGCTGCATCCTGCTTTCCTGCAGCAAGAGGCAATTTCATAATGAATGGTCCTGCAGTGCAGCAAGACCAAGGATGCCTTGGACATGACATCTTCAAAAGAGGTGGCTGCCGCAGAGCTCAGAGGCTGGAGGGGTGTGTGTGTGTGTGTGTGTGTGTGTGTGTGTGTGTGAGTGTGTGCGCGTGTGCACGCTACAGTGAGACTTATTTAAAGCTCTTTCTTCAGGGCTGGCTGGTCCAGGAAGAATAATTCTGACGCTGTCTTTCCTTTATTTTACCAAAAGAAAAATGCCCAACATTTTTCATGCCTTATCCTAGGTATTTTATACCTATTAACTCATCGAATCCTCAAATCAACTCTAGAAGGTACATATGATTGCTAACACCATTTTACAGATGAGAAAACTAAGACACAGAGAGGTTAAGAAAATTGTCCAGATAAAACAGCTGGTATGGTCTAAAGACACAATTTGAACTCAGGTAGTTTGACTCCAGAGCTCATGCTCTTAATCCCTTCACTCTCCTGGAAGAAGACATTTGGGGGGCCCGTCTACACGGACACCAGAAACCAGCAGGTTATTCTGAAAATAAAAAAACCAATTCAAAATACAACCACAAATTAAAATACTCAATTTCAGATCCTTGACTCCAGACAGAATGGCTACACAGTTCAACTTGATCTGGAACTACAGCCCTACGCTCTTCTTGCCCCTCTGCCTTACTTGCTATTAATGAACTTGACTCCCATTTGCACCAATGAACTCCCTGCCATATTGACAGAAGAGCTGTTATCTCCCCGTATTCTGCAGAGAAGTGACCTCATTTAGGGCATAATGACCCTTTGTGGCTGTCATGGTTATTATTATTATTATATCTTTATGAAGTGTACATTGTGTGCCAGACTCTATTCTAAGCACTTTACATGCGTTATGTTATTTAAACCATGCCACAACTCAATGTGGATTACTATTGCTATCCTCATAGTACAGTTGAGAAATCAAAATCAGTGTCTGAGGATGAAATGAAATCTTGCTAGTAAAGCCCATTGCTCAGTGCCTGGTGTATATTAAGCACCCAAAATTGTAGCTGTTGTTATTCTCATCATCATTATCATTTATTATTATTATTATTATTATTTTACTATTGCATTCACTGGTCTTTACAGTGCACATAGGAGAACGAGTCCAGGTTAGAACTCGAATCCATGTGCTTCCCAAACCTATGCCCTTCATCATCCCATAAAGTCTGTGTCCAGAAATCAGCAACCAAGATGTGAGAGAGCTGAGAGCCAGTACATCTGAAGAGAGCTTAACAGATAGGGTGTGTGCAGCTGGGTGTAGATAAGAGACTCAGGGAAGTAGAAATCATCTTTTGTGTATTCTCTTTCGCACTGGAGGACCTAAATGTGACCAATGGTCAAAACTTGGGAGAGGCAGATGTTTAACTCTACTTAGGGTGCATTGTCACATCCATTCCAACCAATAATGGAATGAGATTTCCTGCACAGTAGCCTGTGTTCCTGTCCTTGGAAATCCTGAAGCAGAAGACATGCAGCCATCGTGAGAGGCTCTGGGAAGAATTTCTGGAAGGTGACGCCATGGAAGAGTGAACCTCAATTCCCCCTCATACAAATCTGAAATTCTACAATTTATAAAGACCCCTGTGCAGCCTAGGAAATTCCCCCTTCTTTGTCCCAGCTCAGGCACCAAGTCTAAAGCCTTTTCTTTTGTTCTTCTTCCATTCCAGCCCTTTCAAGTCTCAGGACCTCAGAAATTAACTAATAAATTAATGGTGTTAATGTATCTGGTTTTCAGTGGATTGATGCTACTCCTTCTAGTGAAAATAAACAAAACAATCAAAACCATAATTGAATGAATAAAATACATTTATTAAAGAAAATTAGAAAATAAAAGGAAGAGGAGAAAAAGATAATTCACCCATAATTCTTGTTAATATGTTGACACATATTTTTCCAAATCTTTTTGTAATTTCGCAATTTAGAAGACAAATTCTTGAGATACAGACATGGCTCTAAATATAGGAATATTCTGTATAGTGACAGACTGAAGATTGTCCATACTTTCCTTGCAGTACGCCAAATATTGAGCACTTAATTCTGTGCCAAGCGTTGTATCAGATATTAGCAACATACAACCAAATAGGTCATCAAGATCCCTTCTCCCAAGATGTTCACAGTCTAGTGCAGGAGACCAACAAGTAAACAGAGCCCAATAAATGTATGTGTGTAATAAGAGTTGTGGTAACAATAAGCACATATAGTTTTATTCGGGCTCCTAAAAAATGTTCATGCTAACACAAATAATGCTCATAATCACAGTAACTAACAGATTTCAAACTTTTTACATTTATTTTAGCTGGTTTCAACCTTAAAACAATGTTAGAAGTTGGTAAGCATTTTTATTTTTATCTCCATTTTAAAAAGGAAACAGGATATAGGCACCTCTATGTTCATTGCAGCATTATTGACAATAGCCAAGACATGGAAGCAACCTAAGTGTCTATCTATAGATGAATGGATAAAGGTGTGATATATAGATATGATACACACACACACACACACACACACACACACACACACACACAATAGAATATTACTCAGCCATAAAAAAGATGAAATCATGCCATTCATGACAACACGGGTGGATCTAGAGGATGTTAGGCTAAGTGAAATAAATCAGACAGAGAAAGACAAATACTATATGATTTCACTTATATGCAGAATCTAAAAAGCAACAACAACAAGAAACCAAACCAGACAAAATGAAAAAAGACTCATCAATACAGAGAAAACAGGTAGTCACCAAAGGGGAGAAACACTGTGGGGACAGAACAGGTGAAGGGGATTAACAGGTACAAACCTCTGCTTATAAAATAAATAAGCCACGAGGATATAATAAACAGCATAAGGAATATGGTCAATGATATTGTAATAACTTTATATGGAGACAGATGGTTACTAGACTTATCATGGTGATCATTTCATAATGTATGCAAATATCAAATCACTATAGAGTATACCTGAAATTAACATAATATTGTACATCAACTGTATTTAAATTATAAAAAAGAAAGATAATAACCTATAATGGAGAATTAGGTACTTCAGATCATTATATATATAACAATCACTTTGCAGTACACCCAAAACTAATACAATATTGTAAATCAACTATACTTCAATTTAAAAAAAGAAAGGAAAGAAGGAAGAAGAAAAGAAAGAAAGAAAGGAAAAGAAAAAGAGAGAGAAGAAAGGGAGAGAAAGAAAAAAAGGAAACAGAAATAAAATGGAAAGACTCTGGGCTTTTGAAGCAACCAGATTACATCCAACTTTAGATTCTGGCGCTGACTAGCAGTGTGGTCCTAAACTGATCACTTAGTATATTTACCTACCTCTCAGGGTTGCTCTCAGGTTTACAAGTAATATCTGTAATGTGCCTGACACATGGTGAGTATTCCCTAAAATGCATCTTTTCTTATTGACCAAAGCTCAAAATAAGTCAGTGACTTGCCCAAGGTCACATAAGCAGGAACTCTAAATTCTCTTGATTCTAATCCCGGCTTCCTCTGGATGTGTCAATTATAGCACTTAGGTAATCGTCTATTGCTGGCAATGGACAGTGCCAAAAATAGAACAGGTACCACATATTTATTTATATCTAAATATCTATATAGATGCATTTTGCATATTGTTCTTTGTTTTTATTCTTTGTGTCCAACCACAAAAATTACATCAAAATTGTCTGCTATTTTTCCCAGTAAAAATCTATCGCCCAAATCCTGCTTCACATTCCATGATGTCAACACTAGAGATTACAATTAGATCAGGGAATTAGAACTCATTACACCTGTGGAAAAATCCATCCAAAAACCTGCAAAGTTACTCTGCTCCTAGGACATGGCCCATTTCCCTTCCAGGCTATGAGTCCACTCTCCCATGGACTGAGCTGAAGGGCCCCCCCCCAAAACCTCTTAAGATACCAGTTTCACAACTGTTTCAGTTTAGTGGGCAATGAGTCCCTTCCACAGAAGATGCTCAACTTCCTTGGCCCCTTTAAAATAAACAAAGCAGGGCTGATGTAGAAAACAAAGGCAGTGAGGGAGAGAAAACTCTCAGTGGAGCAGGGAACTGCCTGATGACCATGAGTCAGCAGGGTAACAGTGTTGTGTAACATGAAGGCATGATGCTAAAATGAGACACAGCATCTGAGAACGACCACAGAATCTGGAGCTGCAAGGGATCTTATAGCAGTCTTTTTCAAAAAAAATTTTTTTTCGATGCAATCCACAGTCAGAAACACATTTTATAATTGCAACCCAATACACACACATATATAAATAAATGTACAAATAAAACTTTTATGAAATAATTACTATCCTTACCATGTGAAACATTCTAATACTGCCTATTCTAAACCATTCTATTCTTCCTGCCTCCCAATAAATTAATTTCTCAAGATACTAATGGATCACAACATGTAGTTTGGGAAAAAAAAAAAACTGATTTGGTGAATATCTCATTCAACCCCCTATGCAATGCCCATGAAAATTCTGTGTCATGTCAGTATGGGGTACTCCTTAATAATGTCAAAGTCATTCAAGACACTTGAGTTTACAGATAATGATGCAACAATAATGGTATTCACCTACCATTTTGAGTACTTTTCTACACGCTAGGTCCTACGCTTGTACTCCTAATCTGTACACTATTTAATCCTCACCGAGGGTTCTTTATATGAGTCTATTATCACTTCCAGTTTACAGATGAGGAAACTGAGGGCTCCACCAAAAGCTAGTGACTTCTCACAAAGGGCCATCTAACCCATTGGGAGCTCAATTGCTTGCAGTTGAGAAGACTTTGGGTAGCAAGCCTTTTGTTGCATTTGCTTTACCCCTTAGGTGTCATTTTATCCTGGCACTTAAGCCCCTTTTGGTCTTGCCCCAGCTTTCTGTACCAGGAAGTTCATGTGCATGCGGACCCAGGGCTGGCCCTAGATGATAGCCCTGATCCAACAAAACATCCCTGGAACTGTATCTTCATGCAGTTCGCTCCTCCATCTTCAGCCTGTTGGCTTTTATTATCAGGGTCAAAAATGCTACAGCAATTCCAGGCACCATAATCTGACTTGACTCGCATCTAAAGCAGAAAAAGAGGAAAGGGAAGGTAAAAGGCTTTCTCTTCATTATTTCTAAGCTGGAAGACTTTTCTCTGAAAGATCTCAGAATTCATCTGTTTGCGTCTCATTGGCCAGATCCTAGTCACCAGCTCACCTAGGATCAGTCAGGTGGGCATATTGCCACTTGTCCAAAATCATGATCCTGTTGGTAAGGAAGGGGCCATGGCTGTTGGGAAGGCAGCTAATAGTGTCTGCTACAGTGACTTTTGGGCATCTGGATCTGGATTGGGGAGATCATCTATCTCCCCACTTTCTCCCAAGGCTGAAGTCCCACTCAATCTTTACTAAACTTTTTTTTAGCTCTTTCTGTGTCCCACATCTTGCTAATTTTAAGTCCTTTACTCTTGTTCTTCCCTTTGCCTGGAACATTCCTTACCATACCCTGATCCTCTTCTGCCTTGCTCATCTCTACTCTTCTCTGAGGTCTTGAGTAAATGTCCTCTCTTTCAGGAAACCATGGTTGAGCAATGGTATGGGTGAGGTGCCTCGCCTACCTGCTCTCTGCTCAGCTGAAATTTACTGAGTTCAGAGGTCATGTCTGCCATTACATTTCCTGTGCCCTCAGTCCCTACCAAGGTACCTGGTTTTTTATAAATATTTATTGAATGAATGAGTAAAAGTCACAGTTGTTAAGTAGAAAGGGCACTATATTTTAATAACTAATTTGAGCATGAATATCAAATATTCATAAACCACATAATGCAATTACAGGAGTATTTATCTCAATTTTATTCTATTTGAAAACAAGATTCAAAGAGATCAAGTTACATGTTCAAGGCCACACAGCTGTGAAAGGTAGAAACAGGATTCAAATCCTGGTCTGATTCTAGAATCCAGGGATATTCCACTCCACCACACTGCTGCCCAGTGAGAGATACTACAACTCTAGTCCTAGCTTGTGGTTGAACCTAGATAGGGGTGGACAAATATTTTCTGTAAAGGACCAGATAATAAATATTTTAGATTCTGAGCCACATACAGTCTTTGTTGTAACGAATCTACTCTGTTGTCATAGCTTGAAAGCAGCCATAGACATTATGAATGTGTGGTTGTGTTCCAATAAAAATTTATTTACAAAAACAAGTAACAGACCAAATTTGGTTCACAGGCTATAATTTGGGGACCACTGACCCAGAGTAATTCAGTTCCCTTGACTTAGCTTTGGATTCTTCATCAATAAATTGATGGTTTGACTTTGATGCAACTTAGGTGACTTTCTACTCCGAAACTCAACTATTAATTATTGTTCTGAAGCCCAGAAAACATCCTGTTTTACTCACGTTATTAGCAATAGGAAGGATACAGTATAAGGTTTTATTCAATTAAAATATAAACATAAAAAATTAACATGTGTGCTCTAAAAAATATTAAAAAGAAGTACACAAAGAGTAAAGTGAAGTGTTTGCCAACATAAACTAAAAGCACCAAGAAAGGAAAAGTTTAGCTACATATATATTTTTATGTGAGACTTTTTTTGCTTTGGCATTTATGATCTATTGGATAACCTAACACTTCTTTAAAATACAATCTTTCTAATTTTAGCCTCTACCATCTCTTAGAATATAAGTTCCATAATTCTAGTCTTTAAACATGGATTCTTGCTTTTAGAAGTTTGTGATTCACATATGAGTAAATGATTGTGAATATGGTCATTCATTAGAAATCTTTAGAAATCCATAAATAAATATTTACTTACATCATAGGATTGTTGTATTAAATAAGATGATGTACCTGGCACAAAACCCAACAGGAAGGAAATGTGTCATACACTGTGATTATTTGGGGGATTACTGACATTATTAAAGTGAGTTTTATATGATATCGATGAAAGAGGCAACGTCTTATTCATTAGAGCTGTGGTCCTTAACCGGGGGACAATTTTGCCTCCCAGAGAATATTCAGCAATATCTAAAGACATTTTTGGTTGTCACAACGAGGGGTGCTTCTGGCATCCAGTGGGTAGAGACCAGGGATGCTGGCAAACATTCCCCAGTGCACGGAACTACACCCCACAACAAAAAAGTAGCACTATTTTCAGTAGCGCCAGGGTGCAGAAACTTTGCATTACGGTAACACCCTGTGCCTGGCACAGTTCCAAACATAACACAGAGTAGGTTGTCAGTAAATGTTTGTGACTGAGTGAATGGATAACTGAATGAGTGAATGGATAACTGAATGAGTGAATGGATAAAACCAGTCACCATCATGCTAATATTTTGCTTCTGCCTTGTATCAGTACTTTGCTAAGGAAAACTGAGTCTATTGAATCCATACTATTTAATTGACATATATATACACTAGATTATACGCTTCATGTCAGCTGAGACACTGTATGTATTGTTCAAAGTTAAGCCTCCAGTGCACAGCACAGTGATGACACATAATGTGTGCTCAATAGATAGCAGATGAATAAGGGAGTAATCAAAGAATAATTGAGGGTAGTTCCCTTTGCCTATTATACTAAATTCATTCATTCTACCATTACTTTTTTAAAAATTTTTTTAAAATTTTATATTGGAGCACAGTTGATTAACAACGTTGTGTTAGTTTCAGGTGTACAGCAATCAAATAGCACAGGGAGATCAGCTTGGTGCTTTGTGACCACCTAGAGGGGTGGGAGAGGGAGGGTGGGAGGGAGACGCAAGAGGGAGGAGATATGGGGATATATGTATATGTATAGCTGATTCACTTTGTTATAAAGCAGAAACTAACACACCATTGTAAAGCAATTATACTCCAATAAAGATGTTTAAAAAAAAAGGACCATTACTTATTGAACTCAGCTATGTCCCACCTCTATCCTTAGAGCTGAAATGATGGGATTTCCTTTTCACCCTCCATCCCAGCCCCAACCCCTCCTTCCAAGAGCAGCTTTGCATGTCAACATAAAATTCATGTCATTCTGTTTTTCCACAAACAGGAAAAAATATCTGTAAAGCAAACCCCAGCAGCAAAGTACAGCCCTGCTTGCTCAACACGGACAGGCTGTGTGCATTTTTATGGGGTAGAAATAAATATGGAGATAATTATGCTGAAGGAGCTGAGGCAGACAAGGCAGGAAGGCCTGCTGAACACGTCAGCACACAAGAACCGGAGAATTCTGCTGAGCTCCAGGCAGCAAAGGAGACTTCAGGCCCCCAAGGCATGAAATGAGTGTTGTTCAGTGATGGAAGAGGCAGTTAACACAAAAGGTTTTTTGTTTTCTGGTTTTTGTTTTTGTTTTAAGCCATTGCCTTAAAGGAAGAAAGAGAAACATTTAGAGAATCATCCATTCTAAAATCTCCCTTCTGGGAGATCATTTCCCAGGAAATATTAACCTTGGATTTATTAACCCTTGGTTGCCTACAGATGTCCTGGAATCCATAACGTTTATGTAAGGTTATTTTTTCAGATCTCTATTTTTCTCTGGACATTTGTTATTAGATTCATGACGAAACAAACAGAAGGGTTAGTAACCACTTAGCCACTGCTCTAGAATGCTTTAATTGTATCAATTAATGTTTCTGACTACTTAACACGTGCTGGGTACCGTACTTAAGAATTGTGCATGTATTTTCTCCTTTAATTGGAAAAATAACCTTATGAGGTAGGCATTTTTATTGTCCCCATTTTCTGAGGATTAAGGAGGTGATTGGACTTGACTGAGTGTGGAGGCCAGAACCCCAGCAGTTCCAACCTCACCTCCCACATTTGCTTCAACGATAACTCGATGGTACCACTGCTAACATGGGTGGATTTCATCAGACAACTACCTACGTGGCTTTGGGTGAGTTATTTATCTCCTCTGAGCCTCAGATTCTTCAGCTATAAAATGGAGTTAGGAATGATAACCATTCCATCAGGTTAGCATAGAGGTTACATGTAAAGAGTTTAGCACAGTGTGTGTCACATATAAAGTAGGAAATAAATGGTAACTCCAGTATCCCACTACTGAATTTCTTCTTACTACTTCACTTTACAGATAAGGACACCAAAGCCCGAAGAGAGATGTGACTTTCCCAAGGTCACAAGTCCAGGTGAAGACCATTCAAGGACTGAATCTCAAGTCTCCCACTAACAATTAAGGGTAATTTCTGCTGCACTTCATCTCATCCAGCATCCAGGGGAAATCCTTCCACCCTAACATGACAGGGGCCATGCAGAAGCAAGCAAATCCAAGGGCAATCGGAAAAGGTTCTCCTCAGTCCAAACATCACTATGAATATTTGCAAACCATTTAAAATGACATTAAGCAGCTACACTCTTTTTTTTTTTTAATTTGTTCACTGGAGGTTGATCTGAGTGAAATAATGAAAGGGAAGAGAAGTTGGTAAGGGAGAGATTGGAGTTCTGTCTCTTTATCAGAAAAATCCTGACAAAATCACTACCTACATCATTCTCTCCACAGAATAGCAAGAAAGGATCAAGCAGTCATCGGTTTTGAAAGTAGGTAAATCCTAGCGCCAAACTGAGTGAGCTGTGTGACCTTGAGCAAGTGTCTCAGCTCCTCTGACTCTTCACGACACTCAAGTGTAAAGTGAGGTGAGGTGCTCACTTGACAGTGTTGGCAGAGGAGTTGGATGAGCTCGTAAGACACTTTGAAAACAGTTACAGTCAGGCTCTGAAGTTCAACAGGCATGAGTTCGAATCCTGACTCACCATTTCTTCGCCATGTGACTGAGAAAGGCACCTCACCCCTGTAAACCTGATACTCCTCATCTCTAAGTTATGACATTAGTATCTACATCATAGAGTTGTTGTGTAGATAAAGTGCACTGATATGCATGTAGAGAACTTGGTAAATTGCCTGGCAAAAATTTAGGAGTTTGACAAATGCTAATGAATAAGTATAGTAAATTATTGTCCAGCATAACTTTTTACTGAGCAAGACTGTTGCTGACGTCCTCTGAACTGATCTGTACATTCATCCATCAAGCATACATTGAGTAACTACCCTATGCCAGGTTTTGTGCAAGATTTTACACACTGCCTTTAAAAGTCTAGAACTCATACTTGAAAAAGAAAAGAAACAATACAGAATTCAGGAGGACATAAAAAGTGTCTTAAGTATTTGAAGAACTATCACATAAAAATAGTTTTCATTTCCACATTTCTCGAGAGGAAAATGAGGGCCAAGTCATGAAAAATTAAAAGATGGAAACTTTTCATTTTGCAGAAGAAAGATTTTGCTACTGATTAGATCCATCTAACAATAGAACTGTTAGTCTTGAAAGGTAGAGAGCTTCCCATTATTGGAAATAATATATTATTTATAATATAAATAATAATTTATAATTTAATATAAACAATATAATATATAAATAATAATGATATATATTATATATTACATATAAATAATATAATAATATATATAAATAATATACAAATAATATTTCATTGTCTTCCATCCCCCGCCGATGGACATACTGGGTTTCCAAATATGTCATGCCATTTCACATGCATCTCTGGGACTTACACATACTCTTCCCTCTGCCTAGAAAGATCTTCTCCCACCACATACACATGGTCATCTCCTAGACAAGGTGTGAAGTTCCCCAAAGTGATCCTATTCTCTGTGATCCCGTGAGAATTTGTGCATCCTCTGCGAGAACACTTCCATTACTCTAATTTTTGTAATCTATGCCATACTCATTTGGCTATTTGCGGAGCCAGGACTATGTCTCACTCCATTTTGTGTCATTTTAGAGGCTGATACTCTGCCTGCACATAAGATCCTCAATCAGTTAAGTGCTGAATGATAACTGGTAAATAACTGTATCTTGAAAACATCAGAGAAGAAAGGTTTTAAATCATCTTAGACCACTTCTACATATGATCTATGTCAAATAGGCTAGCCCTTTGCTGAGAAACATACACTCCAAAATCTCAGGAGTTAAACCCTATTAGTTTATTTCTCACTCATCCAGGATTATCTGTAGGTTGGGTAACTCTACAGGGCACCTGTGCTCTGTGCTGTGACTCAGGGATCAAGGATGCTTCATGTTGTGACTTCACCATCCCAAATCAAGGCCTCCATGATCTCCATGGCAACAAAAGAAAGATGGGAAAATCTCAAAGGTGTCTTTTTTTTTTTTTTCCTTCATCATTTAGAACTAACAAACTTCACTTCCACTCACATTTCTAGCCAGAACTAGTTCCATGGCCTCATCTAACCTCAAGAGGAACTGGGAAATATAATTTTCCATAGGCCTAAAAGGGAGGAATAAGAAACAGGATTTGCTGAACTCAAAGTATCATCTCTGCCACATGGTCATTGGGAGAGAGTATAACACATTTTTAGAGTGCTATTAATGTTTGCCACCCTTCAAAAATAATGAATTTGTGCAGTCAAAAGAATGTACTGAATTTATTGAAATTACAGTTTATCCATGTACTAAATATTATGTAGTAATTAAAAGTTATATTAGAAAAAATCTTGATACAATATTAACAGAAAAGTGTTAAAAATAATATATACAGCATGTCTTCAATTTTATCAAAGAGTAATATATATGTACATATACACAAAAAAGACAGGAAGGTTACAGACCAATGACTTAAGTCTGGTTATCTCTAGACGGTGGTATTACATATGTTTCCATTTTCTTCCTTGGGCTTTTCTCTATTTCCTATTCTTTTAAAAGATTTTTTGATGCAGACCATTTTTAAAGTCTCTATTGAATTTGCTACAATATTGCTTCTGTTTATGTTTTGGTTTTTTGGCCACGAGGCATGTGGGATCTTAGCTCCCCGACCAGGGATTGAACCCGCACCCACTACACTGGAAGGCGAAGTGTTAAGCACTGGACTGCCAGGGAGGTCCCTCTATTTTCTATTTTTTACAAGAAAGAATTATTAATTTTGTTATAAGGAAAAAAGTTTTTCCTCCTAATTTACCAAAATAAGGTACCTGCTGAGCCTAGAAACTATTAAATCACTCAAGAGTGGAATTATCTTTTAGTGTTTTTTGTCCCTATACTCCTATGGACTCATGAAATCCACCCAAAGAGAGCAGGACTTTAGCCTTCTCCTAAAATGATAGGTCTAAAAATAACACCCTGCGGAGTTAAGACTTCACATGTGAGAAATGCCAACCCTAAATCTAAGAGGAAAAATCACCAGGTTGTGAAAACAGTACAAGCACAGGCTGTGCCAGGTGCTGGGTGAGGGACCAGGGACCCAGCAGAGACCTTGCAATGGGTGCAGCAGCCATCAAACCCACCCAAGAAGGCATGTCTAGAGCCCTGCAAAAAGGTCAGGAGCTCAGGTGTACTTTGAGACAAGGGAAAAGAATACAGGAGAAAGGCTGAGTCTATCCTCAACCACCAGTTGAGACTCTACCAAGAGAGAAGAGACTCACAGTTCGTCTGCTACAGCTCCTTCAAAATGCAGATGCAAAAAAAGTAAACTCAGAGAGGTGCTGTGACTTGCCCAAGGTCGCACAGCAAGTTAGTGCCTCACCCAGAACTAGAATGTCTGTTTCTTGGCTCCCAGTTAGTTTTCTGCTTGCTTTGGTTTGTTTGTACTTTCCCATTACACTTTACTACTTTCAATACCAGTCAAAAGTTAGATGACTTGGTCCTTATGTAGACTGCCACAAATCATCTCTGTGACCTCAGACAGAAGTCCAATCTCTTGGCCAGTCTAGAAATAATGACGTCTGCCCTACTGGCCCAAGTTTGTTGAAGGTGAATTGAAATAATGGACCAGAAAGTACTTCTAAATGTTGAAAGAGATAGAGACAAAGAAAGGAAGAAGGAGGGAAAGAGGGAAGGGAGGGAGGGAGGAAGGAAGGGAGGGAGGAAGGGAAAGAGAAAGGGGAGAAAAAGGAATGAGAGAGGGAGAGAAAAAGGGAATGGGTTATTATTACCAGAAATATACCTATTTTCTTTTTTTATTAGCTAAATGCCAGCTGGTCAGGGTGGTATTGATACCTGAAATAACAGAATTAACAGCATCATGACCTGGATATGCTGGTAAGCTAAAGAGGTCAAAGTGCTGAATTCTACTCAAAGTAGCGAGATGCTGCTAAATTGAAATGCTTCCTCATTGTTTAGGACTTAAATTCTCATGACCTCTTGCTTCCTGTCACCACAAGTGTATTCAGCGAATACACAACTTTTAGTGCTAGAAGAAAAGGTCGGCTGTGAGAGCTCTCCCTTTGAGTGTGTGGTTGTCTTGCACAAGCTTCCCAGAAACTGTGGTTAACATTACATTTCTCAGAAAGCACCCCCCCCCCCGCCCGCCTCCTGCTCCATGTAAAGCACCTTCTCCTCATTAAGCTTAGCAGGAGCTTAACTAAGGTCCAGTTCCCTGGGCGAAGGTTAGAATGCAGAATCGTGGTTCCTCTTAGACATCATCTTGTCAAATATGCAGGGTTTATAACTTTTATTTCCTGAATTCTAGTCTCAAATATTGTTCCATCAACTCTTTCTATAATTTAATTTTCATATGCATGCTTCATACAATTTGTCTTATTCATGATGAAATCATCTCATTCATTTCTAATTTAGCAATGCAGTTTAAGTGACATTTTGGCAACACAGGAGTTACACAAATGCAGTCTGTTTTGAGCAGTATTAAAATACCATGTATAGTTTACCTAAAGAACATTATTTTACCACCAATAAATGTTCTTAGCTCCATAGTCACAAGCGCTATAGTTAAGAAGATTAAAATTGAGTTTCTAACGTGCGGGTGTGTTGTTTCGACCCTCTGGGAAGCCTGATAACCTCAAATCACTGAAAAGAAGAAAAAGCCTGAAATGGTCACTACTGGATCAAGGTTTTCAGGCCAAATGCTCACCTGAAGCTTGGTCTCTAAAGACAGAATCATCTTTAAGATGAAGATCCAGAACCAGATAACAGGTGACTTCCTGAGTAGAATCAAAGGTTCTTCCCTGGCCAGTACACAATTCTGAACCTGTTTCCCTGGAGTCTTTATATAACCTGCTTCTTATCATATTTACCTTTTTTTCTTATCTGAAAGTGCATAGTAGGTTGAATAGTGGCCCCCAAAAAGATATGCCCATGCCCCAGCAGCTGTGAATGTGACGTTATTTGGAAAAAGGGTCTTTGTAGATGTAATTACATTAAGAATTTTGAGATGAGATCTTCCTGGGTTACCCAGGCAGGTCCTAAATCCAATGACAAGTGTCCTTATAAGAGACAGAAGAGAAGGAGACACCGAGGAGAGGAGAGAAGGCCGTGTGAAGACAGAAGCAGAGATTAGAGTGATGCTGTCACAAGCCAAGAAACACCTGCAGCCACCAGAAGCTAGAAGAAGCAAGAAGGGGTTTTCCCCTAGAGCTTTTGGAGGGAGTATGGCCTGCTGACACCTTGATTTTGGACTTCTGGCCTCCAGAACTGTGAATACATTTCTGTTGTTTCTGTTGTTACCACGCAGTCTGTGGTAACTTGTTATGGCAGCCACAGGAAACTAATACAGGGTGAGACCCCAGATCTGGGGGAAAACAGGTTGGTGGTAAAGTCTCGTACCTGAATTAGAAAAACAGACTTGGGCAGCCTCTCTCCAAAAACTACTAAAGTGTGTCTCAAAGTCTCTTACCTCTGAATCTGGCCCCCGGGATTCAGCAGGGAGCATCTATTCCATGGTCCTGAGAATGGACACAGTCACTCTGCATCAAAGCACCAAACTGTGGTTTCTATCAGCATGAAGTCTGGAAACCAGGCAGAGGAAAATGTCTGCTACCTCTGTGCCTGGGGATAAGAGATATCTAGCAGGCAGGAGACACAGAGATTAATGAAATGTAGATTTCTTTCAAGTTCTTGGTGAAGGTACAATAAAGGTCCACAGATCTGGCTTTGAAATGAGCCGTCAAATGGACAGTTATATTAGGAGGAATGTGCTTTTTCTCTGAAAAAATAGAAAAATAAGTCCCTTAGCAAGAGCCCCAGGAAAGCTTATTACATTCATAAAATATTTTTCTTTCCTTTTCAGTGCTTGGTAAAGATTAAAATGAGAAGACAAATGGTACTTCATTGCTTGTTTTTATGTGTGTGAACCAAAAAAAAAAAAAAATACTGTAAAGATTCAATTAAAAAATCAATAAAGTTTCTGAAAGAACTATGTAATCTGAAGTTCCCTGGTACAGACTCATAATTTGGAGGTGATACACAGAAGGCTTGCAGAATTAATAATTAAAGAAATTGGCTAAAAAGGAATCATACTTCCCTGAAATGGTTCTGAATCATCAAGTCTAGGGGCTGAAGAAGGGACGCAAGAGATCATTTTGTCATCTCCCAAATCAAACGCTAAACCAGAAAGATCCTTGTCTGTTCTTTTCCATAAGCCTCCAGAAAAGGAAAGAATTTTCCTTCTCCCTTGATAGTGTAACCAGTCGGTGAGTCACTGAGTCAATATTGAGCATTTATTTAGCACCCTGTTCGATATTAATTGGAAAGAATAAAATTGTTCTTGGCACGACTTGGGTAGGCAGGAGAGATGAGACATTCCGGGAATTCAGCTTAGTAAAAGTTCTCAAGCCTTAGTCCTTGTTGTTCCCATCTTTTATCGTTTTATTAGCCTCCATTCCTTCGTCAGTAAAATGGGGATAAAATATTGCCCACTTCACACAGCTGGGGAGAAGATGACAAGAAAAACATGGGCTTTGACGTCAGACAGCTTTGACCAAGATTTAGATCCTAGCTTTGCTCTTTTATTATCTGTGCCATAAGGTCACATCTCTGACTACCTCTCAGCTCGGTTTCCTCATCTGGAAAATGAATGAGCAAAGTCCTACAAAGGGCTCTTGTGAAAATCAGAGATACTTTACACAATATGGTGCACACACATCTAATACATGAGTTACAGTTGTTAATGAAAAACATTGATTGCCATATCAGTGAACAAAGGATGCTGCAGCCATCAAACCACTACAGCCACCTCCAACTGTGCACCCTGAGGGGATTCAGGATGGAGAAAAGCAGGATACTAGCCCTAGATAGTTAAGGTGCACATCAAAGGAATGATTTCAGTGAGCCCAGACTCTTGCATCTTCCCATACATAGAAAAGTGCTAAATTCATTAAGTTGAGATATCTGGTTTTCTTTAATTAACAGTTATCATTTGATGATCTGACTACCTGATCTTTGTTCCAAAAGCTGCTACATATCCAGGCTCCCCTCTTTACCTCTCGAGAGCAGTCCCTCGGAGCTACCCGAGAAGCTGTGTCCTGGGCTTAAGTCCTCAGTTTTGTCCACCAAATAAAACGTGATTCTCAACTTTTAGGTTGTGCATTCGAGTTGCTGTCGAAAGCATTTCATTAACTGAATTCTGTGTAAATTGTAGGAATCCCTGGCCCCATCCAAAGCTTCCGTTGTCATCCCATGGAATTGTTGTATTGAACAGTCCCAACTTGGTTGGATACAAACATGAGTTTTCTTGTCTCCGTTCACTGCCCCTTCCCCCCACTCTTCAGCTCTCACAACCACTGGGCACCTCAGAGCCTCTTGCTGCTGGCGTCCTCCTGCCCACCTGACAAAGCATCGGATGGGACAGCGGCAATCTGGTTGTGGTGCAAAAGAAACTCACACATCTTTGGTAGCCAAACAGTGGAAGAATAAGGCAGCTGCACCACCACCCCTCTGACTGGAAGTTCTTCCCTGCTCTCTTTCGCCCGCTCCCATAGGCTCAGGCGAGATCAACAGGCTCACTGCCTAAGCAGACATCCAACCAGGGCATGAGATGCCACGTTCTTCCTCTGCTGCCAGCACCTCTGCTTCTACGAAGGTTCTCTGGAGCCCTGTACCATTTGGAGTGGGGAGAGGAGGTGGAGTGTAAACACGCCAGTCCCTTCAAGTCAGTCCTCTTCCCCTCTGGCACTGTCTTCTAAAGGATGCTGAGGGCTCCTTCCTCCTGCCCCCCATTTTTATTCATAGAGTGGGAAAATGATGGGCGTGGCAAGGACAATGGCAGTGTGGCAGGTCCAGTCGAGCTACCTCTTTTTTTTTTTCTTTTTACCTTTTTTTATGGAAGTATAGTTAATTTATAATGTTGTGTGAGCTACCTCTAAATACTCCTGAAAGAGATGTCCTGGCCCCAAATTCTACTGGCACCTTAATGCTTTTCTTTCTTCCTATTTTCTCTTTGTTCTTGGATTTAGGTCTTAGCCACCAATCTATTCAGGATCCTGCGATACTTGACTCGCTCTTAATGCTCTCAAGAAATGTCACCTATGTCGAGTGGACCCAACCACAAGTCCTAAACATTGTGGCACTATCAATATTCTGCTTTGGAAATGGAAGAGGGATGGACATGAAGGGAAATTCTTCTAAGGAGTCCTACATCTGACATGTCTTTTTTTTTTTGGCTGCGTTGGGTCTTTGTTGCTGTGCGCGGGCTTTCTCTAGTTGTGGCGAGCGGAGGCTGCTCTTCATTGCGGTGCTCAGGCTTCTCATTGCAGTGGCTTCTCTTGCTGTGGAGCACGGGCTCTAGGCGCGCGGGCTTCAGTAGTTGTGGCACATGGGCTCAGTAGCTGAGGCTTGTGGGCTCTAGAGCGCAGGCTCAGTAGTTGTGGCACACGGGCTTAGTTGCTCTGCGGCATGTGGGATATTCCCGGACCAGGGCTCGAACCCATGTCCCCTGCATTGGCAGGCGGATTCTTAACCACTCTAGCACCAGGGAAGCCCAATGACATCCTATTTTTTACTAAAGGTTCTTACATCTGAAATTCCTATTTCTTATAAGGTCAACAATATAAAGCAATTTTCTTTTTTTTCAGCCTTTTTTTTTTTTAGCCCTGAAATAATACGTTCAGGGCTAACCTGTATTTAGCCCCAAGTCCACAGAGACACTTAGATTCTTTCCCATTGTCTACTCTCTTTGGTCAGGTTCAACAAATTTAGGTTGAGAAGGCATTTGTTGGCAATTCAATGGACTGTATGCTTTACCAAATTTTAAGTCATTAACTCTTTCTCCTAACTTTCAAGTCCTTATTTCTTGCTCTCTGATCAAACTGCTAACAATTACTCAAGCTTTTCCTTATTTGAAGACACTTTCCTACAACATCTCAGAAAGTTCTAGCAGCTTTAGATTTGTGCTATTATAGTACTTTGCACATAGTTGTATTAAAGCCCGTTAACCTTGATTTTTAGTTACCTGAACATGTGTCTTTCTGCCCCGACAAGAGTCTCCCTCTCTCACAGATGGAGAATGGTTGTCACGGTATACCTGTTACCTAGCATATGCACTAGGCCTTCCAAAATATCTGTTGAGTGATCCTCCTTATTGAAGAGAAATTCTCATCAAGAAAAACTGAAAGCCTTAGCAAAATCCAAACATACTGCATTTCAATTTCTCTATCACTCTGTCACAAAAAGAAAACAGACTACTTTGATGATATCGATTCTCTACAAAGCCCTGCTGGTTTTCACCCAAAACCCTGTGCTTTTATGGCTGCTTAGAAATTGATTTCTGGTGAGATATTCGGTTTGTTTGTTTTGCAGTATGACGCATTGATGGCTCCGTATCAAGCCACACTATCCTGTTTCTCCTTTTGTGAGAATGGACTTTAAATTGCTCCTTTCATTCACTTTGACCACCTCCCCCAATCTTCATGGATCATTTACAATCATTGCTAGTGGTTGTGATATCCCAGCTGGACCTTGGGGAAACTTAACCTTGCTGATTAAAACGCATCCTGCTTACGTAAAATGTAACCAAGATTTCCCCAGGCCATATCAGCACAGTGGTTAAATCATGGTCGTCCTAACACTAATAAAATAGTATATTTCTGCTTCACAAACTCTGAGACTCCCATCTGATTCAAATTCCTCCCCAACCAGCACGCCTGCATATCACTTAGGATGTCTCAGATGTTTGCAGATGCATCCTCTGGGCTGCCATGGGGACCCATCAAGTTCTTCCTCTCTTGCTCTCCTGCTTTGATGTGTCCTATTGTTGCTGGTCATGAAACCGTCATGAAGCTGCCTCATGTCCTCTGTGGTTCTGTTAACACCCACTAAAGAGTGGCATCGTCTACCACTCTTCCATCTGAGAAGAAAGCTAGTTTAGCTGGATACCAGCTGGCTGAGTTTGCGCTATGTTTGAGAGTAACTCATGATGTGAAAATGCCCATTCCTGTGCAGCTCTGCCAGAGCAGCCACAAAGCCTTAGGGACTCCACATCTTACAGTGTTTCTGCTGAAACAACTCTTTCAGGTTTTATCCTCAGTTCCCTTTCCCTATGTTCAGGCGAGAATGTAGTAGTTTGGCCATGAGCAATAGCCATGGGCACTATTCAGAATGACTTTGCACTTCTTTACAAACCATTGTATTCCAGACAAAACTCTTTGTCCAAACTCTGTCTTTGCTCAGGATGATGTTGTCCCCAAGAGACCTCTAGTCTGTCATGACAACAGAATGCTTGTGGGTTCATTCAAGTGGCCTTTAGACATGCCCGCATATATCTGCATCTTAGAATGACTATAGTTTGGGATCAAGCTCATGTCCTCCTTACATTCAATAATAGAGAACTAGCACCTACACCTCTACGTTGTGTCATCCTAGTCTCCCATCCCATATGCTGCCCTGTTCGTAGATTATAGAAGACATTTAAACTTATTCTGTTTCTGGGACTGCTGTTACCTGGTCAGCTCAATCAGATTCCATAAGAACTTATTGAGCACCACCAACATGCCAGGCATCTGCTGGCACTAAGATTGCAGAGATAAGTAACACCAGAACCATCTACTCCAGGGTTTCCTAGTCTACTGGAAAGATACAAGTAAGTATTTACCATGCAGACTAAGAATTTTTATGATAGGGGTTAAGTACAGGTGCCATGAGAGCACAAAGAGAAGTGCTTTTGTTAGTCTGTGGCTCGGAGGAGGCTTCCCAAAGGGGATAATGCCCAATTGGAGTGCTGGAGGAGAAAGAGACACCCCCCCTGCCCCCGGATCAGGATGGAGGCTGTTGAGAGTGGGGAGAACAGTGTGAACTCAGATGCTGAGGCACACAGCCTATGGTGTTCTTGGGGAAACTCCAAGTAACTGGATATGACTGAATCATAGGTGAAGGCTTAAGGGGGGTGGTAGGAGGTTGTATCTATTTGTAGCTGCTAAGGTTTTAGGACCTCATCTTTATAATTAGTTTAATCCCCAGCTCTAGACCATCAGGATTTGTATCTTCTCTATGTGGTTTTCCAAAAAGAAACAATCCAATTAATTTGTTTGTCCAAAGGTGTAGTTCCTCCAAATAAAACAAATAGAGAGATGGCAATATTAAATATATTAGGATTGACTAAACATTGCAACAAAAATCAAGTCTGCTTACTCACCTCATGGTCCAATACAGTAGACAGGGAGATCTGTTTCACAGTCATTTATGTACACAGGCTTCATCCATCTTGTGACACAGCCATCTTCAATTATTTCCAAGAAAGAGGAAGAGAGCATAGAGGATTACACAGATGGGGGGTATATGGTTAAGTATGGTATATATCACTTCTGTACACATTTTGATGTGCATAACTCAGTCACATAGCCTCAATCTAATTGCAAGGGAAACTTGGAAATATAGTCACTCCTCAGGACCTGTAGGGGATTGGTTCTAGGACCCCCTAAGGGTACCAAATTCCACAGATGCTCAAGTCCCTTATGTGAAATGGCATGGTATTTTCATATAGCCTGTGCACATCCTCCTGTATACTTTAAATCACCTCTAGATTACTTACAATACCTAATACAATGTAAATGCTATGTAAATAGTTGCCAGCTTGGGAAATTCAAGTTTTGCTTTTTGGAACTTTCTAGAATTTTTTTTTCTGAATGTTTTCAAGCCACCGTTGTTGTAATCCGCAGATGCAGAACCTGTGGATACAGAGGGCAGACTGTGTGGTCTTCCTCAGCACCCAAGATAAAAGTGAAATGGTTTAGGCTGAATACATAGCACTATTTCAGACACATTAAGGAAGAAAGACTAGGTCTGGCCACTGCCTTTTCTAAAATTGATCACTGACACAAGGGAGCAAAGGGAAACCACAGAGTTATTGCTGTGTTATATCTTTTTATTGAACACAAGGCCACTTCCATGTGATAAAATCAGGACGGACACACCATCATAGGCATGGAGAATAGTAGATGACAAACTTTTGTACTTTGTGCTTCGGTATTTATGTGTATGAGCTAAACATCTGAAAGAGGTCTTGCAAGCTACTAGAGAAAACTAGCAAATGGAGTATGCAACTTTCTAAGCTCTAAGAGTTTGTGAGTTTTACTAACAAATACTATAGTCTGAGAAATGGCCTTTCATATTTTGCCTTCTGAGTCTAGACTTTTAATACTGTTGTCAATTTTTTTCCATATAACAGATGTCAAATTCCTAAGAACAGTTGACAACACCCATCTCCAAGTACTCTTCCTCATTGGCCATGGTTGCAATTGAATCAAATTAAATTTGGGAGAAAAAAGTACCTTTTTATCTAGGAGCAAATATCTACCCAATGACAGAACCCATGTAACATTTACACATAGATCTAAAGCATTAGCATCTTGGGGGAAATTATAGAAAATGAAGAAGGTCATTTTGGTGCATTACATCAGATTCTTGCAAAGCTTCAGAGACTTTTGAGCTAATTCCACTTTTTTTATGTTTACCATTTCACTTCCTAGCTACATTTTGTATAGCCATATATCTTTTCTTTAAGACCCATTAAAAAATCACAAAACATCTTCTTATAAAGTATTACATTTTATACAGGAATATAAAGCAATTGAATAGTTGTGGAAAGGCATTATATCTCAAGAAATACCTCTACAATGCTGGTTTGAGAGTGGTATTAAAACTCATCTTACAGTGGTCATTTTGTGTAGGAATTTTGAGTCCCAACATTCTTATTTTTTTCTGCCCTTCACCTTCTACCCTTTGATAATTATAATCATTAATATTATTATTTTGACAAACAGGTTAATACAAGTCATTTTCTTACTGTGTTGGCACAGGGATCAAATGAGATAAATACACATAATCATTTTTGAAGTAGGAAAATGTTGCAGATGTTATATTGCTTGGTCTTGTACAGGCAGGAGTGGCCCTCTATCCACTGTACTGTGTGCATTTCTCCAGGACAGTCTTATCTTCTTGGTCTGTGATTATCTATCATATAGACAGGACTCTGTGATTGAAATGTTGTTTGTGGTTGGTTGGCAGGGGCAACAGTAAGAAAACGGAGGACATGCACGGTAGGTGGGCTAGGCACCAATATGGCATCAAAATCAACCCATACACCATCTGGAGATAGAAAAGCAGTTTTCAGTATCTTCCATCTTTAGACAGGAAGACATTGAACACCTCTCAGCCAACTTTCCTACCTCAGCCCATCGGTTGACAAGGAGAATTTCACTTCTACCCCAGCTCCAGAAGTGTTGGAGAGAATACATCTGATCTGGTCTATCTCTTTACTTTTTACCCACACAGGAGGCTGCGAGATTAGAAAGAGCATCATATGTTTTAGACTATAGCTACCTGGATGCCAACAGTAGCCTCCTAACTCATCTTCCTTCTTCTACAGTTGTTTCCCTACAGTCTATTCTCAACATCCAGAAAAATCCTTTTGAAATATTAAGTTATTAAATCTTGACTCTGCTCGAATCCTCCTATGGATCCCAATTTTAGAGTTCCTTGTAATTTCTTTTTTTTAACTTTTTTTTTTTTAGCCATGCATGTGGGACCTTTTGCATGTGGGACCTTAATTCCCAGACCAGGGATCGAACCAGCACCCCCTGCATTGGAAGCACAGGTCTTAACAACTGGACCACCAGGGAAGTCCCTAGAGTTCCTTGCAATTTCTTACAGTAGCCTCTACAAGGCCGTCCATTGTCTGGGCCTCTGTTATGTCCCTGATCTTGTTTGCTCTCCCTTTTCTGGCCACCACGGCATCCTTGTTCTTTTTTAAATATTCCAGACCTACTCCTACTTTACAGCCTTTGGACTAGCTGTTCCCTCCATCTGAATTATTCTCCTTCAGTTAAGTACATAGCTCACTCCTTCATCTCCTGCAGGTCTTTACTCCAATGCCACCTTCTTCATGAGCTCTACAATGACCACCCTATCCAAAATGGTACTTGTCCCCCTCAAATGTCATATTACATTACCAAGTTCTACACTCTGTTTTCTGTAGCACCACCACATAACATTTTATAAAATCTATTTCTTACCTTTATTATTCATTTTGTTTCCCTCTCCCTGGAATATAAGCTCCTAAAGGAAAATAATTTTAGTATCTTTTATTCACTGATCTATCCTAAGCACTTAAAACTGCTTGGCACACTTGTCGAATGCAAGAATGAACTTACAGATGCATTAATGAAAGTAAATAGGAATTTGTGGGTAATGGGAATAGCACTGAGGCAGGAAGGAGCCTGGGGAGAGAAGTGTCCAGTGAGAAATGCCTGGGAGTAGAGAAGTCAAAAGATTTTAAGAACGAAGGCACATAAAATTAAATGTCCTATTGTTTGCATCACTGCTCTATAGCCCTCTCTTTGGCGGTCAAAAAACATTGCTGCAATCTGTGTATCTTCTTTGGAGAAATGTCTATTTAGGTTTTCTGCCCAGTTTTGGACTGGGTTGTTTGTTTTTCTGATACTGAGCTGCATAAGCTGCTTATATATTTTGGAGATTAATCCGTTGTCAGTTGCTTCGTTTGCAAATATTTTCTCCCATTCTGAGGGTTGCCTTTTTGCCTTGTTTATGGTTTCCTTTGTTGTGCAAAAGCTTTTAAGTTTCATTAGGTCCCATTTGTTTATTTTTCTTTTTATTTCCATTTCTCTAGGAGGTGGGCCAACACATGAAAGGATGCTCAACATCACTAATCATTAGACAAATGCAAATCAAAACCACAATGAGGTATCACCTCACACCGATCAGAATGGCCATCATGAAAAAATCTACAAACAATAAATGCTGGAGAGGGTGTGGAGAAAAGGGGACCCTCTTGAACGGTTGGTGGGAATGTAAATTGATAGAGACACTATGGAGAACAGTATGGAGGTTCCTTAAAAAACTACAAATAGAACTACCATATGACCCAGCAATCCCACTACTGGGCATATACCCTGAGAAAACCATAATTCAAGAAGAGTCATGTACCACAACGCTCACTGCAGCACTATTTACAATAGCCAGGACATGGAGGCAACCTAAGTGTCCATTGACAGATGAATGGATAAAGAAGATGTGGCACATATATGCAATGGAATATTACTCAACCATAAAAAGAAATGAAATTGAGTTATTTGTAGTGAGGTGGATGGACCTAGAGTCTGTCATACAGAGTGAAGTAAGTCAGAAAGAGAAAAACAAATACCGTATGCTAACAAATATATATGGAATCTAAAAAAAAATCGTTCTGATGAACCTATGGGCAGGACAGGAATAAAGACGCAGACGTAGAGAATGGACTTGAGGACACGGGGAGGGGGAAGGGCAAGCTGGGACGAAGTGAGAGAGTGGCGTGGACATATATACACTACCAAATGTAAAATAGATAGCTAGTGGGAAACAGCTGCATAGCACAGGGAGATCAGCTCGGTGCTTTGTGACCACCTAGAGGGGTGGGATAGGGAGGGTGGGAGAGAGATGCAAGAGGGAGGAGATATGGGGATATATGTATACGTATAGCTGATTCACTTTGTTATATAGCAGAAACTAACACAACATTGTAAAGCAATTATACTCCAATAAAGATGTTTTAAAAAAAAATGGCTGCAAATTCTTTAACATTTTCCCACAGAGAGGTGGGGTCTACGTTCCCTCTCCGCGAAAAAGTGCAGGCTTGTGCATGGCAGCAGTGAAGCTATGCGACTTCTGGGGCTGAATCATTGAGGATCTTGCCATTTCTGACTGGTTCTCTCAAATGTTTGCTCTGGAGATATGCCCACTTGGAATCCAGCCACCATGCTGTGAGAAGCACAAGCCACATGGAGAGGCCGAAGGGAAGGTACCCCGGGGGACCGTCCTAGCTGGGCACATGCTTTGAATCACCCATGGGAGTGAAGATGCTTCCAGATGATGTAGCCCCCATGCCGTCACCAATTGCGTCACCCCCAGTAGAGGCCTCAGATGCCCAAGCCTGGAGAAGCCATCTCTGAATTCGACGGTGCACTGTTCGAATTCTCCATTAAAATAAACCCCAATGAGTATAACAAAATGACTGTTCTTTTATATCACTAAGTTCCGGGTGGTTTGTTACTCAGTAATATAATAGTAACTGGGACAGCCTCCAGCCTCCAAAGTCACACCAGTGACCTGTGTGACTGGATGCACACCTGGGGAGATTCGAGTTAGTGTGGGCAGAGAGTAATCCAACAGCCACAGAAAGGGAAACTCTAATTTTGAGGCCAAGAGACTTCCCGGATCAAAACCTCAGGCAGGAGCGAACGGGCAGATTACAGAGCTCCAGAAATTAGCAGAAATTGGAGTGGGGAAGCAGAGAACTGCCCACAGGTTGTGAGGTAGGGCCTTGAGATAACCAGTGGCAGATGGACCTCACCCTGGGCGGGGGCAGGAAAGTTGAGGGCCTTTGTATATTAATACTGATTATATTTTAGTTCTCAACTAGGACCCAAAGTATAGAATGTCACGTGATCACCCCAATACTCTAGAACTGGGTCTACCAGTGGACCTTTTGTCTCACACTGGGACTCTGGGATTCCTTCCCATTCTTCTCTCTCCCTTTCCCCCCACATCTCCTCCTGGGGACAAAAGAGCAAAAGTAGCCAAGTGAGCAGCTTTGGACCCAGCTCTGTGGGTCTGAGTTACAGCAACTCCACTTTGCAGCTATGAATTCCTAGGCAGCTTATTTCACTTTTCTGAAACTGTTTTCCACATTGGTAAGTGGGGGTTATACTAGTAGCTATTTTATGGGACTGTTCTGAGGCTGACGAGTTAACATATGGAAAGCACTTTAAGCAAGGGCACACAGTAATTCCTCAATGAATAGTAGCTGGTCACCTCATCACTGATCAAATTCTGCTAAACATGCTTCTTTTTTTTTTTTTTTAAGAAAAAACTAGTTGTGATTTTTATTTTATGATGCCAAAATAAAACAGGATTATTTCACAGTTAGAAAACACATCTTAACAAAAAAAACTATAAAACACATGTCTCAAGTGTGAGGGTGGTATATAATGAGAGAGTGAAAATGAGTTCTCCATATACTCACGTTGTTGTAGAGTCCTTCGGAACCAGCAGTACAGAGGGTATTACATTTTTTAGGATTATGTGAACTTAGCCCTGAGAATACGGAACTATTTAATCAAAGTTCCAAAGTGTGACATCTCAGATGCTCCCTAAATTCATCAAATGAGTGCTTCAAGTATAGAAACTAACTCAACATGATCATTTCAACTCTCCCTTATATTTGAAAACCAGAACTATAAAGGTTTTAAAAAGCTATTCATGTCTGTTTCCAATAATTAGACTCTTTCTATTGTAAAACGAAAATAAAACTTAAAATATTCGTAAGGACTAATTTACTCAGAGCATGGTTTTTTATGGTACAATAATATATTCTATGGGAATGTATTATACCAGGATCATCATCAGTAATGATATAGAAATAGTTAAGATTGTGTTTATGACCATAATTTTCAAGATCAGAAGTCAAAAATTCCCAATGGAACGAAATGATTTGTCCAGGGCCATCTCCTGAGTTTGTGACCAGGGTAAGGCAGTATTTTGTTTCCACAAAGCCAGTCTACCAATTAACCTTTAGGAAGTTAGCCTTCCTGTAATACTTTTTCTTTTCTTTTTTTTTTTTTTTTACATCTTTATTGGGATATAATTACTTTACAATGGTGTGTTAGTTTCTACTTTATAACAAAGTGAATCAGCTGTACATATACTTATATCCCCATATCTCCTCCCTCTTGCGTTTCCCTCCTACCCTCCCTATCCCAGCCCTCTAGGTGGTCACAAAGCACTGAGCTGATCTCCTGTGCTATGCGGCTGCTTCCCACTAGCTATCTATTTTACATTTGTATATATGTCCATGCCACTCTCTCACTTCATCCCAGCTTACCATTTCCCCTCCCTGTGTCCTCAAGTCCATTCTCTACATTTGCGTCTTTATTCCTGTCCTGCCCCTAGGTTCTTCAGAACCTTTTTTTTTTTTTTTAGATTCCACATATATGTGTTAGCACACAGTATTTGTTTTTCTCTTTCTGACTTACTTCACCCTGTATGACAAACTCTATTTCCATCCACCTCACTACACATAACTCAATTTCATTCCTTTTTATGGCTGAGTAATATTCCATTGTATATATGTGCCACATCTTCTTTATCTATTCATCTGTCGATGGACACTAAGGTTGCTTCCATGTCCTGGCTATTGTAAATAGTGCTGCAGTGAACCTTGTGGTACATGACTCTTTTTGAATTATGGTTTTCTCAGGGTATACACCCAGTAGTGGGATTGCTGGGTTGCATGGTATTTTTAGTTTCAGTTTTTTAAGGAACCTTCATACTGTTCTCCATATGGCTGTATCAATTTACATTCCCACCAACCAATTTTTTTTTAAATAAATTTTATTCAGTTTAATCATTGCTGCCCAATCTCCCTCAGCACAATGAATTTTTTAAAATAAATTTATTTATTTTATTTATTTTATTTTTGGCTGCGTTATGTCTTTGTTGCCACACAGGCTTTCTCTAGTTGTGGCGAGCAGGGGCTACTCTTCGTTGCTGTGCGCGGGCTTCTCATTGCAGTGGCTTCTCTTGTTGCAGAGCACAGGCTCTAGGCTTCAGTAGTTGTGGCACATGGACTCAATAGTTGTGGCTTGCAGCATCTAGAGCACAGGCTCAGTAGTTGTGGCTCATGGACTCAATAGTTGTGGCTTGCAGCATCTAGAGCACAGGCTCAGTAGTTGTGGCCCATGGGCTTAGTTGCTCTGTGGCATGTGGGATCTTCCCAGACCAGGGATCAAACCCGTGTCCCCTGCATTGGCAGGTGGATTCTTAAACACTGCGCCACCAGAGAAGTCCTCCTGGTCTTTGTCTAAGAGCAGTTTACTACCTACTGCAGGGCTACCCGGACCAACCCTTGTCTCACCTTTACCTGCCAGCCTGCAGCTCCAGAGAAAATGTCCCTCCACAGCTTAACAACTGCATCTGTGCCTCTAATTCTCTGGAGGGTGGGAATAGGCAAGAGAGGGGAAACCAGTTTAACAAAATGCATCATGGTAATAAGGAAAATGTTGATATTACAATTGTTGGTGCACATGTGTATCTTCCCTACCCTCACCTCCTTGACAGCTGCCCAGATAACACATGCATAACAGGAGAGCACACACCCACAAACACACACACACACACACACACACACACACACATATACAAGTGGGACATTATCATTCCCTGACACACTATATATTGGTTGTTGTTGTCTACTGTCTGCCCCTACTCTCTCTCTCACTAAAATGAAATTCCCTGGGACTTGGTTTTTTGTTCACTATTATATATCCAGTGCACAGTATAGTAGTAACACATAGTAGGTTCTGGACAAATATTTAATAGATGGATGGATGACTGAATGGTGGAAACAACTCACTAAACGTATAACAGAATTTTCCTGCTTCTTAATTACATTAGCTTAAGTCAGGACTTAAATCTTCTAATGAATGAGGAATGGATGGATGGATGTATGGATGGATGCATCGATGGTGGAAGACCTCACTCACTAAAACTCAGTAGAAGTTTTACTACTTCCTAACCTCAGTCTTAAGTCAGGACTTAAGCCTCTGTGGACTTCAGTATTCTCATCTGTAAGAAAAGGCACGAGAGCATTTTAGAAAAAAAAAAAGGTTACAAAAGAAAGAATTAACTCTCTTCATACCTCCATGCCCAGTTCTACGCCATCATCTCTGTGGAGACTTGACTCTTTCCTCTAGACAGCATCTGATGGTCCTCTAATTTCCATCTATAATTTCCATGTATTGTTATTACAAATGATCACTGAGATCCAAGAATGTGCTGTGGAAAAGAACGGAATTTAAAGACTGATTGAGAAGAGACCACCTGGAAGATTAATGGGGGCCAGAAGGGAATGCTAGAAACACACCAGGGGGCATTAGAAGAAATTTTTGACATAATTAAGAAAATTCATAGGAAGAAAGGAAAATAGAGAGCAAAGTGGTAAATGCAGCCAAATGTCTGCACTTCTAAGGTGAACAAACTACGCAGGATGCTGTAGGTGGGTCTCAGGATTCAGCACCGTGAAGCAGAGGGACCTATAGTTGCTCACTGATGTCCTAGTTGAAGAGGAACAGTGCCACCCAGTGTTCTGAAGCTTGCACCCACCTAGCTTTCAACATTTCTCAGGACTGAAAGACTTGAGAATCTCTTAGCTAAAACATATTTGGAGCTGAAGTATAAACAGTTCATTGCCAAGTACAAATGATCCAGTGATTCATTTTACACTTTGAGAGAGGGAAGATGGACTGGGAAAGAGAAAGAGAGGGTACGAGGAGCTTGAGCATTCCAATTATACAGCCCTGCAGAAATGGCAAAGAGAGGCAGTCAACACAGAGAGCAGGGCTCAGAGGCTTCTAGTTTTGCAGAGGGCTGCCATTCCGCTGGGCAAGGATAAACAGAAAGCATGTATTAATCTATCAATTGTACTAAGGTGTAGGGAGCACAGGGTAGCAATCCCCACAGTAGAAGTAAATGTCAAGGTCTGTGGGAACAGAGAAGGGAGCAATTAACTTGACACTAGAAAAAGATGCAGACAGCCAGGGTCCTCATTCCAGCTCTACTGTTTCCTCGCTGTGGGCCCTAAGACAATTTACCTTAAATCTGAGTCTCAGGTTCCTCCGTGAAAATGGGGATGGAGACGATGACCACACCACATTGCAAGGATTGAAGAGCTTGATGTATCTGAAAGAGGCTAATGTGGTACCTAATGTCTACAAATATTCTCTACATGTGATTTCCTATTACAGAAGAAACTCCAGAGAAGGTTTCATTGGAAAAGCAAACTTTGCAAAAAGAGGAAGACAAATACCATATGATATCTCTTATATGTGGAATCTAAAATATGACTCAAATGAACTTATCTAAAAAACAGAAACAGACTCAGACACAGAGAACAGACTTGTAGTTGCCAAGGGGGAGGGGTGTGGTGGAAGGATGGAGTGGGAGTTTGGGGTTAGCAGGTGCAAACTAGTATACATAGAATGGATACACAACAAGGTCCTATTGTATAGCTCAGGGAACTATATTCAATATCCTGTGATAAAACATAATGGAAAGGAATATGGAAAATAATGTATGTATTTGTATAACTGAATCACTTGGCTGTAGAGTAGAAATTAATACAACATTGTAAATCAACTACACTTCAATAAAATAAATTTTTTTCAGAAGTGACCTTTGAGCTACATCCTAAAGAAGCCAGTGTTCCATTTTCTTGGGTGAAGAACTCTTATCCTCCTTAACTGAGGGACTAGCTCAAGAATAGTGAGGACCGAGGCAACTTTCCCCCCCACCAGCCAGATACATGACTATTTCAAGAGGTCAGTAGGTGACAGCTGTCACAGGCAGGTCACCCAGACATCCCAAAGAATGAGCAGGTTACCTCCAGGTAGAGATAGCAAGCACCCTTCCCTGCAGAGCTGCAGTTAGAGATTGGAGCCTCCAATCTGTCTGTCTGTCTGAGGCTATCTCATAAGCTGTGGCCAAAAACTGAAGGTCAGGGAGGTATTTATCACAGCAATAAAGGTCATTCTTGTGCTTTAGGAGGGGATCTGTTGCTTTTCGGCCTCGAAAGCATTGTTCCTGGAGAAGAGGAGGCTTATTCTATCCCAAAGATACAGCTTCTCAATAACACCTGTGTTTTCCTGGCTTGTGAGCAACACATATTTAACTATTTCTCAGCTCTACCCTTGGAATTTGCAGATTCTTCCAAGTCCGATCAACAATCACAGCGACACTTCAGGTGAGAGGAAATAGGTATCTTCTGTGAAAATGAAAAGGGTTTCTTTCCCTCCACACAGCTCAGTGGAGGAAAACGCTTCTGCGCGTCTTTATGCTTCGCTTACAGAGCCACCTAGCGTCCTGAAGCAAGTGCTTTCCTGCTTAGGAGATACTTCCCCTTTAGGAATTTTGCAAAATCCGTGCATGCTCTTTCACCAACCAAGAAAAATAGAGATCAGCACTGAACTAGGCATCAGAATGTGCCAAAAGAAGTGAAGTGCAACACTCAACCTAAGAGGACTTTTATATCTAGTTAGAGGGGCAAGGGGAGAGATATCAGAGCAAAGGAATACATTTACGAGTATGTTGTTATTAAATTTAACTCCATATGAAAATAATATTTGAGCACCAACTCTGTGCCCAGCATTGCAAGGTACTGGTGATACTGCAGTGCTGAAGAGGATACAATTCTGCCTTCGAAGAGCCAACTTCAAAACAGACAATTAAAATACAGAATGACGAAATATGTGATCAGTTTATAAAGAGTGTGGGAAGGAGCCTAAAGAAGACACACCTTTGAGAGTCTGAGAATAGGGTCAGGGGAGTCTCTGGGTTGAATATTTAAAAAGCTAGTCAGGTAAAGGCAAAAAGAGGGAAGGGGAGAGGGGTTTAGGTTGTTGGTTTAATAGGTATATTTAAGAGTATCAACCAAATCCAGGGATTGTCCAAGAGCCGCCTAAATCACGGATGAGGTGAGGCCCCCATGGGCACAGCTTGTACTATACCCCTCCCCGTCGTCACAGCCAGGGCTGAATGGACGAGGAGTGAACACCTTAGCCAAGCTGAGGTGGGAATTTAGAACTGAGAACGGGCAGATTCCAATTGGGAAGAAACGCGATGTATCATTTAGGGAGGTTAGGGAGGTGTGGAGAAGCCATAATTTGCTGTCAGTAAAGCAACAGAGAAATAAAGTCGGCAGGAGAAGAAAGACATAGCTCCATTCCTGTTCACCACCACTCTGCTACCATCATGTGTCCCCTGGATGATTGCAGGAGCCTCCTAATAACTGTCCCTGCTTCCGCCCTTGCCCCTCTCTATTTTACAAAGGTGGGTGATCCGGTTAAAACTTGAACCAGACCATGTCACTTCTCTCTTCAATTGTCTGATAGCTTTCAATCTCAGAGTAGAAACCATCGTGTTTAAAATCGTTTTTAAAAAGCTCACATGACCTGCCCCAGGATCACCATTATGTCTCTGATCTCATCTCCTACTAAGTCTTCCCCTTTTATGCCCTCAACCAGTCTCCCTGGCCTCCCTGCTGTTGCTCAAATGTGCCACCTCAGGGCCTTTGCATGTGCTCTTTCCCCGAGCCTAGAAGTTCCTCTTCCAGAGATCCATGTAACTTACTCATTCACCTCCTTTAGGATTTACTCAAATTTCATATTTGTAGTGAAGCCTTTCCTGATTGCCCAGTTAAAAATTAAAACACTCTGTATTATTCCCTACCCCTGCTTTATTGAAGGATAAACAGAACTTGTCACCACCTGACATACTGCGGATTCTCATTATTTATATTACTTATTGTCTGACTTTGACCACCACCACCTCCCACTCTCATTACAATATGGGAAAGAGATTGCAATGAATTAATAAGCTAATTAATTCATTAGTGGAGTACATGTGAACACTGAGAGGAGTCATAGAGAGGGAGCTCTTTCTGGGTCCTGGATGATCTTCTAGCTCCTAGTTCCTCTGCACTTGACCGTGTCACATGCCTGACATTGGCTGTTGGGAAACACACCTACATCTTTATAATTCTTCTTTTGTTGCTTAAAATAATCTCAGTTAATTTTTGTTCTATTTGCAGACTAAAAAGTCCTAACTCTTTCAATGAGAGAACAGCCTTTGAACTTGCTCTATCTGGAATAACTTTTCCCTGAGATATGCTTAAGTCCGGCTCCCCTGCCTCACTTAGGTTTCTGCTCCAGTGTCTCTATGATAGAGGTCTTCTCTGACCACCTTATCTAAAACAGCAGTCTTCTAGAATAGATCTTGTGTTCTCACCACCAAAAAAAAAAAAAAAGTAACTTTGTAAGATAATGGATATGTTAATTCGCTTGATTGTGGTAATCAAGGATCAAGGTATATGCCTATCAAAACATCACACTGTGCCACCTAAATATATACCATTTTTACTTGTCAATCATTCCTCAATAAAACTGGAAAAATTAAAATAAAATGACACCCCCATCACACTCTATTCCTACCCAGACTTGACTTCCCTTCATAGCACAGAGGGCTTGTCTGACACATGTTGATGTGTTTATTACGTCCCCCACTGGAATGTAAATGCCAGGAGAACAGGGTTTTTATCACTGGATCCTCAGTGTTCGGGTTAGTCTAGGACATAGTTGACACTCAGTAAATGTGTGTTCATCTATTCCACAAATACCTTTAAAATGCCAATCCTCATCCCAGGTGCCGTGGAAATGTGTGCCCTCCAGGAAGCTACGTTCTCACGGGAGATTTTTGTTAACTATGAAATGCGTGAACTCCAGGGTGAGGAAGGGGTGGAGCCTGTGTTGACGAGTTGCTGGCCCTGAAGGTTGAGACAAGAACTGAAGTCGGAGGCTCCCTGGGAGGGCCAGGCGAGGCATAGAGGGCTTGGGTTGTTGCTTCCCCAGCATCCACCTCCCACACACCCCAACAGGATGCAGATTTTCCATTTGCAGCAGCACAGGATTTGGGCAGGATTGACATCAGATCGAGGGGGCAGGCCTGGATAGACCTGAGCAATCAACATGTGACCCCTCGGCCACCAACACTGGTTTTCAGAAGAGCATGTGACTCAACCTGATCCAGAAAGGCAGGAAGAGATGTTTGCTGGAGTTACTGGGAAAGAAGTTTCTCTCTTCCATGGGAGCTAAAAGAAAATCATTCTCCTTACTATGGACAGCATGGTTGAGGCTGTGTGTTCCAGAACTCTTGCAGCTAATATTGCTTCCATGAGCTAAAGAGTTAACAACAGAAGATGGCATGGAGAGGACAAAGTCACATACAGCAAATGGCAGAGTCCAGAGAAAGACCCTGATGACATCACGAACCCATAGATCAAACTATGCCTGAAGCAGAATCCTGACATTTTCTGTCTTATGAGCCAATAAACTCCCTTTATGACTTAAGCTAGTTTTATATTTGTCAAACTATAAAAGTAATACATGCTTGTTGAAGCACAAGAAATAATAGAAAGATACATAAGACAAATTTTATAATCAACTTCTATATTCCTTCTCATCCTATCCTCTGAAATATCCAATATTAACAGATGGATGTTACTATTGGGTTAAAATGTGTCCCCCCCACCAAATTCATGTGTTGAAGTCCTAACCCCCCAGAACCTCTGAACGTGACTATCTTTGGAGATAGACTCTATAAAGAGGTAATTAATTTAAAATGGGGTCACGTGGGTGGGCCCTAATCCAATATGACTGGTGTCCTTATAAGAGATTAGGACACAGACACAGAGGGGAGACCATGTGAAGATATAGGGAGAAGAAAACCATCTACAAGTTAAGGACAGAGCCCTCAGAAGAAACCAACCATGCTGACACCTTGATCTTGGACTTTCTAACCTCCAGAATGGTGAGAGAATAAATTTCTGTTGTTTAAGCCATCCAGTCTGTGACACTTTATTATGGCAGCCCTAGTAAAATCATACCTATTTCTACCTTTCCATACCTTTCTCTTTGCTTTCACATATACACCTACAACATATGTACACATAATCATGAGTTCACTGTTTGTTTTTACAAAAAGAGTCATACAATACTCGTTATTCTGCAAGATGCCTTTGACATAAAAAACATGGATATTGCTAAAAACAGTTGTGGTCAATCTATTTATATCTGTTTTCTAATCTTTTAATGCATGTATAATGTACATAAATATAATTTTATATAAAGACAATCATACACATACTGGGCTGGTGGGGGCTTGTTTGTTTGGTTGGGTTTTTTGGAGTGTCTTCTTTTCTTCTATTTTTATCTGAGGCTTGTTTCATCTTCTCTTTCTTCATGCTCAGGAGAAACCAGATTAACAACCTCAAATGTGTCCTTGGTCCCATACTTTTCTCTGAGACATGTCGTCAAGTTTTGTCATCCCAACCCAACTACAGGACTCCTAAGAGCCAATGGCTGTAGCACAAAGTTGTGCCTTCCTCCCAGTCAAGTGATTCCCATCACATGGTTCACAGTGGACCCCATCATTCCCATGGCTCAGGGGTTGAAATGAGAGCCCCCCATATAGATATTGCCCAAAGCCAGGAGTGGAAGAACCATGGCTGGCACTTCGTGGACAGGGAGATGATTGCATTTGTGAGCACACGAGACACCCCCCAGAGAGTCTCAAGATTAGCTGGAAAAGCCAAATTGTGCAGTGGCTGCTGGACAGCCTGTAATAGTAAGTCCAATGAAAACCGTTTTGTTCTCCCTCATTTTACCCTCCCTGCCCCACACTTGCATTTGGATGATAATAGAAGAGCTAGGCAACTAGGAAGAGAGGTCTTTAAAAATAGCTCAGGTGCACTGATAGCAATCAGTTGGCACTGTGTTTTGTGCAAACGTGGCTTATCTCTAATGACAGCAAAATTGCAGACCCCAATATTTGTGCCCTCATCAATCAGTAAAATATAAAGATAAGATGAGCAGCTCCCATTGATCTTCCCTTTAAAGAGCCGAGTTATTGAACCACCTCTGCTTCACTTTGCTCAAAGTGATCGACCTTCAGCAGGCAGAGGCAACATGGATCAGAGAGATTCCAGATCTAACAAAGTACAGAGAAGAAAGCAGTGGAATTCCACACAGCGTGGCCCCAGATGCACGCCATTCAGAAAAACAACTCTGTTGTTTCTGTTGGTCTCTGAACTCACGCTGTTTGGTGCCACCCATCAGCATGTCAACACCATGTCTGTGCCCTACCCCAGGTTTTATTTTATTTCCAGAAATTCTGATCTTACTTCCTTTTCCAGCTGTTAGACATATGTTCATTGGGGCTCAGAAATGCTAGAAATATCATGTATTTAGGAAACAGAGCATTTTCAAATACATGAGCCTCAAGGTTTACAACTTCAAAAGGAGGTTCATATTCCCTCCCTCACAGGGTTCTTGCAGGGATTAACTGAAAGAAAACACATAAAGTGCTTTGCATAGTGCCTGGCCCTCAGGGGTAATTGTGCAATAAGCAATCCTTATGTTTACACAGGTGGGGACAGAGAAGAGAGCAGGGGATTTCTTGGGCCTGTGGTCAAGGGGCTAATGCCTCCATCCTGTGGTGAATGAAGAATGTGATGAGGGCATCATTCTCACGCAGGTGGTCAAAGGTCATTTCTGTTGTATCCTTTTGTGTATCCTGATGAATTATAGCCATTTGTGTCTTGCCAGAAAAACTGGATTGCACAAATTTGATACTTTGTTCACCCTTTGCTTCACTTTCATGCAAAGGTAATTTCATTATTACAAAGTGTGTGTATGTGTGTGTGTGCGCGTGTGTGTGTTTATTCTTTTATTATGTGCAGGTTCTTTACATACATTACCTCACTGAAGTGGGTAGTGAAATTCTCATTTTACAAATGAAGATAAAATGTTACAATGTTAGGGAGGTCCCTCTTTCTTTCTCTTTCTTTCTTTTGCTGTAATTATTAGTATCTGAAATTGTCTTATTTCATTTATACGCTTAATTTTTTACTATCTTTCTCACACACTAGACTATGAGCTCCTGCATCTCTAGTACCTAGAACAGTGTCTAGAAGATAATTGGTATTCAATAAACATCTGCCAAAAAGAGAAATATACAAGGAGAATACACTTTTATGAAAAGATTTGACCAGCCTGAACCAGAGGGAGTCACCCAGGAGGCCCAGGTAATGTGCTTTTCTGAAAAATTACTAGGTTACTGGACATCTATTAAAATCTTGAACATATGCTTTCCTGGAAAATTACTTGACTCCTGGGAATATATTAAAAATCCTAATTTTTACTATAAGAAATTGATACCACTTCTGAGTGATGTGGACTCCTTCTTCCTACAAATTTTATCCCCACCACCAAGTCTCTGGCTAGAGAACAGAAAGAAATATTTAAAAACCATCCCTGGATCCCAACATGCTCAGCAAATTCTCTTTATTCTTTTATTAAATTCTTGGAGATTTTCACTGTTTCATGCTGGTTGTTTATGGTGCAATAATATGGTGCAGTAAGATCTACAAGTATATACAGAGGCAGTCTAAAAATACCCTTGTGTGTGGTTTGGAAAGATATCTTCAAGAGTATCCTTTGGGATATCTTTCTGAATAAAAATGCTGTGGGGTGGTGCTCTCATTATTGAGGTTTTATTCCTTATTCTTATTCACACGAAGGTGAGAACATATTGATGACAAAGATGCCCTTAGGCTTTTGTACTTCTACAAAGATGTTCCCATTGAGTTCAACAGCTCTCAGTGAATCATTATAAGACATTTTGTTGTTGAACTTCCTGCAGCACATGATTTTCAACATCTTTTTAGTATTCCAACCATCTCTCCTAACATTCGCAAACTGCCTTTTAAGGAATACAGGAAAAGATAGCTCTAAAATCGACTTTTAAGAAGAAAAATGTTGTAAATGGCAGGGGTGATAAAAATTACTAAAGGCTCCCTTTACCACCCATAAAGTTTTAATCAGACCCAATTTTGTTGAGCCTCGAATGGGAAGAAAATAATGAGCTTCTATTTTTAAAGGTTATGATAATCAGAAATTCTGATAATACTGATTTACTGCAAGGCACAAGAAATCTGTGGCCTCATGATGTCCAGTCTATAGGGACACAGGCAGAGTTCCTGTTTTTTTCTCATCTTCTTTGGTGTTCCCAAAAAAATCTGCTTATCGATACGGTGGGAAAGAATCTCAGAGGACATGCAGTCTACATTCTTCTTTCAACCTATGAGGAAACTGAGGCAAAGAAAGATTTTCTTAAGTTTAATTAGCAAAATGGACCCACAGATGGCAAGGAGGCTTTTCACTTTTAGTTGTTAACATGATTAAATAAATTAACAAATTATTTTAAAATTTCTAAATCAAATTCTCCATCCTACTCTGTAGACTAGCTTCATTCACGCATGCAAATTTTTGCAATTGGCCTGAGAAGGATGATTATTTTCGATAGAATTGATATGACTTGGTCATGAGGTTAGATGCTGGGGCAGAGGAAGATAGAGGTTGCAGACTTCCAGGAATCTGACTTGGGTGATCTGACATAGGTAAACACCTTATGAGTTCCATCAGCCCAAGAAGGAATGCAGCGTCTCATTTTCACAGCCTCCCTTTCCGCTAGACTCAGCCATGTGACCTCTGTTCCACCAATCAGATGCTCCAGTACATGATGTCTATTCAAAAGTGAGCAATGGGCCTTTATTGTCTTTAAAAAACAATAACGTTATGAATCAATTTTAGAGCTTGAGAGAGAGCTGCAACTCAGCGTAATGGCTCCCTAAAACTTGTAAATTACAGGCGTCAGCATCAGTAAAATCATGATGACACCAAAAGAAAAGTGAGCAATGGGAGGAGGCCACCAGCACATGGAATTTATTTTTCCAGAGACATTTGGGAGTCAGGTGGTGGAGTTTCAAGCATACAGAGGCTAGCATCCTGCAACCATGCCCAGGCATGATAGTAGTGGGTTCTGCTATATAAGCCTTGAATTGTGGTTTGAGCACTGTTCCTGAATGTATAGCTTCCAAGCCTGATTCTTATGCTTTCCTGGGATGTCTGAATGTCACCTGTTACTTTAACATACTTTTCTGTTCAAACCTACAACAGTGGCATGGTAGCTGGTCTCCAAAGATAACTTCCCTAGAAGCTGGTGTTGTCTGTCCCCTTGAATGTGGGCTAGCCCTGTGTCTCTCCCAGAACAGAATGAGGTGGAGAGACAGTGTGACTTCCAAAGCTAGTTGTAAGAATCCTTGCAGCTTCTGCTTGCCCCGCTGGGAATGCTTGCTCTTGAGAAGGTCTGATTCGGACCATAGCTGCCATGCTGTGAGAAGCTTAAGCCACATGGAGAAGCTATATAGAGAAAGGATAAATCAAATTAAAAAGAAGAGGCTTAATTGTCCCTGTTGAAAATAAGAGTAGAGATTTCTCTTCATCCTTTCTTTTCCTTGGAGCATTTACTTTAGGAAGTTAGATAGGCCTTTTGTCAGCTTTATGACCCAGGAATGTCTTTCTCAAGGACCTGGGAGCTATTTCTTTGAAACATAAACATCAAGAGAAATAGCATCTCTCTGTCTCTGTGTGTCTCTCTGTCTCTGTCTCTCTCTCTCAGTTTCTGTGAGAGGGTAGGATCTAACTTAAGTGAGGCTCTGAACACACCCCCCTCTTCTTGAAACTTCCTCCAAGTTGCAAGACAATCTCCTATCATGAAGATATCAGAAGTTTGTTATTCCTCCGGATAAAGCCAATTGGCTAACCCAGATAGTCACCTCAATTACCAAGTAAAGTTAGGAGGAACTATATGTGACAAACAGTGCCATCAAGTCCCCTTACCTGAGGACTAGTTACTGCTTATCTTGAGAACATGTGTATAATAGACTGTATCTGCTTGGCTATCTACAAGGGTGAGATTTCTTTCTATCTTTGCAATCTCTTAGCAGATTGCTTCTGATGTGTGCATCACATTCTGGTTTAATGTTTATTCGATAATAAAACTCTTTTCTTTTTCTACTACCTTTGTGGAGCAGTTTTCTGGGTTGGGAGAAGATTTTGGTTTTAATTACATTTCCCAAGAGTAGACACTCCGTCAGTCTCCGCTGAGGTCCCAGATGACAGCCAGCATCAAGTGTCAACCACAGGAGTGAGCCATCCTGGACCTCCAGCCCAGTAAGCCCATGAATAACTGCAGCCCAACCAATAACCATGACCGCATGACAGACTCCAAGCCACAGCCTCCTGGCCGAGCCCACTCAATCACAGAACCATGAAAGATAACAATAAATTGTTTTAAGCCACTAAGTTTGGGGTAGCAAGAGATAACCAAAACAAATAACTTTTGTTCTTGCAACTAAGAGCTCTGAGTGATACATATAACCTCTTCTCTCCTCTCTGTGGGAGTATCTTAGAAGATGGCGGTCCATTGCATCTCTGAACGCCCTTCCTTGCAACTATTTTTCGCACAGAGGAGATACTAATACATTTTCCCATTTAAATCGCTTTTTGGACAGATTGGGGTTTAAATAAAATAAAAACAACAAATTGGATGCAATACATGTCAAATTGAACTAAATATTTTTATCTAACAACTGCTTCTAAAAAGCATTTGTTTCTGTTTGTTTACACACTCCACAGATAATTTCCCTACAGCTTAAAGCCAATACACACAAAATTATGTTTAGGGAATACCAAGACTATTTCATTTTTCCAAAACCACTTCTGAGCTCTGCTGTTGGTTCATTGGGCATTTCGCTCTTCTGTTCACTTCAGGAGACACCATTCTGTGTTCTATGCCTGCTTTTTCCCCATTTTAATGGTGTGATTAAAAGCTCTCTATTTGTTGGCCATAGGGACCTCTCACAAATATCCATAGCATATTGTCAAGACAGAAAGCAAATGATTAGGCACAAAAAATGCTGTCTGCAGGGACCCATCGTTCCATTTCTCTGGAGCATCAGCCTGTGTGTGTAACAGTGACTGGATAATGTGTCTGCAGATACATGAGGTCTCTTGTGATTTGACTTCTCCACACTCCTGACAGATTACTGACTCACAGGTTTCAAGATAAGAGCCATCCAGATACTGCCTTCATGCTTTTTCCCAGATTGGTAATGCCTTTTAGTTGCGATTTAAACTGAACTTTGGAAACTTAAAGGTGCTTTCCTTAGTTGCTCTGGATCCTTTCTGACATGATTAGTCCTTGACAGAGAGGCTCTGGAAAGGTGGGCTCACAGCATCCATTTCCTGTCTTTTCCCCCATCCATTTGTAAAAGCCTCACTCAGCAGGAATGAGCAAGCCATCCATTTGCAGGGAAAGGATTGTCACAAAGGAGAGGTAGTGAGTGAAACCAGAAGACAAATTCTGTTCCAGGCAACCACTTCACGTCTGATGCACTGAAATCACTGACTTCCATCTGTTTTCCTTAGAGCCTGGCATAAAGACCTGATGACAAGAGCATCAATAGTACTTGAACAATTTGGAAAGTATAGTGAGAGAGTGAGGTCAGGGAGAATTCATTCACAGGCTCAGCAACTTCACCTGTAAAAAGACAAAATGTTAGCATGCACCTCCCCAGGTTGCTGGGAACCCTAAAAACGTAAGTCAACTTAAGAACGTGAGTAGCACCCTAAGCATTGTGCCTGGCTCCTTGTGCAATCAACGTCCCCTTGGATATTGTCATGTCCAGAGCAATACTAGGGGTGATGCATTCTGTTTGGGGCGCTATGCTTTGAGAGGGGCATTGCAAAACGTAGATAGAACTACGAGAGAAAAAGGAAGAGGAGAAAGAAGAGGAGGAAAAAGAAGCAGAAGAGAAGGAAAAGGAGAGGGTACAGGAGGGAGAGAAAGAGAAGGGAGAGGAAGATGACCAGGATGATGAAGGGCCTTGAAATAACATCAAACGAGGGAATACAAAACAGAAAGGTCATGAGAACTGAAATGCACCACGATTAAGGAAACAGACCTTGTTCATTCAACATCACATATTTAATGCTTACCTTGGGCCCAGGGTGCTGCTAAGCACAGGGGATGCAGACATGGTCCCTGGCCTCGTAGAACTTAGAGTAGCAGAGGCGACAGCTCATTTAAAAGGTCCCTGCTGTACAGTGGGTTATGGTACTATGACAGTGGAAGGATAGGACAGGTGACTATGGTGGAACAGATCAGGGGCAGGTAAATAGTCTTTGGTGGGTAAGGGGGAGGTAAGGGTTGTCTGGAAAGGCTTCCACTTACCAGGTACCAGGACTAGGATACAGGATAAACTACTTAGCATTGCCAAGTCTCAGATGCTCATCTGTCAAATGGGAGTAACAACGGTACTTACCTCACAGGGACGCTGTGAAGAAGAAATACGACCATCCGTGTAAAGTATTTCACCAGGACGTCCCTTGGTCCAGCAAGGGATTCAACCTGGTGGCCATGGGGCAAATTAACCTCACTACATGTTTAGTCAGTGATTCAAAAGGAAATGAGATGGCCACATTTAAAAATTGGGAAGGTCCACAGGAATTTGTATTTCTAGCTTCTCATGAAAAATAGGAGAATCCGGCACCTTTGCTCTCAGATTCCATATGGCAGCAGTTGGCTGGAACTGAGTAACAGCTGCCCTTCTGGGCAAGGGGTCTGGCCTCCAATTGGTCACGGTCCCAACAGCCCTCTTCTCTCACGTGTGTCCCCTGCCCGCCCTGCACGCTTCTGAAATGACCTCTCTTGCTCTACTGAATACAACGCAGACTCCTTACCTCAACTTTGCCCCTCGCCCTGCCTTTGCGCTCTTCGTTTCAGCAATCCTGAATAACTTACAACTCCCCCATGATCTCTGTGCAGAAGTACCCTTTTTCCTGCTGTTCTTTCTGCCTGGAAGAGGAAGAATCAATGAACTCTTGCTGAGATGAATTTGGATTCTGTTTTCAAGCGTGAAAGAATTTGCTTAGACAAAGCCATGGGACAAACAGCACATCATCCTCTGGGTAGTTTTAGGCTATACGTTCCAAAGAGAAAAATTAGGCTGACCGTTATTATGAAAGGGGGAAAATTTCTGCTCAACGCCTGTCATTTTCTGCCAAGTGAAGGGAGCGCCTTCACAGTGATACACCTGGATTCTCCCATCTTTCACTTACTCTTCCCAAGGCAAGAGTGAATTTGGGTGAGTTTGGCAGAAAGAATTGGAAAGGCACAGCCCGGCCCTTTTGTCAGTCCTTTTCCCCTCCTTGCTGGTATGACTGAAGAAAGCATATGTCTTGCTCTGCCTCTGTCCTGTGGGAAAGGAACCTTCCCCAGCAAGGGAGAGTTGCAGGCTTCCAACTTCAACCGGGTCTAGATGGGTAAGCCTGGATGGTAGATTATTTGCAAAAATGGTTATAATTATTCCTTGCCTTGTACCCAGCCTTGTTAAGTAGTTCATACAACTTCCGGCATAAAGAGAGCTTGGGGGGCAAGGGGAGAGGAAACCTGGGGGGCAGGAGGTGGGGAGGATTCACAAATTATCTGGACATCACTTTTCTATTCTAAACTCCTTTATTTCTCTGCCACTTTGAAATTTTAAAGTCCTCATTCTATAGAGGACAATCTTCAGTCTTTGCCCATCTAGCATTTGACCTCTCCACATAGGAGGCAGAATCTGCGTCCCACTCTGGAATCTGAAATCCTGGACACGTCCTTTGCCACCCTCCCCTGCAGCAAGAGGGCCCTCTCCACTCCAGAAATGCTACTTCTGGAGATTCACTGCAGAATCTGAAAATAAAAGATCACCCTGACCACAAAGCTTCTGCCAGCAGATCCGTAGAACTTCTAAACGATTTATTTATCAACAATGGTGACATAATACATTCGACATTGTTTCTGAACAAAAACCTTTTCTTTTTTTACAGTGAGAGAAGAAAGGAGTTTAAGCCCATGGGATTCACTGCTCTTATCATATACCCCATCACCTGAGAATTCTTGGCCTTCTAGAAGAGTGAGAAGGCTTCTCGAAAACTCAGTGTTGATGCCAGTTGGACTGCCTTGCAAGGCTGAGTTGCAGTTATGCATATAAAATGTAGTATATGCTCTGAGCCAGACAGTAACTCATTGGGTGTTTCTTTAATAGCCAGAATACATTGCATTCCATGCCCACATCTCTGAACTTCAATGGTTTAGAAAATGCTGTGTCCCAGAGAAGAACGTTGCCTTCAGGAGACACGGCACGATTTCTTTGAATGGGGAGCTGAGCCACTGCCTATGCATTCAGGTGCCTCTGTTAGAGGAACAGGGGAAAGTGAGGGGTAAGTTGTTGTTTGAGATGATGAATTTTGACTAGCTAGGGAAGCTGGGGACATGGAAGGCTATGTCTGGATCTCAGGTGATCTCCCATGATGGCTTTTAGTATTCCTGCCTTGTCTAGTGACAAATGTTAGTGGAAGATAACAGCAACCCCATGCAGGTGGAACACGAAGGACCCTACTCCACAGGGATGAAAATGTGGGTCACCCAACCAGGTAGAGGACCTCAAGAGGCCAGGGAGCTGGCTGAAGTTAAAGGCAACAGGAAATGAATAGAAGAGAAGTCATAAATTCACAAATACCAACTGTAGCCTTAGGAACAATTACTGTAATTAGTGCTCAGCATCTCCTGGCATTTTCTTCCTCCTTGACCTGCACGTACACAAATGTATTAACTAATTTTCTTCTTTCTTCTCTGTCCTGCTATGTTTTATAAGATGTGTTGATGGTAGTTAACTTCACAATTTATTTTCCTAGAATACAGAAGATTGAAGTGGGATGGTGGCTGGACTAGAATAAGAATGGAAAATAGACACCCCAGACCTGGAGCTGGTAAAAGAAATGACTTCGTGTTGGTTTCTTTGAGGGAGGAGACGAAAAATATTTTTGATTTTATGAAGGCTATTTACATTATATTATTATTAGGTGAGGTTTTGTTGATTGGTTTAGTGTGTGTGCGCGTGTGTGTGTGTGTGTGTGAGTGTGTGTGTTGATACTATAAATGTGGGAAAAACAAAACAGACATGTTGATGTAGAACAGCCAAATGGCGAACATTTGCCATGATTTTTGGTTGCCCAGCATCTAACTCCCTTCCGATGTGTGGCAAGTCCACCCCTGGTAAGGCAAAACACTTCTCCTATTAGAATCTGAAAATGTCATCAATTTGTTTGCCCACCTTTTCTTGCAGCTGGGTACCCGACCTCCACCTTTCCCACCAGGTATACCTGCACGAAACTTTGAATTGGAAGGTAGCGATGAAAAACAAAAATAGGGCAGAACCTCACTGAATCTATGCTTGGGATGGGCGGTGACACCAGAGACAAAAACAGCAATGGCCAAAGTAGTGCCAAGGACAATAGTGACCAGTATTGCCAGCAGCAGTCCAGTGATATGTCAGGCTAGTTTCCTGGGATTTGGGTTCTGCTCCTGGCTGTAAACTCTGAGCTGAAACCTCAGGCTTTCCTAACTATCCTGAAAGTTACTCAATTGTATTTTAATGAATTCATTTTTGCTTAAATCAGTCAGAATTAGTTTCTGTTGATTGAAACTTTGAGCCCTGACTGATAAATATCATTCATTCAATGACTGTTAATTGAACACTTACCATGTACCAGACGCTGAATTAAATGCTATGCTATTAGATACCAGCAGAGAGCAAATGTAGTTATGGTCCCTGCCTACAGAGAACTTACAGTCTACAGAGAGAAATTTTCATCAAGTAATGAAAATACATTTGAGACTGATTCTCTTGTCTTTTCCGCGTTTATATTCCTCAGAGGACTTGACACTATTTTCTCCTAACACTAAAGCAAAATGTTATTTCTGAGTAAGAGTGAGGTGAATGAGATTAAATGGCATTTTATTCTTTATACTTTTCTGCATCTTTTAGATTCTTTAGAATTGGTAAATATGTCTTTTAAAAACCTATCTTTTCCACCAGATAGATCGTACTTTATTCTCCAACTAGAATCATTGAAATCTGCAAAGATTTTTGGTTAATGCAATCAAAATTATTTTCACTACTTTGCATCATTATAATAGCATTTGGAAACTGTATTTGGTTTATGGGAAATTATACCAAATTAGTTAATAAAATATGTCTTAATGTGATTGGAAAGATGTGCTTTATTTTATTGTGAGCACAGTTATAAAACAAGTAACACAGGTCAGGTTGTGGTAAGAACAATTGTATTGAATATTAGAATAAATAACCATGGGGGGGAAACTATTCTTAAGAGATTTGCGTATAAGTTAGGTAATTTAAAAACTGACTTTTTTTTTTTTTTTTTGGCTGCATTGGGTCTTGGTTGAAGCATGCAGGATCTTTTTTCATTACAGTGCGCAGTCTGCTTGGGCTGCTCTCTAGTTGTGGCGTGTGGGTTTTGTCTCTCTAGTTGCGGCACACGGGCTCTAGTTGTGGCTCGCAGGCCCAGTAGTTGTGGCACGCGGGCTTAGTTGCCCCACAGCATGTGGGATCTTAGTTCCCCGACCAGGATTGAACCTGCATCCCCTGAGTTAGAAGGCAGATTCTTTACCGCTGGACCACAAGGGAATCCCTAAAAAGTGACTTATTAAATGTCTAAACTATGGAAACCGCTTAGTTATATTTTGCCACCATGGTGAATGAACAGTCATATCAACAGAAATCGATGTCATTTTTTCTCTCCCTCCCCCCTTCCTCCCTTCCCCCCTCCCGCAAGCTCATTCTTCATGCTGTGTTTGTTTATCTGAGTCATCTGATGGTCCCTTATGTTCAGACTTCTGCATTCCACCAAGCTTTCCCTTTCAGATGCCATTTAAAAGAGTATAAACTTCACTGTGGTTTTGGACAATTAGTTTGAAACTAAGTTTAATAGCAAAAAGGGAATTCCATTTGCCGTATTTCATGAATTACTGGGGTTTCCTTTGGTTAACAAATCCCTTCTTTGGGAGAGTAGATCCCTCTTCATTTTGCTTCATCTCTTCCTGTAGCCTTGTTTCTTCCCCATCTAACTTGTTCTTCATCTATTTATAAACTGCTCAGTTAAAAATGCTCTCTCTGTTGTTACTAGTGATCGTTCCCTAATCACCCAGCTCAAAGAAAGACCTACTCCTTTCCCCACTGGAGACGTCTATAAATTACTAAGTTTGCCTTCTTCCTTAATAAAGCAAATCCCAAATCCTCTGAGGTTAACAATCGGAGGGAAAAACTTCACGTGAAAAGAGAAGCTGGCCTTGGAAGCCCTCACCCTTGTCCTCCTGAAGCTCACCTTCCTCTTTGTAAGATGAGGACCTACAACACGAGTCCCTTGACTCCTGGACAAGGGGGTTCACGGCGCCTGGTCATAATCACTGCAAAGCTGACAGGGTTGAGAGCAAAGTTGCTTGGGTCTCAGCTTTACTACATGACCCTCTCCTTACCTTACCAGAACACCTCACACAGGCGGTTCATTCCTGCTTGAGTAACTAGCTTTTGGCTCTTTCCCAGTATCTACGGTTAAACTTCTGGATGAAGAGATGGACTGATCTAGGATACAGTGTTCCCAGGGTTCCTCTCTGGATGGAGGTGTTGGACTGCCCACAGGTAGGCTTTTATTGGGCAGATGCCCATCTCCAAGAGACCCAGTGGTACTTCGTGTGTTTGTCACCTGGAACAGACCCTTTTTTAAAAAAACTTTTCCTCTATACGTCGAAAATATTTTGAGTAACCATGTCATAATAAAAATCAAATAAAATATTGATTTATTTTTTACTTTTAAAGCAATTATTTTAAAAAGCATTTTTCAAATTAAAGTATCATTTGAAACCCATAAACCAGTTCATTTAGGAACTAAAATTTGTACCTCCAAGCAATATTATGTATGTTCACAGTTCGCTGTTTTAAAATTTCAGCAAATAAAAACTCCAAGTTGTCCCATAGAATTGAAGTAGTTCAAGTTCTGTTTCTCAGTTTTGGTAATCACAGCACTATCATGGTTTATTTCAATTCTACTATTTAATTGCAGGGTTATGTTGTGCCACAGAACTTGCAGACGGGAATTGAACCAGAAGAGAGCTGGAACCATTCAGAACCACTTTGATCTGACAGTGAGTTCAGAGTGGTTCAGAGTGGTTCTGCATTTTTAAAATTTTAAAACAGCTGTGTCCATGTGCGTCAAGGCTCGGTTTTATGATTGGGAGTTCTTCAAAGTGACTTTCACAGAGAATATTATGTTTGTTAAAGGATACATAATACAAATTACATTACATGTAAATTATTAGAACTCACAGTAACCTCAGCAATTGAGTAGAACTTAGACCAACGAAAGACTTTTTCAGATTATTTTATCACTGATATTGTTTACAATGGCCAGCATGTGGTGATAATAAAAAGCAGACACACTTTTAATTGGTTTTTTAAAAATTTATTATTATTACTTTTTAAAGATTCTGTACTTTAATTTATTTTTTATTTATTTATTTTTGGCTGCATTGGGTCCTCGTTGCTGCACACGAGTTTTCTCTAGTTGGGGCGAGCAGGGGCCACTCTTTGTTGCGGTGCGCGGGCCTCTCATTGCGGTGGCCTCTCTTGTTGAGGAGCACGGGCTCTAGGCGCGTGGGCTTCAGCAGCTGTGGCACGTGGGCTCAGTAGTGTGGCTCGCTGGCTCTAGAGCGCAGGCTTAGCAGTTGTGGCGCACGGGCTTAGTCGCTCTGTGGCATGTGGGATCTTCCCAGACCACGGCTCGAACCCGTGTCCCCTGCATTGGCAGGCGGATTCTTAACCACTGCGCCACCAGGGAAGCCCCTTTTAATTGGTTTTATTACTGTTGTTAACTTCTCTATTACGAATGCATCCCTTTAGTGTCTGCATCTGCAATGGACCACACTTAGTGCCTGGACTTTGGTAAACCAATGGAGAGGTCTTCTCCGACCCCTCTATCTAATAAGTAAATCTCCCCTCTACTCTTATTTCTCTTTATCACCAGAACCCTATTAATTTGCTTTACAGCACTTATAATTTGTAATGACATATTTGTTCATGTACATATTTACTGTCTACCTTACCACATTGCTATCATCATCAGTTGGTGATGGTAGGTCCCAGCACCTCGTGGATATCTGACATATAGTAAGCACTCAGTATATTTTTTTGAATGAATGAATGCATGCATGAATGAATTAAAGTCTTGTTCATTTAGCAGTGGCCAGGGGGATGAGATCATGTAATACCATATGGCAATTAATGCAAAAAACAGAGGTGTGAGTATGCTTTGGTATGCCCTGGCCTGCCTATTCACCTTGACTAAAATCATGAGAGGTATATAGATCAGATGTCCACGTGATGAGAAATACAACTGTCAGAAAAGCCAGGAGTTTACATCAGCCTTATCAGTGCATTCTTTCTTATAGTAAATATAGATGAGAAATCAAATCAAGTTTGCTTATATAGCCAGAAAAGCACATGAAAAGATGCTCAACATCACTAATTATCAGAGAAATGCAAATCAAAACTACAATGAGGTATCACCTCACACCTGTCAGAATGACCATCATTAAAAAGTTACAAATAACAAATGTTGGAGAGGGTGTGGCGAAAAGAGAACTCTCCTACATTGTTGGCAGGAATGTAAATTGGTAGAACCACTGTGGAGAACAGTATGGAGGTTCCTTAAAAAACTAAATGTAGAACTACCATATGATCCAGCAATCCCATTCCTGGGCATATATCCGGGGAAAACCATAATTCAAAAAGATACATGCACTCCAGTGTTCATTGCAGCACTATTTACAATAGCCAAGACATGGAAGCAACCTAAGTGTCCAATGACAGGGGAATGGGTAGAGAAGATGTGGTACATATATACAATGGAATATTACTCAGCCCCATAAAAAGAGAATGAAATAATGCCATTTGTAGTAACATGGATGGACCTAGGGATTATCATACTAAGTGAAGTAAGTCAGACAGAGAAAGACAAATATCATATGATATTACTCATATGTGGAATCTAATTTTAAAAATGATATAAATGGATTTATTTACAAAACAGAAACAGGTTCACAGATTTCGAAAACAAACTTATGGTTACCAAAGGGGAAACGTGGAAGGGGGGGGACAAATTAGGAGTTTGGGATTAACTTACACACTCCACTATACATAAAATAGATAAGCAACAAGGACCTACAGTATAGCACAGGGAACTTTACTCAATATTCTGTAATAACCTATATGGGAAAAGAATCATGTACTTTGGTTTTTTTGTTTTGTTTTGTTTTTAATTATTTATTTATTTTTTTGGCTGTGTTGGGTCTTCGTTTCTGTGCGAGGGCTTTCTCTAGTTGCGGCAAGCGGAGGCCACTCTTCATCGCGGTGCGCGGGCCTCTCACTATCGTGGCCTCTCTTGTTGCGGAGCACAGGCTCCAGACACGCAGGCTCAGTAGTTGTGGCTCACGGGCCTAGTTGCTCCGCGGCATGTGGGATCTTCCCAGACCAGGGCTCGAACCCGTGTCCCCGGCATTGGCAGGCAGATTCACAACCACTGCGCCACCAGGGAAGCCCATGTACTTTGATTTATCTATGTTTGCTTCTTGTCTTTATGTCCTTTATGTTTATGCTCCCCCCTTCTTCCCTCTCTTTCTCCCTCTCTTCCTCAAATGTTTATTAAGCACCTAATATGCTCCATGTAGAGGGAATACCCCAATACACAAGATGTGATTCCATTTGTCATTAAAAGTCTTGTAAAGGATCTCACTGCCAGGAATGCCCCTGTGCTTAAGGAGCTTTTTCCTCTCTCTCCTTTTAGCAGCTCCACTACACCCTATGTTAAATGCTAAAGCTAGCTAGCATTTTAGTAAATAACAATGAGAGATAATGCTTTCCTCTAATTGTTTAAAATGACAGTGTTTCTAAGGAAGAGTTTCCAGCTGTTTTGTCTGGCCTAATCAAGAACTCTTCGCCTTATTATCTCAGGATTTTGCTCCCCATCCATTTGCAATTCTCTTTCTAAAGCACAGATGCCTGTGACATTTGGCTCGTGGGCTGATCAGGAGCGTGTGCCTTGCATGCTGTCCTAGTTGGCACAGAGAGGGGTTAGGAATGACCTTCTGGATTAGAGGCTCATCCTTTTCCTTTGGTCTCGTGTGTTTCCAACGACTTTGGCTAGGACGGTAGTGAGAAAATTACTCTGGCATTCAGAGTGCAGTGATCTCAAATGCATGAGCTTAAATGGCAACAGAAATGGCCTGATGAGATGTATGACATGTATGATTAGAGTCTCATCATACTTCAAGTCTTTTCTAAGAGAATGGTGCTCCACTTTGGTTACACACAGAAACATCTGGAGAGCTTTGAAATTAGGTCCACACCCAGGCCACACTGCAGACCAAACTACATCAGAATCTGGGGAGTGGGAACCGGGCATGGGTATTTTTAAAAGCTCCCCTGGTGATTCCAAAGTTCAGTCAAGTTTGAGAACTACTGCCTTGAGGGGACTCATAGAATGTTACAACACAGGAATGTCTCTTGATTTTAAAACTGAGGAAAATTAAGTCCAGAGAGGTCAAAGATTGTCAAAAGGCCAGGTAAGGGGGAAGGCAGTATTCAGACCCACGTTTTCCAAGTCCAAAGTCTGTACTTTTGATGCCTCATAAGAACCAGAAAGCCCTGAGTCACTATTAGGCAATGGTAGAAATAGAATGGAAAGAAATGAAACAAGAAGGGCATATTATTGATATAAATATTTAGTGAGAAAGAAAACTAAGCAATGAGAGCATCAAGTTGCATCATTTTGACCTTTTGGGAGAAGTAAGTAACCTTACAGTTATTTCCTATAAACTGTAAATTTGCTGGCAAATACCTTTGAACACTGTACTTCCTTGGTGGCGCAGTGGTTAAGAATCCGCCTGCCAATGCAGGGGACATGGGTTTGAGTCCTGGTCCGGGAAGATCCCACGTGCTGCGGAGCAACTAAGCCTCTGCACTACAACTACTGAACCTGCACTCTAGAGCCAGTGAGCCACAACTACTGAGCCCATGAGCCACAACTACTGAAGCCCGCGCACCTAGAGGCCGTGCTCCGCTACAAAAGAAGCCACTGCAATGAAAAGCCCGTGCACTGCAACAAGAGTAGCCCCCGCTCGCCACAACTAGAGAAAGCCCGTGCGCAGCAACGAAGCCGCAACGCAGCCAAAATATATATATATATATGTATATATATATATATATATACCTTTGAACACGAAAATGCATGCTAATTAAAAGTGAATCGTCTCAGTGCTTGATTTGGAAATTGGAATAAATACTGGACTAAACATGAAGCAGAGCTATTTTGGGCAATTTGGGCTAAAAGCAAATACTCTGATAGGATGTTGACAATGATCTTTCTAACACCATCTTAACTGATATTATCAGGCAGGCATCCTTCCCGGAAGAGGGATCTATCTAGTGGCTCATCTTGGTGTTGGCCCTACACAGTGTGTAAGAACGAGAGCTGGGAAGTGTGCGGACACGGAGATGGATAAAGCCCAGTTCCTACCAGTTCAAATTGGGCTTTAAGAGAGAAGCACTGGCACGGAGGGGATGGGAAGGGTATTCAGAAGAGGTCCAGGAGAGGCAAACACTCTTAGCTCAACTACTAAGAAGGTGGTGGCAGAATCAGTCCTCTAGAAATTGGGGGTAAGGGGAGGGGTGATACAGAGGCAGAACTTGATCCAGAGGATTTGACAGGGAAAGGGGGTCTGTACGGTAACTGTGTTACCAAAAGCCTACGTGTACTAACTAGGAAAACACTTAGGTGTGGTATATGTGAACCAATCATCAGGATATTATTATTCCTGACTTTGACCTGTCCTTCCTTCCTTCCTCAGGATCTTTGGCTGCAGATTTTATTTCTGGCAACTATACAAAACCAAAAGGTCCAGGGGATTAAAAAAAAAACAAAAAACAGTGAAAAAACCGAACCCAATATGGGCCAAACTATCTCAGGGCCTCTGGGATTTGCATCTTTTTTGAACAATGTAAGCAGAGATGTCTGTCATTTAGCATCTTATCCTCCTTTGCCTTCCTGGGCACTGTGCCCTCTGGATCTCCTCTATCTTTGTCATTTTGGCTCCACACCCTCCCTCAGCAGGCTTTCTCTGACTCTTACCTTCAGCTTTTGTCCCAGGGCCAAAGATTCCCAAATCTCTCTTCCTGAGACCCCTCTGCCTGCCTTCAGCCTGGTATGCCCAGCTGCCTTCAGATCTGTTCTCTCGGATGTTTCTCTTGGATGTCATCTCAAGCCTAATACGTAAAAGAGAAACTCACACCCTCTCTTCACACCTCCTCCCTAAAGCAGCTTTCCTTCCCAAGTTGCCTACTGCTTTTCCAGCACATCCGTTTCCTCATTCCGTAAACTTGGAGTTTCATAACTAACAGATGCCTGCTTTTGCTCCCAAGTCAGCAGCCAGCAAATCCCAGAGAGTCTTCTTCTGCAGTAAGATTCAGCCCTTTCCTTTTCCACAGCCACCAATACTATGCACCTAACACTCCCTTCCGTATCAAAATCGAGGTCTTCCCTCCATGGTTTTTCTGTCATGCTGTCGACTCCATAGAACCCTGTTGTTGATAATTCAATGCTACTGTCCTTATAAAGAACCTAGAGTGGTTTCTTAAAGGACATATTCCAAGCTTGCATGTAAAGTTGCTCATTAACTAGCTCCATTGTACCTGTTTTGTTTTTACATCCAGTGAATAAATATGTACTTTATTTACATAGTTATTACATTAACATGCTCTAGTCCCCCTACTGTGTGCCAGGCAGGAATACAGAAATATGAACAGAATATGGTTTTTGCCATTTTCTGAAATGTGTACAGCCCAGTGGTAGAATACAAGCACGTATGACAGTTTAATTAGGATTCAGTGGGGAAAATGCTACAGTAGAGGCAAATCAAGATGTTGTGAAAGTCTGGGGAAGAAAACTGGGAGCAGGAAAGATGTTATAGATGATAAAAATATGCAACGATGCATTGAAAGAAAACCAAGTATTTGGTAATCTGCCCCTTATACCCTTAAGCAAGAGACAGCCTCCTACATAGCATTTGTACACACTTCCCTGACTCACTCTAAATTGCCCTCCACCCTCCCCCAGCCTCTTTAAGAGCTCTCCAGGTCTTTGCTAACTCAAATTCTGCTTTCTTAGAAGTCCACCTCAAGACTAGTTTCCCTCAAGCCCTCCCGCCTCTTATCTTCACCTTCTTTTTCTTCTTCTTTCAGTACTACACAATATCATTTCTTAACCAGAATGTTGGCACTAGGACAAAGGATCTCAAACTTAAGTAGGTATTTGAATCACCCTCAAGTGTGATCCATCAGGGTTCAGCTAGGAAGGCAGGAATCTGATTTTTAACAGGTTCCCAGGTGATTCAGGCACAAGAGGATCTTGAGCCACTTTGAGAAACACTGGCTGAGACCTCTGTGGTTTCCTTCGACTTCTCCATACTGGCTGTCCACAGCCCACAGGGACTAGCTAAGCGTATGTGGGTTGCTGAAGGCTCTGGGCTCCAAGTATTCGCTTAGATCGGTGACTATTAGATACATCAATTATCAATGACATTCAGAGAGTAAAGAAAAGTGACTCAGTCAAGTGGACAGAACCGCCCTCTCTGGAGGAAACTGACTCCTGAGGCATGAAATCTCTCTGAAAGTCACCATCAGAACAAGAGAATATTTGCAATATTTGCAAATGAAGCAACTGACAAAGGATTAATCTCCAAGATTTACAAGCAGCTCGTGCAGCTCAATAACAAAAAAACAAACAACCCAATCCAAAAATGGGCAGAAGACCTAAATAGACATTTCTCCAAAGAAGATATACAGATTGCCAATAGACACATGAAAGAATGCTCAACATCATTAATCATTAGAGAAATGCAAATCAAAACTACAATGAGATATCATCTCACACCGGTCAGAATGGCCATCATCAAAAAATCTAGAAACAATAAATGCTGGAGAGGGTGTGGAGAAAAGGGAACACTCTTGCACTGTTGGTGGGAATGTAAATTGATACAGCCACTATGGAGAACAGTATGGAGGTTCCTTAAAAAACTAAAAATAGAACTACCATACGACCCAGCAATCCCACTACTGGGCATATACCCTGAGAAAACCATAATTCAAAAAGAGTCATGTACCAAAATGTTCATTGCAGCTCTATTTACAATAGCCAGGACATGGAAGCAACCTTCCATGAATGGATAAAGAAGATGCGGCACAGAACAAGAGGAAATTACACTTGCTGTCCTCTCAGAACAGGCGCAGCCGTCGCCCCTGATGACCTCCATGCGTCTCAAATCACGTTTTCAGAGAATACAGAACACACTGCAGGTTCAAGAGCTTATAAAAGAAAAAGCCTACGGGTACTCGATGCACTCAAGGCCATCACGCGTAGCCTCACAACCTCATAAACGGGTGCAGTTGCAAGAAACAAATATTGCTAATGCACCTCGCATAAGGGTTCATGAAAATGAATATGACTCAAATCAGGAGGGTCTGACAATAAAACGAAGCCCGAAGTGACCCTACGCGCAGCCCTGTCCTCTCCAACTTCCCCAAGCCCCAGCACAAAGCCCCTCCCTGCCCGGAGCGCGGCCTCCCTGTGGAGGCGGGGCCGAGACGTCGGTGACGTGCTGACGTCAGGGCGTGCGGACGCCCAAGTATCGTCCGGCACGGAGCTGGGCTGGCGGCGGCCCCTGTTGCCAGCTTCCTTTGCGTGAGCCGCGGGGTCCGCGTCTGCGCCCTCCGCCCTTCGCCCTTCGCCCTTCGCCCTTCGCCTCGTCCCGGTCTCCCCGGCCCGGCCCCTGCCCGTCATGGTGCCGTCGGCGCGCCTGGCGAGGCCCCGCTGAGCCTCGGCCCGGCGGCGAGCGCGGCTCGGGGTCACCATGCCTACCCGTGAGTGGCCGGCCGAGGGTCGGACCGGGCGGGGAGCGTTGGGAGGCGGCGGCCCGCTGGGCGCGTACTCCGGTGTCGCCGTCTGGCGGGGCGGCGGGGCAGGCGGGCCGGGCCGGGGAGAGCCAGGAAGTGCCGGCGACCGGCCGAGTTAGTTTCGTTTGGGCTTAGGCTTCCCCGGTGGGGTGGCGTGGGAGCCCGTTGCACAGACGGGGAAACCGAGGTCCGAGCGCTAAGGACGCACGGCTAGTAAGTGGCAGAGCTGCTAGTAAGCTTGACCTGTGGGACTTGGAAGTCCAGCTCTTTCTCCAGCAGAGCTAAATGGCACTTTATGGAAATGCTGAAAATAGCTCCGTCCCATCGCCATTGCCTCCTCACTTGCTCGAGGACCAGGCATCTCCTGGTGGGACGCTCCGGCCTGGCCCAGAGCCCTTCCCCGCGGCGCCCGAAGTCCCAGCAGCCCTGACTTTTCTCTGTGACACGTCCCGGGGGTTGAAGCAGGTGCTCTTTGGGGAACTTGTTGGACCCACCGGCTTCAGATCCAACTGGCAGCTGATTGAAAATGCAGGTGTAGGGCTCCTCCCTAGACACGTTGAATAAGATTCTGGAGCTTTGGCCCTGGAATCTGCGTGTCCTACGTGTTACTGAGGGACCCTGAAGTTTGAAAATTGCTGGATGGTGGAGGCGTTTTGGACAAACAGGGTACTATAACACTACCAACGACAAATTTTAAAACGACCCAGAGAATCACCATGTGACTTTAAACCCGGTGACCTATCTGGATACGTGCAGACTAGGGAAGCTCCTGATTTTGGACGTAGAGCAAGCATGATGATGATTGATTTGAGATTCTTTTCAAGTAGGGCTCTTGCAAGCGTTTCATGCTGTAGAATCTTGAAACACTTGGCGGTATGTTTCCAATTAGTTCATATTTCTTAGAATTCATAACTTTTCCTAATTGTCCTTATTTTTATAGACACATGGGACACTGGATTTCCAGGTCAGCCTCAAATGCATGTTTTGTCCAGTGGTGGGTAAAGAGGAATTATTTCCTGATACTAGAAAGGTTTATGTAACGCTGTTACAACTTTTTAAACCATCTTGATGTAAAGATTACTAATAACTCCTCATATATGTATGGGTAAGGTGGATTTTGTTCTCTTAACCCAGTCCTGTGTGTCCTAAACTTGATGTTCTTGGATTTTTGTATCCCGTACGTATGTCAGCAGTTTATATTTTATTCTTCTAGACTGGAGGAATATCATCATCAGTATTATTGTCAGTATTTTGTTCCTAAGTTTATATTCATGTTAACAAGTGAATTAGCACTGTGCTAATCTTTTACTTTCTTAGAAAGCAAAGGGGGTGGGAGAGGAACACCTTTTTTGAAAGTTAAGGCTTCATGTGGACTTTATTGGTAAAATGGCAATTAAACAGAGATTTTTAGTTATGTTCTAAGGTTATTTAGCCCCATAGAATGGATAGAGGACTTTTTTTTCCCCTTAATTGTGTGATTTACAATGCAGAATGACACAATGATGAGCCATGGTGTACTTTGCATAGTTAGGATTACAAGATCCGTGACCTGACTGGAGGGCAAGTGAAATATTTGAGTTATCTATCATTGCTGTTAATATTTATTATGGTACAGTTTCTGCGGTTGCTTAAAAGTGTGGTACCGATTGGTGGTACACGTGTGAAGTCAGTTGTGTTCATAATTGCCTTTTTCTCTTCTTTTGTGACCAGAACCACCAAAATAGCTGTGATAGTGTATGGATATTAGTACTTCTCAGAAATTCTGCATGTAGAATAAGTAATTTCCAGCAAAATTATTATTTTCTTTAGGGATTTTTTAGGAAGGAACACCCCCCCGCCCCCGCAATAAGCGAAGCTTTTTTTCTTTCTAATGTCAAATGAGTTAGGAGGCTCATGTACATACATGCTCAGCCAGTTAATCCTTAAGCGTTTAGTGAAATAAATGTAATGCTTTTCTGTAAAATGAAAGTGTTGGAGATGATCACTAGGGTCTTTTCAGACTCTATAATTCTGAGGGTGACCCTTATTCCAAGTCATAGAATTATTCTACTCTTGCTATTTTGTTGCTTATTTGGAATACTGATACCCTCAGTCATTGAAACTGGAATTGGTAAGTAGAATCCAGTGGCGCATAGTACACCCCTGAAGGCTGAACGATGGCATATCTCATGAATGTTAATAGTCACTTCATTGGACCTATTTAGGAGATCCATAGACTCTTTTTCAGAAAACAGCTACCTGGAAGGATGTGTGACAGGAAGTTGCTGCGACACAGGAACAGTTCTGTGGTCGTGTCACTGTGTATTTTCAGGCAGTAGTTTGCAATAATCACTAAGCACAGATTTCAAGACTGTTTCACTAAACGATCTTTTCAAATCTACAAACCTGTAATTTGTCACATCATTTCTCTAAAGGCCTTCATTTCATTCTCCTACACCCAAAGGATCGTTAAGAAACATTTTGATTGTGAAGATTTTCCAAACTCTGTATCAGAATTTGAGTGGAAGAAACGTTAAAGCTTCTCAATCCAATCGTTTCATTTTATTTTGCATAGCAGGAGACTGTGACTCGGTGAGTTTCAGTAACTCGGCTAGGGTCATGGGTGGAGTAGAACCAGGACTTGAACACAGACCTGGGGTTAGGGTTTGGGTTAGGGTTCCTATCCATAATCACACTGAGCATAGATAATGTTTATTTTTCCACAGCTAAGTTGATAATAGTTTATCTTTTTAAAAAATTTTCCCTGGAGTTACACTAAGGCAAAAGTGAGCTTGGCCAAAACTTACATCAGACGTGTGAACTTAAAAGAATATTTAACATTTGTGCCTTTGCTTCTGTCTTGTCACAGGAATCTTAGCAAAGATCGCCGGGGATTCCAGTGGTGTGCTAGGTAGATGCTTGGTTATATAGGTATAGACGTAAACTTTTTAATAAACTACTTATATGAAAGGGACTTGTTAGCTGACAGATAACTTGTCTCAAAGCAGGTCCAATAAAATGTGCCCTTTTATTATATGTGAAAACATTGTATATTGGCTAAGGGAAACTGCAACTATTAACCATTCTTTGCTGTTAAACTATACTTTCAGTAATTATTTGTGGGTAATGCTTTCTTTTCTCATTTAGATGTTGGCATTGATATCTGGCCGCATTTGTTAGGCTGTGGTAATGTGGTCCATCTGTGTGTGGATTTTTCCATTGATGAGGTTGATTATATTTGACTTATTTTTCAATCCATTCTTATGAAATAAGTGCAGAATATAGGTGAATTGTGAAGTGAGGGATGAATGCTGGTGAAAGTGTTTTCATTTAGAAACACATGACAAGTAAACTTGATCTGTTACTGGCTTGTGAACCTTTTGTGTTTGTTCGTTCTCTCTCCCTCTCTGCCCCTCACCCCCTTTTCTCCCTCTCCCACCCAGCACCTATGTACACTGCCAGAGTTATAGCTGAAGAGTTTTCTTTCTCACAGCGACCTTTGGCCTGACGTGTTTTGGTTACTACCAGATCTCATCTTTCAATCTGTCCCCACTCATGGGGACACGGGGCTGCATTAAAGATGATGTAGGTCATGGGAGATGAGGCTGGAGAAGGAGAAAGGAGCCAGAATTTGAAGGATGTAAGATGCTGTGCAATTAACGTGACTAAAATTGTGTTCCAGCTGTCACAGTCACAGTTAGTGGCTATTTTGTAGGCATATTAGCAGTTTCCAACTTAGTGATTACTTAAAAACTTAAAATTCCCTCTTAGTAATAGAAATTGATTATTGGATATTGATTGTGTACGAGGCAATATACTTTGTGCTTTACAGGAATGATCTTACTTAGTTGTCTCCGACATTGAGGAAGGTCCTATTTGACCAATTATAGAAATGAAGAGATTGGTTCGGGGAAGTCAAGTAACATGCCTAATGACAGTAAGTGGTGGAGCTGGGATTGGAAGTAGATAGGTGTGACTTCACGGTCCCAGTTCTTTTTTCACACTGCACTGCTCCAAGCCGGGCAGGAGTTGAATCTGCAGTCGTCAGATCCTATCAGTTTCCATTAACATTGTCACTTTTGCTTAGCACTATGCCTGATCACATAATAGGTACTTGGTAAATGTTGAATAAAAGAATGAATTCTAACTGGAGTCAGAGAAGTTATTCTTTAGATACTATAACCTGAAATAACTTTTTTCCCATAAAAACAGTGTTATAAAAAGTTTTATAGTTTATGATTAGATTCTTAGCACACCTGCCTGAAATATTTGCAAGACCTGAGACAAGAATACAAATGGAGGCCCGCAAATCATAGTCTAAATTCGGGTTTCTCAGTTCTTGCTCTCTTGATGTCTTGGACTGGATCATTTCTTGTTTGGGAGGTCTAGGGCTTTCCTCTGCATTGTAGGATGTGTAGCAGCTTCTCTGGCCTCTACCCAGTAGAAGCTAGTAGTAATTCTGCCCGTCCCCTAAAGCTGTGACAACCAAAAATGTCTTCAGACATTGCCAAATGTCCCCTGGGGGGGGGGAATTGTCCCTGGGTTGAGAACCACTGGTCTAAATATTAAATGTTACAGACCAAACTGTGGCCACAGCCTGGCCTGCTTTCCCATCCAGGGTCCCTACAATCTGCTCCCCAGAGATTACCTTCTCAACCGGGAGGTCCAAGCAGACTACAGGCCTGATCCGGTCAGCAGTGGTCTATTGGGTCAGGGTGGGGTCTTGCCTGACCCTGTCCAGCTTCTTTGGGGAGCCAGAGTGAGAAGGTACCCCCCGCCCCCCATTACCTCACTTCCATCTCAGGAGTTTGGTACGGTTCTAAGCACCTCCCAAAGCTCTATCACCTGAGTAGAGGGGCAGGTGGGTGAAGGAAGCCCCGCTTTCTCGGGAAACTCCATCTGCCTGGACTCCCACTTCGGGTGATTTGGGGTGGGCAACTTCAAAGAAAAACAGCTGCCGCCATCTTTCTCTGGTCTCCTAGGATGTGATTTTCAGTATTGTCCCCTCCCCCACCCACAGGTACCTCTCTAAAAGGAAAGAAAACTGTGTTGTGGGAAGCAGAGGCCCTTTTTTCCCCCCGAGTCAAATGAAGGCACTAGTTCTTAGGAGAAAGCCGCATCTTACCTATTTTATAGCTCAACTTAGGTATGGAATGACCCCAGGTCACCTGAATACTGGGTGGGTATTCACAACTACATACTACCTTTATGTACTACTTCATACTACCTTTATGGGGGATGGAAAGGTATGGTATAGAAGTATTATAAAAATCTGTGGCTAAAGATTTGAAGAAGGATTCAAAGTTAACATCAAATATAAGAGATCAATATTTGCAGTATTTATACAAATCGGAAAGCAAAATACCACCAACCCTCCGTGGTTAAAGCACACACCTATACTTGTCAAAGTCTAAGTACAAATGATTGATAAAGATTTGGGGGGAGATGGCTCAATTTTACTAATGAAGAAATGCTCATTAAAAGCTGAAATCATTTTAGGTTTACCGCATTACCGAAGACTTTAACGGTAATAGGCAAAGGTGGTGGTGAGGTGCAGTAGAAAAGGCAGAAGTTTAAATTGGTACAATTCTTGGAAAGTAATTTGGCAATATTTTATCAAGTGCTCTGATAATGCATTTACTCATTGACCCAGTAATTTCACTTTTGGGAATCCTTAAGAAATGATTAAAAACATAAACTGCACTAGGATGTCTGCACTGAGGTGTCTGTCACCTTAATATTTGTAAAATAGTAAAAACCTAGAAACTTTAATATTCAATAATGGGGAAGTGGTGCAAATTGAATATAGAACATCCTTGCAACAAAATATCATGCAGCCATTTAAAATACTTACGAAAGCACTGGGATTATGAACTGTTTTTATTTTCTTTTCTGTAATTTGTGTTTTCCAGAGTTTCTACAGTTAGCATATAATCCACAATCAGAAAAAGATGCTTAAGTTTTTTTTTTACAACTTTACCATAATTTTTTTCAACATTTTCGTAATTCTTTCCAAAACCTAAATGAAACAAAATATTGCCCTGAACTGGTTCTTCCTTTAGCCCATAGAAAAGAATTTTGGGTAACCGATCAGATAGTGTTGATTGTGTGTGTATGTATATATATGGCTTAGGAAAACAGTGCATTTACTGTCTGATTGCTACTGTCAGGTGATAGCAAATGCTTATCATTGGTGTTTTATTCTGAAAAGAGGAAGAAATAATTTCTGATTTATTAAGTGGTGGTTCCGGTTGTGAAAACCTGAAAGGTTGAGATGAATCACTTTGGGTTTGGTTTATTGGGAGCTTGTAGGCTTTTTTTGTTTTTATTTCCCTGAATGATTGTGTATTGTAGAATGAACACAGTTCTAGGGAGGTATGATCACAAAATGGATGTTGGCAATTCCTCCTATGATTAATATGTCAAACCTGTCAAAATTCTTTCATCATTTGTATTTGCCAGGTTTATTCCACTCTTAAAATGAGCCTGCTTTCGCAAATGCTCGAAATCAAGCAGGAGCTACTATTAATTTTCCTCTTTCTGTATAGGCTGTCATATCCTCCCTTCTGCATATTTATTTACTGCTTCCTAACTTTAGGTATTATTAGATAGCCTGATTCTAATTTTTATTAAAGAAGGAATCACTACTCAGCTTTTGTCATTGTACCTCTGCATCAAGTTTGCCATATTCTAAAAAATGGGCATTAAACCTTTTGCTCTGCAGTCTTCAAGAGGACTTTCATTCTCCTCAATGCCATTATTTTTGGTTTTGTCCTTAGTTGGTGAGTTCATTACCTGAACTCCAGGGTACTTCTGCTGTACTGTATCCAGTTTTCTGGATAATTCTAAGTGTTCTTCACACCCCTGCTATTTAATTGGCTTTTTGAACAGCTGTCTTGGCAATTTGCTACAAAGTTCTCTGTGCTGTGGTTGCACTTAAGTTTAAATGGATCTCACTCCCGCTGGGCAGGGAAAATGAAATATAAGATGTTCAAGTTTGCTGCGGTCAATGCCTGGGGCCTCGTAAATGGCAAAAGGTACTGGCCAGGCTAAAGGACTGGCCTGGAAGTCGAAAGGAGTGGTCCGTTTATGACATCTGACATAAATTGTTTTTTGAACTTAGTTATAAGTATTTTTATTAACTATTTGATCCATTCAATGGAAAATGATAATACTTCTCAGGGAGATTTAGATGCAGTAGAATTTATGTAATTGTGCTTTAGAGGTAGAAATACTTTATGAACATGGGATTAGAATCAGAATCAGAATTAGAATTGCTTCTTGGATTGTTACCCTTTGCTGCAGCTGGTTCCAGAAGGGCATCTACAGGGGAGGGTAGTCCAGGCAGATGTGTAATAGCTAGGATTTGGGGTCTAAGTCCCTATGGGTTTTTCCCATTCTCTTAGCTGGCTGGACTATGTGAACTTCAGGGGTCCAGTTTCTTTTTCAGTTCACAGCCCGGATCAGAAACAGCCTTAAATAATTTGTCTACTCCATGCTGCCTTTTCCCTTGATTCCATCCTGCTTCATCACTTGGTCTTCCAAGGATGGGAGCACCTTTGGGAAGCTGCCCCAGGTTTGTATTATTGCGCCATCTTTACGAAATGGAACAGCTCAGGTCCAGGAGATTGAGGGAAGAAACTGCCCCAGGTCAGTTCTATTTGTATTACCTTTACTAAAGCTCCATCCCCTGGCACAGGATTCTCATTGGGAGTTCCTGATCCGTACTGGAGGGTGGCACAAGGCAAGTTTGAGCTACCGCTAGACGTAAGTTTTCAGAATGTCTTCCATGGAAATATAATAGGGACTGTTGTGTGGAGAGGGTGCTGAAAGAGCAGATAGGCCTCTCTGCCTGACCCAGCTTCAGCCGGGCCAGCTCTGTCTTTAATCTGTCTTATGGTAAGATTCTGCATCCAATTTCAGGAGGTAAATAACATTGTTTCCTTTTTAAAAAGTTTGAAATTTAGGGTCTTAGACATTAGAATATGCCTTCTGACAAGAACGTAAGATATTTTAGAATCAAAAGCTTAGGGACCTAGAGGCAAAACCAAAGCCATTTAGCTGATGGTGTCTCACCTGCTTTTGCTCTAACGATCTCCAGGAATGGAGTTGTCTCATCTCTCCTTGTAGTCGTTTTGGTCATAGGCGCTGTCTGTATACTCTTGGAGTCACACACATTCTCTTTCAGTCTTTATTATTTTCCTGTTGGATTTCTCTTGATTGATTCACTCAGCAGATTATTTTAGTGCCTACATGTGCAAGGCAGTGATAGGTGGGGAATACGGAGATGAATAAAGCAGTCCCTAGCTTTAAAAAGTCTATCCAGTTTATAGAACCTTGTGTAGATGGCTAGCACACAAAGAAGGAAATGGCAAGCCCCCTGAGAAAGTGCTGTGGGGTTCACAGAGAGGCAGCAAGGAAAAGGTGAGTGGGAGATGGCGTCCTCAGCCTGAATAGTTACCAGAGGTGAGAGTGCGGGTTTGGGGAAGATGTTTGAGTCACACAGGTGGAAGTAACCAACAGCTGGCGGGAGTAAGTCATTGGTGCTGGGGAGCGTGATGACTTTAAGGCCATATATATATTTGGTAATTTTGTCTTTTAAGCAACACATACATCAACGCCTAGTATGTGCCAGTTATTACAGGCACTGAGGACACAGCAGTACCTCATACTAGACACATGGGCATCACCCCGGACATCATCTCTCCTCTCATGAAGCTTAATCTGGTGAGAAAGACAAGTGCTGACCAGACACTTACCTTCCTCACCAGACTAATTACAAGCACCTAATGCCTGTTTTCTTTGCCAACGTATATATAGTTTTTGATACAGTAGGTGGCTCATGGTACACATTCGGTGTATATTTGTAGAGTGACTCAGATTACTAAAGGAGAAACGCAGGTTGCTATGGAAACACATGAGAGAGGTTGGAGGGAGAGCAGTTAGAGGTTATTAGAATACAGTAGTCTTGAGTGGTGGGCTTTTGGACTTGGATGATAGTAGTGGGATGGATTGCAGTGTAGAAATCTGAATATTGTTGAGAAAGTACAATTCGTAGGATTCATTGGATGAGGGGTTGAGGGAGAAGGAGGAGTCAGGATTCACTCCCAGATTTCAGGCTTGATCGTTCGGGTGAACTGCTCTGGTATGATACAGGGACTTTTTGGAGAAGGCGGGTGAGTCCATCTCAGGGTATGATAAGTGTGTAGTGCCTTACAGGGCTTTCAGGGTACGTTTGTAGGCATAGCAGTGGATGAAATTACTAAAGGATAGGTTGTGAAGGGAGTAAAGATGCTGAGGCAGACCCTCGAGGAACACGTTCATTTAAGGATGGAATAGGCAGAGGGAGCAGGTGGAACATTGCTAAAGCAAATGCGTGCGTGACAAGAACTAGGTAAGGCTCGTGACAGTCCCTTTATTTATAGACGCACTGCAAGCATTTCAGTGTAGCGAGGAAAAGAAGCTGGACAGTCGCTTACTGTTTGATGTGAGGCTTTGACGATGATGATTTATGAAGTGTTGTTAGGAAAAAAAAATCTTACTTTAAAACCTTAAAGATGATTGTGTGTCTTAATTGTGGTATGTACTATCCTGTACTTATGTCATTAACTTGTCACTGCTTCCTAGCTGAGGGAAGAGATTGTCAAATTGTAGTTGGTTGAGAGGATATAAGCTGTTCTATAATTCCTGGGTAGACAAGCTAAATTGTGGAATTTGCAGGTAGAAATTAGGGAAGCTCCGCATATGTAATCTAAAACTTTCATATAGCACTAAACTATTAGTAACTTATCATCCCATGCTGTCTTCTTTGAGTCTCACTGTTACGTGTATTTGTGGAAGAACTGAATGATCTGCTCGTGGCAGATACAATGCTTATGTAAACTTGCTGAGGAACTGCTTTACTTCAAACAGAGAACTGAGGGGGCATTTAGAGACTGGAGCTGTCACCTGAGAGCATCAGTTAGCTCTTTGAGTGTTGAGCACCACATTCTCCCCCCACACAGCTGATACTCCTCTTTTTTCCCTTCCCTATCCATTGCTTTCTGCGTATTTACTCAGTGACATGGAGTAAACAGCCTCTCTTCTCTTTTCAGCAGCAAAGAAGTATTGCTGCTCTTTTTGCTGCCTGCCCTGATAGGGTACAGCAACATGCTGGTTAAGGGCTGAATAATTTTAAAAGCTTTGTATCCAGTGGTTTCAAGAACATTAGGGAGGGGTGAGTACAATTAAGTGTGGTTTGGCTGCAGAGCTTTTTCTGGAATGGCAGTTGATTCCACCATTCTTAATTTTTTAAATCTAAAATTTCACTGTATTCAACCTTGCTAAAGAATCTGAGTATTTACACAAAAGTGAGATGATTTTTTCTTGTTCCCTTTTAATTTTCAAGAGTGAATAGTTTCTTTTTGTAGTTGTAGTAATAACATGAATACCACAAATGTGTATAGATTTCCAGGTTCTCCCTTTGTGTATAAATGCCACAGAAAGTTGCCGTGTTTTTTATTTCTTCCATGCATTCGTTGTTATAAGTCTTACCTTTGAACTTGAGGAAGATATAGCAATACATTGAAATCTTCGGGTAGCATCAGATTTTGGTTTATGATTCATTAAAAAAGATATTAGAGAAGATCAGATTTCCTTCTTAAGAGTTTTGATTAACATAAAAGTTGTGCATGCTGTGACCATAATGTGTATAATAAATTAAAAGAATACCTAATTTAAAGAAGTCTTAGGCTTTTGACATTGTGTTACCCAAGTGAATACAAAATGTTTAGAGTCTTTATGTTTTAGCTGGAAGTTTTGGGGAGACTATGTCAAGCACTGAACCTCGAAAGTTTAAATTAGTAGCTTAATGTTTTTTAAATTAGACTTTGTACTTAGCTAGACCCACTCAGCAAGTCCTGTGTTATATTTTCCTATCTTCAAACTTTGGATAGAGAAATTAAATATATATTCTGTTTAGATATATAATGAGAGTGTTCCCTATCTTTCTCTTTACTGTTTAATCAGGAAATTTAATCATCTCAATTCAAATGAAAATCTTCAACATATGGCATAGACACCGTGGGTGTTGTGAAATCTGTAAGAAGAATCAATGCCGTTGGTATATTGAATGTATTCGTTCTGAAAATAATTTTGGAAGTTACAAACACCCCAGATTTAACCCTTTTGTTACTCTGTGACTAATAAGGAAATAAGAATTTGTTAAAATTTAAGTCGTTGGGGAATTTTAATGCTGTTTTGAATTTTGCCTGAAATAACTCATATCCTACTTTTGAAATATTCAGAGAATTTTTAATTAAAAATAACTCAAACATCTGGTTCACTGAGAAAGATCCTAGTCATCGTCTGTGGTGGATTCTTTATGTCTGTAATGGGGACAAGTTAGTATCTTTTGATTTAAGGGTTTATTTTCCTGACTACAGTGCCTTAGCTCGTTTAAGCAGAAATTGGATTTGGATGTGTTGGTGTTTTTCTGTTTTTGTTTTTGTTTTTTAAAGAACTTAGCTAAAAATCTGCAGAAAACCCCACCTTTATCTTTTTTTAATATCCAGGTTTTCGTTGTGGACAGTAGGGCAGCAGTAGGGTTTTAAACTGTGACCTTGGTATTACAAATACTTATTAAGGTCACAGTAAGTATACTGATGGAAATAATTGATTTTTTAAAAAAATATTTATTTATTTATTTATGGCTGTGTTGGGTCTTCGTTTCTGTGCGAGGGCTTTCTCTAGTTGCGGCAAGTGGGGACCACTCTTCATCGCGGTGCGCGGGCCTCTCACCATCGCGGCCTCTCTTGTTGCGGAGCACAGGCTCCAGACGCGCAGGCTCAGTAGTTGTGGCTCACGGGCCCAGCTGCTCCGCGGCATGTGGGATCTTCCCAGACCAGGGCTCGAACCCGTGTCCCCTGCATTGGCAGGCAGATTCTCAACCACTGCGCCACCGGGGAAGCCCCGAAATAATTGATTTTTAAGGAGAGTTGTATTGAGATATATAACTTGCATACCTATATTAAGTATATGGAAAAGCTTGATTTTTATGTAAAATAAAAACTGTACAAATTACCTGCGCAGTGATTATAAATGTGAAATCCTAGATGCCCAACCTTTCCTTTCCCCCAGATTTTGATTCAGTAGGACTCATAATTCGATAAATTGCACGGTGTTAGGAGACTTGCTAAAATTAAAGATACTGAGTGGCAAGATTGTGAAATTCTAGTTCTTTTTAACCTCTTTATTATAAATCAGGTATTTTTTCCTCTGGATTTTAAAACTTACACAGTATATTTTTAAATTTAAAAATCTGAAATCATCCAGTGTCAGATTACCATAATCCCAAAACGAGTGTTTTAGTTTGTAGAGGGGAGAATTAACTAGACTTTTTCCTCTGCATGCCCAAATTATAATAAAGCAAAGGATTCCCACCTTATTTCTACAAAGTGAAAATGGGTTGTAGCTTCAAAACTGAAACTTGCTTTAAGTATGGATTTGCTGCTAGAGTTTTGTGAAAGTTTACATATAAATGCTTCTGTTATTTTCCTTGTTAGTTTTGGGAGTATTTCGTTGTCACAAGCTGAAACTCACAGTGCACAGTGGATAGGGAAGCTTTAAGACATCCTAAACAGCGGTTGTCATTTGGCTGTGATTTTGTAAAGTAATGAGGTTCTCTCCCCCTTTTTTCAGTGGCTGAGCTCCATACAGCTCTTGTTTGTTGTCAGGTGTGCTGGGAATTCACCAGTAACTTTTTGTGGGGGCAATCTAATAGCCTAACAAAAGCTTCTCATGTTTCCTTTCATGATGTTCTTGTATTCTTAGGGATATTTTAGAGCTCAGAGTAACCTACAATAGGAAAAGAGGACACTTTCTCGAAGTGGGAAGTTTTGTAATATGACAGGTTCTCAGGCAGGGTGTCACTTCTCCATTCTCTACCATCTGACTTGATGGAGAGCTTGGTAACAAGAGTATAATCTTTGGGCAGCTGTGAAGTATTTTGACTATGTTGCTCTACTCTCCATATTAAACAGTTCAGCTTATTTAAAGAAAAAAAAAAAGCCATCTCAGGAAGGCAGTACAGTATAGAAACTGCTAAGAGCACAGGCTCTGAAGTGGGTCCACAACTTCTAGTTGTGTGACCTTGGACAAATTACTTTTATCTTTCTGATTTCCTATTTGTAGCCTATAGATGTTGATACCTACCTCATACAGTTATGAGCATTAAGGAAGATAAAATCTGGAATATAGTAGATGGTCAAATATTGGTTGAATGCATTCTGAAAGAATCAGACTGGCAGATAAGGAATAGATAAGAACAGGGTATTCCTGGGGTAGATTAGGTTAGGTCTTCTGGTTTTCTACTATATTTTGCATTATATCCATGAAACCAGAATTTGTGCCACAGGGAACTTGCATTTACTTTTGCTGTTGTGTTAGTTTACTAGGGCTGCTGTAATAAAATACCACAAACTGAGTGACTTGAACAACGAATTTATTGGCTCACAGTTTTGGAGGTCAGAAGTCTGAAATCAAGGTGTTGGCCGAGTTGCTTCCTTCTGAGGGCTGTGAGGGAAGGGTGTGTTCCAGGTCTTTTGATCTGGCTTGTAGATGGCCAATTTCATGTTCATCTGGAGTTCTCCCTGTATGCATGTCTGTCTCTTAATTTTCCCTTTTTATAAGGATACCAGATATATTGGATTAGGGCCCACTCTAATGACTTCATCCTCACTTAATTGCCTCTGCAAAACCTTATCTCTAAATAAGGTCACATTCTAACGCCCTGGGAGTTAGGACTTCAGCATATGAATTTTGAGGGGGATACAGTTCAACCCATAATAGCTATGTGAGACATGAAAGTGAAACAGATTTTTTTACTTACAATATTTCCATTTTCTAAGCCATGCTTATTTATTAAACTTCGATGTAAACTGATGGCATAGTAACTTTTTCTTTTACTATAACCAAATATTCATTTACTTAAGCTTATGGTGAAGTATATCTAGCACTAGAAGAAAATTGGTAGAATGGAACAAAAATTCTTTCTTTTCATGGCTCAGTTATTTGGTATGCTACTAAATTCTCTGAAGGCTGACTTATAGTCATTTTGGCATTTGAGTTGATTTCAGGAATGGTACATATCTTAATATCTAGCAAATACAGAATTTACTGGCCTCCATGTTATATGAAATCTTACTTGTGTTAGTTTTTCAAAGCTGCCATGTACAAGGTACCATAAGCCAAGTGGCTTAAGACAACAGAATATTCTCACAGTTCCGGAACCTAGAAGTCTGAAATACGGTGTGGGCAGGGCCATGCTCCCCCATAAGTCTCTAGGGAAGGAGCCGTCCTTGCCTCTTCTAGCTCTGGTGGCTGCTGGCAAGCCTTAGAGTTCCTTGGTTTGTGGCAGCATGAATCTCATCTCTTCCTGTCTTCAATGTGGCCTTCTTCCCTGTGTGTCTCCTCTTTCTCTTATCCACTTGTCTTATCTTTCTCTTTAGGAGGGTACCAGTTTTTGGATTAAGGGCCCACCCTAATCCAGGATGACCTCCTTTTAATTTGATTCCATGTGCAAAAACCCTGTTTCCAAATAAGGTCACATTCACAGGTACTGGGGTTAGGACTTCAACATATCTTTTTTGTGGGAACACAGTTCAACCTGCAACGTTTGTCCATTGCTTTAAAAAGTTAGCTTCTTTTAACTTCTCTAATCTTCCAAGTATTCTTGACTAGTAAATGGACAACTTTGTTATCACAGATTAATGTTCTTGAGCCTCACAATTCAGAACCCTCCCAGTGTCTTGATTGTTAATCCATTACCTTGGTTTTCCAGGTAAAGAATTATGCTTCACTTTCAGCTCTTTGTCCTGTTTCAGTAGTTTGTTGCAAATTCTTTTTAAAGTGCCTTTTGTCTCATACTTTCTTTACCAACTCAATGTTATGAGTTACGTTTGAAATTGCTGAACCTCCTATTGTATAGTTTACAATAGATTTCAATTCCAGGAGCCTTTTGTAACTGGAACGCATGTTATCTTACTGCTGAGTGCATCTTATCTGTAGTACTTTTTATGAAGACAAGGTATTCTATACAGATAGAATGGTGTGAGCAGGTGCATGGGGATGAATAGGTTTGGGGCTTGATTTAAGAGCTGTGAATATTCACAGTTTTTATCTGGGAAGTAAGGCTGAAAAGTTAGAGACTGTGCCCAGGTTCATCTCCAAAACCAGCCTAACAATGAAGTGTAAATAAATTGGGGAGATCTTTATTTTGGTAAAGTGTAACTGACTTCACTTTTTAAATCTTTAAATAAATGTGTGTGTGTGTAGCTAAAATAAACTATTAAATTTGTCATATACATTTTGTAAAATAAGTGATTTGGGTTTTTGTAGGTATGCTCTGAATGAACTATCTGATAATTTGTCTAATCATGGATACTATTTTAATAACCTCTTCCATTATATTCCATTATATTCTCCATATATTTCTGACATACAATAAAATGTCTTGTAGTCATATTCTTTCTGTGTTAACTTTGCCTTATATAAACTTCACAGTCTTTTTCAAAGGCATTTGGAAAATGTCAGGGTTTTTTTTGTTTTTTTTTTTAACTTTCACAAATTGGAAATGTCACAGTCAGACAGCTTCTGAGGAGAAATAGAAGGCTTTTATTGTGAGTCAAGGTTTGAACTTTATTTATTTATTTTTTATTATTTTCTTCTTATTAGTCATCCATTTTATACACATCATTGTATACATGTCAATCCCAGTTGCCCAATTCATCACACCACCACCCCCGCCCCCCCACCGCTTTCCCCCCTTGGTGTCCATACGTTTCTTTTTCTACTTCTGTGTCTCAATTTCTGCTCTGCAAACCGGTTCATCTGTACCATTTTTCTAGGTTCCACATATATGAGTTAATATACAGTATTTGTTTTTCTCTTTCTGACTTCAATCTGTATGACAGTCTAGATGCATCCAAGTCTCTACAAATGACCCAATTTCATTCCTTTTTATGGCTGAGTAATATTCCATTGTGTATATGTACCACATCTTCTTTATCCATTCGTCTGTCGATGGGCATTTAGGTTGCTTCCATGACCTGGCTATTGTAAATAGTGCTGCAGTGACCATTGGGGCGCATGTGTCTTTTTGAATTATGCTTTTCTCTGGGTCAATTTACATTCCCACCAACATTGCAAGAGGGTTCCCTTTTCTCCACACCCTCTCCAGAATTTGTTGTTTGTAGATTTTCTGATGATGCCCATTCTAACCAGTGTGAAGTGATACCTCATTGTAGTTTAGATTTGCATTTCTCTAATAATTAGTGATGTTGAGCATCTTTTCATGTGCCTCTTGGCCATCTGTATGTCTTCTTTGGAGAAATGTCTATTTAGGTCTTCTGCCCATTTTTGGATTGGGTTGTTTGTTTTTTTGATATTGAGCTGAATGAGCTGTTTATATATTTTGAAGATTAATCCTTTGTCCATTGATTCGTTTGCAAATATTTTCTCCCATTCTGAGTGTTGTCTTTTCGTCTTCTTTATAGTTTCCTTGGCTGTGCAAAAGCTTTGAAGTTTCATTAGGTCCCATTTGTTTATTTTTGTTTTTATTTCCATTACTCTAGGAGGTGGGTCAAAAAAGAACTTGCTGTGATTTATTTCGAAGAGTGTTCTTCTTATGTTTTCCTCTAAGAGTTTTATAGTGTCCAATCTTACATTTAGGTCTTTAATCCATTTTGAGTTTATTTTTGTGTATGGTGTTAGGGAGTGTTCCAACTTCATTCTTTTACATGTAGCTGTCCAGTTTTCCCAGCACCACTTATTGAAGAGGCTGTCTTTTCTCCTTTGTAAACTCTTGCCTCCTTTATCAAAGATAAGGTGACCATATGTGCATGGGTTTAACTCGGGGCTTTCTATCCTGTTCCATTGATCTGTATTTCATTTTCTATGCCAGTACCATATTCTCTTGATTACTGTAGCTTTGTAGTATAGTCTGAAGTCAGCGAGTCTGATTCCTCCAGCTCCGTTTTTTCTCTCAAGACTGCTTTGGCTATTCGGGGTCTTTTGTGTCTCCATACAAATTTTAAGATTTTTTGTTCTAGTTCTGTAAAAAATACCACTGGTAATTTGATAGGGATTGCATTGAATCTGTAGATTGCTTTGGGTAGTATAGTCATTTTCACAATATTGATTCTTCCAATCCAAGAACATGGTATATCTCTCCATCTGTTGGTATCATCTTTAATTTCTTTCATCGGTGTCTTATAGTTTTCTGCATACAGGTCTTTTGTCTCCCTAGGTAGGTTTATTCCTAGGTATTTTATTCTTTTTGTTGCAGTGGTAAATGGGAGTGTTTCCTTAATTTCTCTTTCAGATTTTTCATCATTAGTATATAGGAATGCAAGAGATTTCTGTGCATTAATTTTGTAGCCTGCAACTTTACCAAATTCGTTGATTAGCTCTAGTAGTTTTCTGGTGGCATCTTTAGGATTCTCTATGTATGGTATCATGTCATCTGCAAACAGTGACAGTTTTACTTCTTCTTTTCCAATTTGTATTCCTTTTATTTCTTTTTCTTCTCTGATTGCCATGGCTAGGACTTCCAAAACTATGTTGAATGATAGTGGTGAGAGTGGACATCCTTGTCTTGTTCCTGATCTTAGAGGAAATGCTTTCAGTTTTTCACCATTGAGAATGATGTTTGCTGTGGGTTTGTCGTACATGGCCTGTATTATGTTGAAGTAGGTTCCCTCTGTGCCCACTTTCGGGAGAGTTTTTATCGTAAATGGGTGTTGAATTTTGTCAAAAGCTTTTTCTGCATCTATTGAGATGATCATATGGTTTTTATTCTTCAGTTTGTTAGTATGGTGTATCACATTGATTGATTTGCATATACTGAAGAATCCTTGCATCTCTGGGATAAATCCCACTTGATCATGGTGTATGATCCTTTTAATGTGTTGTTGGATTGTGTTTGCTAGTATTTTGTTGAGGATTTTTGCATCTATATTCATCAGTGATATTGGTCTGTAATTTTCTTTTTTTGTAGTATCTTTGTCTGGTTTTGGTATCAGGGTGATGGTGGCCTCATAGAATGAGTTTGGGAGTGTTCCTTCGTCTGCAATTTTTTGGAAGAGTTTGAGAAGGATGGTGTTAGCTCTTCTCTAAATGTTTGATAGAATTCACCTGTGAGGCCATCTGGACTTTTGTCCTGGACTTTTGTTTGTTGGAAGATTTTTAATCAGTTTAATGAAACACTTTCATTTTCATTACTTTGTGATTGGTCTGTTCATATTTTCTATTTCTTCCTGGTTCAGACTTGGAAGGTTATACCTTTCTAAGAATTTGTCCACTTCTTCCAGGTTGTCCTTTTTATTGGCATAGAGTTGCTTGTGGTAGTCTCTTAGGATGCTTTGTATTTCTGCGGTGTCTGTTGTAACTTCTCCTTTTTCATTTCTAATTTTATTGATTTGAGCCCTCTCCCTCTTTTTCTTGATGAGTCTGGCTAATGGTTTATCAATTTTGTTTGTCTTCTCAAAGAACCAGCTTTTAGTTTTATTGATCTTTGCTATTGTTTTCTTTGTTTCTATTTTATTTATTTCTCCTCTGATCTTTATGATTTCTTTCCTTCTGATAAGTTTGGGTTTTGTTTGTTCTTCCTCTAGTTCCTCTAGGTGTAACGTTAGATTGTTTATTTGAGATTTTTCTTGTTTCTTGAGGTAGGCTTGTATTGCTATAAACTTCCGTCTTAGAACTGCTTTTGCTGCATCCCATAGGTTTTGGATCATCGTGTTTTCATTGTCATTTGTCTCTAGGTATTTTTTGATTTCCTCTTTGATTTCTTCAGTGATCACTTGGTTATTTAGTAACGTACTGTTTAGCCTCCATGTGTTTGTGTTTTTTATGTTTTTTTTCCCTGTAATTGATTTCTAATCTCATAGCGTTGTGGTCAGAAAAGATGCTTGATATGATTTCAGTTTCCTTAAATTTACTGAGGCTTGATTTGTGACCCAAGATGTGATCTATCCTGGAGAATGTTCTGTGCGCACTTGGGAAGAAAGTGTAATCTGTTTTTGGATGGAATGTCCTATAAATATCAATTAAATCTATCTGGTCTATTGTGTCATTTAAAGCTTGTGTTTCCTTGTTAATTTTCTGTTTGGATGATCTGTCCATTGGTGTAAGTGAGGTGTTAAAGTCCCCCACTATTATTGTGTTACTGTCGGTTTCCTCTTTTAGAGCTGTTAGCAGTTGCTTTATGTATTGAGGTGCTCCTATGTTGGGTGCATATATATTATAATTGTTATATCTTCTTCTTGGATTGATCCCTTGATCATTATGTAGTGTCCTTCCTTGTCTCTTGTAACATTCTTTATTTTAAAGTCTATTTTATCTGATATGAGTATTGCTACTGCAGCTTTCATTTCTCCATCGAATCTGCGTAAGATCCTTGCTGGGTAGAGTAACCTTGGTTGTAGGTTCTTCCCTTTCATCACCTTAAGTATATCATGCCACACCCTCTGGCTTGTAGAGTTTCTGCTGAGAAATCAGCTGTTAACCTTATGGGAGTTCCCTTGTATGTTATTTGTCATTTTTCCCTTGCTGCTTTCAATAATTTTTCTTTGTCTTTAATTTTTGCCAATTTAATTACTGTGTGTCTCGGCGTGTTTCTCCTTGGGTTTATCCTGTATGGGACTTGCTGTGCTTCCTGGACTTGGGTGGCTATTTCCTTTCCCGTGTTAGGGAAGTTTTCGACTATAATCTCTTCAGACATTTTCTCGGGTCCTTTCTCTCTCTCTTCTCCTTCTGGGACCCCTATAATGCAAGAGTTGTTGTGTTTAATGTTGTCCCAGAGGTCTCTTAGGCTGTCTTCATTTCTTTTCATTCTTTTTTCTTTATTCTGTTCTGCAGCAGTGAATTCCACCATTCTGTCTTCCAGTTCACTTATCCGTTCTTCTGCCTCAGTTATTCTGCTATTGATTCCTTCTAGTGTATTTTTCATTTCAGTTATTGTATTGTTCATCTCTGTTTGTTTGTTCTTTAATTCTTCTAGATCTTTGTTAAACATTTCTTGCATCTTCTCGTTCTTTGCCTCCATTCTTTTTCCGAGGTCCTGGATCATCTTCACTATCATTATTCTGAATTCTTTTTCTGGAAGATTGCCTATCTCCATTTTATTTAGTTGTTTTTCTGGGGTTTTATCTTGTTCCTTCATCTGGTACATAGCCCTCTGCCTTTTCATCTTGTCTATCTTACTGCAAAGGTGTCAAGGTTTGAACTTTAAACATTCATCTCGTTTTAGCATAAAGTGTTTTGTTTACCAAGAAGTTAAGTAGACTTTCTTATTACCTGCATAGCAAGTTAATTTAGAAGGGAAGTATCAAAGCATATGAGTCCTTGTTAAATAATAGTTTCCATTGCTGGTCTTTTCTGTACCTTCCACAATACCTTGTATAGTACTTTCCACATAATTGGTATTCATTAATATTTGTTTTGCAGCTGAGTTGGAATGTCATGTGCATTTAGAGTTAGAAGGAATCTTAGATTATTTAATCTAACCTCTAGTTTGAATCTGGACAACAACTGACAGATGATCCTGTTTGGAAGCTCTCAGAGAGTTCTCAATTATTTTGACTACTTTTATTCAAGTTCTACTCTTTGAGGGCATTATAGACTAGTCCTTTTTTTACATGATGTCTTTTAAATATTTGGGTAGTACCTGATATTTTGACATTTACTACATGATACAGTCTGTGCTAAACATTTCTTCAAACTAAAATAATGAAAATTTTTGTTAAGAATTATGAATTGCATTTAGTAGCCTTCAAATCTACCATACCACAATCTATGTACAGTTAGTCAAATCCAACAGCAATTCATTTTTGCAGAATCCATGAAGCAGGGCAGAATTCCTTTCTGTTAACGGTAAGATACCTACTTAGCTCTTGTAAGCTGATACTGCGTTGCAGTCCATTTCTAACCACTGATATGTGATGAGGAGCATCCAGAGAAATATATAGAAATGATTATGAAGAAATGATTTTGATTTGGTTTCAAAGGACATTAAATAGAAAAACACAAAACCATAAAAATGATAAGAATATACATACGTACTTTTACAAAAGTCTGAATGGAGAAGTTCTCAAGAACAAGTAATTTGTTTCCTGTGGCAGAATGGAGGAAGTTACTTTAAAAAACAAACAAAAAAACAAAATCCTGTCTCCCTCCCCAAATTTTGCTAAAACAGAGAACAGTCATGTATACAAAATGAATACACCAGGATAATGTTGGTATTCAGCATGGCTTAAAAATTGCACATGCTTTAAAAATTATGAAACATATGGAGTGGAGTGTTAGTTCAAATATTAGTTCTAATGGCTGTTTCAGTGGCTTAGTTCATTGATCACAAATACAATGTATTAGTCACAAAGTTTGAGAAAGTATTATGTTTTAAAAGGCCATTTGTCTCTTCTGTGATTTCAAGTTTATATAACTTCCTTTTAAATATATATGATGGTCCTATATAGTAGTTAAGATCAAATGACTACAGTATTGCTTTTTATAATGTTACAGCAACACATTTTAAACACAAAAACCACATCAACAATGATGAAATTTAAGAAAGAAAAAATGTGTTTGTTCTTGTTTGGTTTTTTTGTATGATCATGAGATCAATAAAGCCTTAAAGCTTTATTGTGATACAGTAATGTAAAATGAAATATCATGGCATACATATGGGACCAAATACTAAAAATTACATTTTAAGCTGTATACCTACCAGCTGCCAGCATTTACTTTCTGTATAACTTTTTATGTCTTTCATTTTAAGTGTGGAAGTCAAGTGCTCTTACTTTTCTTTTCCTATTGTAGCATTTTGACTATAACTGATTTAAACTAAGAAAAGATTGCTTTAGTCTAATATATCAAAGAGGACTCCAAATTTCAAGATTTCATTTTTCTTTCACAGAAAGGAAAAATGTACATAACTGTAGACTTTCTTTCTAGACATTTCTGGATCTTTACCCTTTCAACATCTTTAACCTGCTGAGTCTCAGAAATGAATAAACCATAGCCCTGCCCTTGAGGAGTTTATAGACCTCTAAGAGAAATAGATCACTAGGTCATTTAAACAGATGATGATGGTGGTGGTGGTGGCTGAGAAGGGTGGGCCTGGCCCAGCTTTGGGTGGTCATCAAGGACAACTTCCTTCAGCAGTAACGCTAGGCTGAGGCAGGGAGGTGAGTAAGTTAGCTGAGGAAAGGAGCAGCAACAGAGAACCCTACCCTCTTCATATACATTAGTTTGCCAGTACCTTTGAAAATGCAACATGCAGAACGTTGCCTTTTTGTTCTATGTCCAAGCTATAGGATTGTTAAGCAAAAGAGCTAAATTCAGAGTTTGTGGAAATGACTAGAAGTCTTCGTCTAGGTTTGTGTTTTCCAAACTCAAGAACTCTGACTGTGACAGGGTTCTCATACCCTAGACTGAAAAGTGCTGAATGTAAAATGAAATATCATGGCATACATATGGGACCAAATACTACCTTCCAGTAAGTGGAGCTCAGGAAGTACAAGTCAATAAACTGAACACCACCTACTAACAAAATTATAGAACAACTTAACTGAAGGTTTGTGAATTCTTGGAGTCTTTCTTATTTTATTTTATTTTTTTGGAATTCTTATTTTATCTATGTAATTGGTACTTTTATAGAAGGTATAGGATTTGGAAAACTCTCCTTTGTTTTCTCTAATACTATTCTTTTTGTAGTTTTCTTCCTATTTCTTTAAATATCTTCCCTTTCACTTCTTTCTCTGCCAGTCATTATTTAAATGTTTGCTTTCCCCAGGATTCTCTCCCCAATTACATCCTATTTTTCTTTGATGACCTTAGCTACTCAAACTAGTTTCTTTTGCTATCATTTATATGCTTTTGGTTCTTAAATGTATATTTCTAGTCTAGATCACTTGCCTACTACAGGATGTCCCACTTTCATGTTTGTAACCTCAAGTTTAACATGTGCAAAATAAAATTTATTCTCTTTTTGATACTTCCTCCTACCCCCAAATTTGTCTTCCTCTGTTCCTTATTGGACACCACCATCCAACCACTTGTCCAAACTACCCTGTCTATTCCTTTTGACTCCTCCCTCTTTGTACCTTCTAAGTTCAGTTGGTTTCCAAGTCTGCTTCCTACAAGTTTGTCTAGCCATTTCTCTCATATTGCAGAACTTTTATGTTTGTTTGCAAATTAAAACGACACTCTTGTTCTTAACATGTGGCTCTCTCCACCTAGAATGATAATCCTCCCCCCTTTGCTGAATTCCTACTTCTTCTTCAAGACTTAGTTTAGTTATTACTTCTTGCAGGAAGGTTAGGGCTGCACTACTGTTCTCCTATAGCAATCTCTTCTGTCATAGCTGTTGTCACATAGAGTTATAATTCTCTTTGTATGTGATTATCTTCTCTTATCAGACTATGAGCTCCTGAAGGCCAGGGACTGCGACCTGTATTTGTCTTCGCTGCATTTAGCCTAGTGCCTGGGGCATGGCAGGTCTCATGAAAACCTTGCTGAAAGAATTAATGTGATTGTGTATGTGTTTTTTCCAGTTAGATATATTTCTGTTGATTTTAAGACTGTAGCAGTTGCACCCTTGTTCCCCTCTGAATTTGGAACCAGTTGAGAGAAGTAGAAATATCAGGCTGATAAAAGTCAAAATATGAGCTTTATTACTAGTAAAGCTGGGTCAGAAAATATGGTTTGACTTTTGTCTATCATCAGGCCTCCCACTTACTTTCCATCCAAATCTAGACTTTCCAACGATGTGTCTAAGGGACATTCCAGGTTGGCAGAGCAAATGCACTTACCAGCCTTCTGCAAGGAGGGCACTCTGAGTTAGACTTCTGGGTAACCCCCTAGTGGCCACGTAGAGACAGCCTTCCAGGACCAAATATACTGATCACGTAGAGGCAGAAAGAGTGACTTGCAGAATGCAGATTTGAAAGAGAAACGTTTGAGAGTGCACTGTTCATTCATTCAACAAATAGATAGGCACTCTCCCTATGTGCTGGGCATTGCGTAAGTGCTAAGGATACATATCCGGAGCTTATGTTTCAAGGCACGCTCAGTTCCTTTGTCCAGACTCACCAGTAAAATAAGTCACTCTTCCTCCTTATAATAGAAAGTTTCTCTAGGAAAGGTAGGTCAGGAGAATAGAACAATTTTTCCAAACTGTAGAGCTCATTCCTTAGCTATTGCATGTAAAATAAATTCCAAGGACTGATAATTTTAAGGACAAAGTGGCATGAAATACAGAGAAGCATACCAGAGCAGTCTTTTAGGAAAAGGGGAAATTTCAAAGTTCTGGTCATATTTTAGAAAATCATGTGCAAAGTCTGACCATGATAATTTGTTTTCCTTTGCTCCAGTACTTGATTTAGGATTTTAAAGGCCATTTAGGGCCTCACCCTGATTTATCTCCAGCATGGGTCTGCCAAGTATTCACTTAACGTAAGTTGCTTAGAAAATCTAGTCCACAGGGAGGTATGGTGGTGGCATCTCACAGTGATGGGGAAGTTCTAGAGACCTCAGCCACGAATACCAGTGCACTGTTGGCAGTGAAGTTCTGTCAGGTCAGTATCTTCTGTGACGTTGTTTCCAAATGCCCTAGTATTTGTCATCTCTGTCATTCATTTGGTCTCATAAATGGTACTTTATATGATTCATTTCTTGTAATGTATTAGATGAACTTAAGATGCCGCCGGTATTACCATTTTTTATCCATTGCATAAGTTAGGTAGTAAGTACAATGTCCTGCGTACCTCAAGTACACAATAAGAAAAAATCATATACGTAGTTCTTTAAATCATTATGCAAGGGGAGTGGTTCTTGAGAACTTGAATGGTCATAGTAGGAAGCGGGGTTTATTTCTAGAAATAGGAGTTCTGGTATCCCATCTCTAGAGACTGACTCAGAAGGTCCTGGCTGGGGCCAGGGAGTATTCAGTTAAAAACATATATTCCAGGAGATTGTTTTTCAGATGGCTCATAGAACCCTAAGGAAAGCATTGTACTATGAAAACACAATTTACTTAGGTAGGATTTCTTATGAGGTAATCTTTTATCATAAGAGAGTAATAAACACATTCACATCGTGAAAGCAGAAGAGTTGAGAGTGTTGTTTTAGTTAGGGAAGTTGAGGGTGTTCTAATTGTTCCCTAGAGAGAATGTTTGTGTTAAGAGTATGGTAGAAAAATCAGCCTAATTAGATATATATAATTCTACCCGGAGATTGAGGGTGAATTTGGTTACTTGCCATTATGGTTTTGTTTGCATCTGCCTTTTGTTTTTAGTAAAGGAATAATCATCTTGTTTTCTGTAGTATTGATTTCTTACAATTTTGTTAGTATTTTTTTTGTTGCTTGATTTTTAAAAAAATTTTCTTAACATCTTTATTGGAGTATAATTGTTTTACAATGGTGTGTTAGTTTCTGCTTTATAACAAAGTGAGTCAGCTATACATATACATATATCCCCATATTTCCTCCCTCTTGCATCTCCCTCCCACCCTCCCTATCCCACCCCTCTAGGTGGTCACAAAGCACCGAGCTGATCTCCCTGTGCTGTGTGGCTGCTTCCCACTAGTTATCTGTTTTACATTTGGTAGTGTATATATATTCATGCCACTCTCTCACTTTGTCCCAGCTTACCCTTCCCCCTCCCTGTGTCCTCAAGTCCGTTCTGTACGTCTGCATCTTTATTCTTGTCCTGCCCCGAGGAAGAGAAAAACAAAATACCGTATGCTAACACATATATATGGAATCTAAAAAGAAAACAAAAAACAATTTTGTTATATTTTAAAGGTCTTCATGTTAGGAACCAGTTTTGTGACTTATTCATGCATCCCATCACAGTCCCTAGCTTCGTACCTTGACTGTAGTAGGCATTTTATAGAACATTAATTACAGATGTGCAGGGACTTTACCAGTTAATAACAAAAAATTATTACATCATTTGATATATTACGATTATAGTTATTATATACCAGAAAAATTAAAGCCAGGTAAACTCTTAAGTTATTATTATTTTTTTAACCAATGTTCTATGTTTCTTTTTTTTTTTTCCTTACCTTTTTCTTTATCTTCCTTGGCTGGATTGTTGCTGCTTTTCCTCATTTTGTAGCTGTAACTGAAAACTTGTCTACTTTGTTTGATGCCTTTAGACATGTCCCAATACTCCGTCTAAGAGAATAAGGATAATCCTAGGTCCTAGGTTGCCTGTGACTGCCAAGATTTATATCACTGGTCCTGGCATAATTATTAATAGCATCCTGAAGTCACTCTAGAGATGCTAAATTACTAAGCATCCCTGGGCCTCAGAACCATCTGAATCAGTGATTTGCAAATGGAGTTCCTGCCTTTACTTATCCATGGAGGTCCTTCTGAGGCTCTGCAAGTTTGTCTTTGCTGTGTTAATGTTAGTGGCTCTTTCTGTATTTTGATTTCTAATGTGAGGATTCCTAGACCCTGAAGTTTTGTTGTCCTCTAACAGGTAAGACTAGTAGCATCTTTATTTTTATTGAGAATTTTTGTGTGTTTTAAATGTGGAATTTTTAACTTATTTTAATCTTATTTTTGAACTATACAATAGAAGGTTTTGGCTGTCTCAAGAAAATTTTGCCCTTTCAAAATGGATTCTAAATGGGTGAGAGAGAATTCTTGGGCCATTAGCTTATGTCTAGGCATTGATATAAGAAAAACAATTTTCAAGAACACATAAAAAAACAATATTCCATGGTGTTCCATGAACATTTGTTCATGTTAAGGGTTCTTTACAAGAAGTTCTAACTAAAGGGAAAGTTGTAAGTTCAGTTTCTTTTGTTCTTTTTCATAGTAAAGGAATTTAGATATACACTGATCTCAGTTTTTGTTTATCTTTGAAGAACACATTTTCTTCTTAATGTAAGATACTCCTGTACTCTTTGGCTAGCTTTGTCATATTACATATTTACCAAGATTTGCTCTGAGAAGTGGAAAATAAGTTTTTGTACAAAGCTCCAAAGATTGGTTTGTTGAAATATACTACAGAGATGGAAACTGTCAGAGCCCTCAATTACTTTGCCAACTGTTTCCCTAGCTGGGTATTAAATCTCCTTTTGAAGATAAAGGGTTTTTTGTCAGCTAGAGTTTTTGTTAGACTGTGTTTTAAATAGGACTCTTAAAACACATTTGTGCTTTAGTACTTTACCTTCTCAGTTACGTTATAAATTCTACATAGTCTGATTTGCCTTATGCCCTTGTTCCTCTATCTTAATCATAATCCTTAAATTTATCTTTGACCATTACATAATTCTCTCTTCCCCCCAAACATAGTAATTGTGCAAAATAATTATCAATATAATAGTCAGTACCATGGTGTGGATTCAAGGGGAAAGTTGTTGTTCACATGCTTTTTTAAACAATTACATATGGAGAAAATGTGATTCCTTTTGTAATTCTTAACAGTACTACTGACATTATCATAGAGGACCTTTAGTCAGTATTTTATCTATTAAACAAAAAAGGGAATCACATACTATTTCAGTTTTCAGTTCTGCCTCATCTAATTTCTTACCTCCGGAGATGGGGACACCGGAGCGCTGTGTACTCCCTTCCAAGACCACCCCGAGCGCACTTGAAGAAGGTCTGTGGCACGCAGAGTCTGGTCATATGGTCTTAGAAGTAGGGATGAACCATACACTGTGTCCTAATGGTGGTGGGGACAGAGGTGTGAGTACTTTTTTTTTTCCTGGTTGCAGCTCTGGTTTCTGTATCATCCAGTGGATCCTTTCTTATTTGTTTTGCAAACTAAGCCAACATCAGATGAAATGAATAGAGAATTGTATTTCCTTATTTTAATGTTTGTGGTATTTTTTTTTTCCATATGAGGATTCCAAAAGGTTTTCAAATGCAATCTTGCAGGATTAGATTTTGTAAAAACCATGATTATTCTGTATTTTATTGCTCTTGTCCTTGGGTAACTCTACTGAGTAATATTTTTTTTTTCAGTTAAGTATGATAGTATACTGTAAAGTCTAGGTATAAGTCTGTAAATTGACTGTAAGTAGGACAATGCCTAATATATTTTTTTCCTTTAAAATTGTGATAGTGGGGGAAAAATGTGTTGAGTACAGACTGATCACTAGTTGACGCAGCAAAGAGCTGTTTTTTCCCTACAGAGAGTATCTCAGAGTAGTTTTGTGAAGTGTGCAGAGTTTTGTCTATGTTATGCCTTTTGTAGAGGCAAGTATTGCAATGCAGTGGGAAGACCATCTTTTAAAAAAGAATTGGAGCTTTAATTCCATTTACTGCCTTTGTTGTCCTCTTTTCCATGAAGTTTATGTGCCTGGGAATAAAGAACAAGTAGTGAAATTGAGAATGAAAGAGAGAACGTATAGAATTACATGTGGAAAGAATCATGTAATAAAATACTCCTCTAATGGATTAGAATCCTTTCAAAAGGAACACTTTCCTAAAGATAAGACTATTTTGTTCCCATTTTACTTTGACCCCTATCTAATTAGTCACCAAACCCTTTTGATGCTTCCTTTGTGCCACCTTCTACATTCCTTCCTTTCTAAGCTCTGGGTCATTAGAAAACGCATTTTGGGTTTTCCATGCGCCGTCCTCCATAGTGAAACTTGCACTGTTCCGCCTGCCTGTAATCATCCTCCACTGTCTTCAGTGTATCCTTACAGTTCAGTCTACTTGTTCTTCAGGGGGAGCCCTCAGCTCAAATCCCATGTCCTTCACAAAACCTCCCTTCATTTGACCTGGGAGTGCTTTCTGTCTTCTCTCAACTTCTGTGGCCCTATGGCCATGTGGTCCATTTGACATTAGATGTCCCTTGTCCTCCAGTGTTGTCCAAATCTTGTTTTAGATTTCAATTTTTAAACCTGTGTCTTTTCAAGTAGATAGTTACCTTTTTGATCCCCTGTGGCTCTTAACACAGTGCCTTGTACATGTGTTGAAGTGCAGGAAGAACAGCCGTATTACAGGCTTTATATATGGTGTCTATATGAGTGTGTATGGTATATGTAAATCTACATATTACATGTTTGGTACTTGGGAGGGATATGTGTGAGTGGGACTGTAATATTGCTAAATCTTTTAATTGTATGAAGTGAATGTCTTGTTCTGACACTAACTAAATGAATAACTTGACTTTTAATTTTAACCTTGAAGAGACTATATGTGATGCAGACTCTTTTAAAGGGCTTTGGATACCATAGAGCTCGAGGTCTTGAGGTAATGAATTTTTTAAATCTTCTAATAGAAAAACACGCTGTCTCTTTTCACCTTGATTACTGATAGCTTCCACTAGGCCTAAAAATAAAACATGAATTGTTCAAAGTGATTCGTTTGACATTGTCAGCTATTTGTTGGAGAAATTATATTGTTCTGGCATTTATTTAGTATTTTGTAGTGGGCAGTGTACTTTATCATTTTGATTTTTATACCACATATCAATAGATATTAAATTCATTTTGTTTATCAGTGAACTTTGGGTCCACATTCATTTAGTGAAGGAACATTTTTTGTGAATGTCTGCTATATTCCAGACATGCACAACAATGAACAAAATGTATGGGCTTTATGTTGGAGTGACTCATTTTCTGGGGGGAAAGACAGACATGTGTATAAATAAGTACAATAATTTGTTATAGACACAATGATAGAAATATCATAAAGGCCAAAATCCAGTAATCATAGCCATTCCCATTTGAAAGTATGACACTTAGTAAGCCCTAAATATGCCAGAGAATTCCTAATGCATTACATGTTAGAATTAACAGAGATAATATAATTGTTTTGTAGAAGGTATAGATACTGTTAATTTCTCCTTTAATAGATCATGAGACAAACCTAATTCAAAATCATACAGTTGGTTCCCATCTAAGATCTAAACATTCTTCAACTTCAGTGACAGTAACTTATTATTTTTGTTTTAGAGGGTAGCTTTTTCCCAAGTACCCAGTACCATGATGGTGTTTAATAATAGACATTAATAGTTTAATTATTAATAATTTAATAATGGAGATATTACTATTTCCAGTTAGGTTTAAATTATCATTGGTAATATAGTTAGTTGAAAGCATAAGTAACTTATTTTAAAAGGGGTCTTAATTAATTATCCAAACCCCCAGACTTACAAAGCTGCATAGGAAAGCAAATGTCATCACAAACTAGGAGTACTCACTGGTGGACCAACCACTTAGATTACTGGCCCCATTACGCAGAATTCTCCCAGCACCCCTGTGTGCCCATGTACCCGATCCGATCCATGGCTTCTATCAGCTCAGCCATGAGGTTTTCTGTGCAGCTACTCAAGTTCTTCTGTGAATGCCTGTTGGATCAGGACGGGTTGGAAATTACTTCTAACACCTCACCATCAAAGAAGGAGGATGATAGAGGTCGATACATTTCACTCCTGCCTGTGGTGAGGACTAGGAGACACTGGTGAATCCACATGATGTCTTGGGTGTCTTTAAAGAAGAAATGGTTAATTTAGGAGGGCAAAATTTACCAAAAAAAAAATTTACCAAAAGATTATATATATTATTATATATATATAATGTTCTTAAAGTGGCTTCTATATTCCAGGCAATTTTTATATTGATTTAGTACTCCTAACCCTGAGAGATTGGTAGGATTTTTCTGTTTCCTGACTAAGGCTCAGAGAGCATTATTGAACAGATTGCCCCATGAGCCTGTCTGCACACCACTGTCATATGCAACTTGGCACTTTTTTTTTGGTCATAATTTTTCTTTCCAGCTATGCTCCAGTTCCATTTTCCCATAGTTCCGTTACCTACTTGAGACTTCCTGTTTCTCCTCCTGCTGTATCATACGTAGGGTTCTAAATTCCATATGCTACAGGAGGAGAATAGTGAGTTACCTTCTCCTTTATGTGTTAGAATTAAATTTAAAGGAAGAATTCATATTGCTTAGACCTGCCAGTTGCTTGAGGCTTTCTTGTGATATGCTTAGCCCCTTTTTCCTTTGGAAAAGACGAGGTTGGGAAGCAGTTGAAAAGTGAGGAGTTTGTTGGAAGGGATCAGAAGCTAGGATGAAAAGGAATTAAAGGGATGCTTCAAGAAAAAAAAATATAAGTTCATTTTCTTATTCAAACTATATGAAAATCTATATTTAGTAAACTAGCAATACAATACTTTAATAGTATCTTGTTTAAGCTGTTTGGCCTTGTCAGCAGAATTTGATAGGGATATTATCAAGTTCTCCATAGCTTTATATTTGATGTCAGCACGTTAGGTAAGTTACAGTGTATTAGTACCTTCTGCTAATTAATTACAAGTAAAGTGAGCTAGGCACTTCCTGGACAGTAGGTAAAAGGATCTAAGAGCAGGAAGATCAGCTAGAAAATCGTCTCTTACAACATGAAGGACTATGTGCAGGTACCTGCAGCTGAACTCGAAAAGCCTTATGAACTGACTTCAACAAGGGAGTCAACCACATTTCTGTGCCTGAGTAGGTCCAGTGATTTTATTTTACTTGTTCTTGTGGTGCTTATAAGTACAGAATTGTCTTATTTGAAATAGAGTTATTTCTTTTGTGATTACTGTTACCACTCACTTTCACCTTGTATTACCTTCAGTATGTTATCATTTTATAGAAACCTGAGTAAATTGAAGCTTTCAAATCTAGTTTCATCTGTCTTCTCTATAGTTGGTAAGTTTTCATGCATAGTAAGTGGTCAAGAAGTTGTTTTTGTTCTGTTTCGTTTTGAACCTCCTGTAGAAGCTCACTGTGATTGTTTATTTCCCTCCATGGCAGTGCATTCCTCATCTGTTAGCCAGACTCATTCCTGCAGTCATGTTCATTGGTAATGGTCTGTGGAGAGCTAAAACGTTTAAAGTAATTTAGAAATTGTCTGGTACTTGAATTCAGAGTGGCAGTTACCCTTTAAAGTCATCAGATCTGGTTGGAATCTCAGCTCCTCTCCTTACCAGCTGTATGATGTGGGACAGATGGGCCTCCCTTAGCCTCTGTTTCCTCGTTTATCACACAAAGCTGGAAATAGCACCTCAGAGAGTCGCCATAGGAGTAAATGAATGATGCTGTAAAGTACTTAGTGTAGTGCTGCACACATCACGTTCAGAAAATAGCGGTTACCCCACTGGTTCTCTCGTTACTGAAGGCTTGTTGTGAACCACATATAAAATTTGTTGGATTTTTAGATGATTAATTCGCAGCAAAGGTTTTTACGTTGTTGGCAATACTATCTCAAGGGCCCTCAAGCACCTCTGCTTACCCCGATTGTAAGTACTTACAGCGTTACTAGTAATAACTACCATTTTATTGAATGCTACTTTGTATTACACCCTTAATAAGAACTTTACATATAGTTTTATTTCATTTTCCCAATAAATATGAAGAAGGCGTTATTACACCCATTTAACTGATAAGGAAACGTAGGTAAAATAAGAGAAGGTAACGTGCCTACCTAGCTGGACAGTGAGAGACCTTGGGTTCACCACAGTCTGTGTGACCCCAGAGCCCCTGCCCTTTAACCCCATGCTACCTATTGGGCATTTTGTCTTTTTACTCGTCTGTCTCTTCCGGTACACCCAAGCTTCCTGAAAGTGGGAACTGGATATGATGTGTATTCCAAGTCCCCATTTTTGGAAGCCTCTTTAAACTAAAAGCAGTGTATAATATCAGAAAGTGTCAATGTGAGATGTAATACCTTATTAAGAATTCTTTCTTACTTACTGAAAATTACATAATTTACCATTCTGACAGGAAACTTGAAGCTTTGGGACTTGTTTTTCAGTTCCGTTCTCTCTTTGCCATAATAGCAATTTGAATTTACTATATTTGGCCTTGTGTTAGTGATAGCAAAGTATTCATCCTAATCTTCTTATCAGGTTATAAGCTTCTTTCATCATTGCAATACCTAGCTCAGTGCCCTGTGTAAGTTAATCACTTGATACATATTTGATTTTAATTTATTTCAGTATATTAATATTCATCTGAAGTATTTTTATATTAGGTATAGTTGACACAGAAATATGACTTTTGCTTACTTGGCTTTTACCCTTGTTTTTCTTTCTAGCAATCAGGCCTGTGTTTTGCTTTTGGACTTTAAAAAGAGTTCAGGTATTTTGGTGTTAGTCTGAAAAAAATTCCCTAATGGACTCTTTGGAATTTTTTCTTCTATTAAAGTAGAAAACATCCTGAACAATGTGTAACATTCCGCATTATCAGCATGTAGTGCCTGTGTATATATTGCTGAATTATTCACTGTTTTTTAATAACAAGTTTATGAACTTCTCAAGGGCAGGGATCTTGTCTCTTGTACTTTCTTGTATCTGTGGCATCTAGCCACAGATGGTGGCTGGGGACATAGCAGGTGCAGATGAAATATTTGGATCTTGATTGATTTGACCACTAATGTCTATGGGTTTGTGGAAAGAGCATGAGGTTTCAGAGTTAGACATTGGATTCTCACCCAGCCATTGCTGTTGAGTAAGTTATTTGGTCAGTTCTGCTACAGTTTCCACTCTGGTAAAGTAGTAATGATAATAATACCTAACTAATTTGCTGGAAATGTTAAATAATGTATGCACACTGCTTTATGATGACTAAAGATGCTGTACATGTCTTAATTCTGTCTTGTTTTTATCAATATAATGGCTCCGTTCTACGACAAATCTGGACTCAGTCTTGTGTGTTTTGGCCTGTTGGACACTTACTTGACGTGATATATGACTGCATGCATGAGTCATGTATACTTCATGAGCAGAGTGAGGTCTGGAGAAGTTGTCTGTGGAATAACATTACTCAATAAGATAATAGAAGTCTGCTTAAGTCTGAGTTCTCTTAACTTCTAGCTTAAGTGTTCTCTCATACCATATTTTGGTTTCTAAATACATACAAGTGCACACTTACACACAGACACACATGCCCCAGTTTCATAAATCATGGGAAGAATTTTATAATGGCTCAAGACCAACATTCCCATTAAGTTATTAGTTTGTAGTACAAGAAAATGGATGCCTCTTACCTACATAGTTCCTTCCAGAGAGCTGCTGTGCCTTACCCAAGGTCATGTAGCCATTTAAGTGAAAGAATTGGAAGGAACCCAGGTCTTCTAATCCAAATCCTTGACTCTTTCCAAGATGCCAACAACTGAAAATGTATAGAGCAGCCTTTGAGCATTTTTTGAAATTCCTGGACTTTCCCTCGATGTTGGTTCTCCCTCACTATTGTGGTTCCTTTGTATGATGCATCATATAGATACAGGTGTTACCTGTTTTCACCAGCTACACTAGGAGCGAACTGCCATTTTAAGACCATTGTAGCTGGAGCTGAGTGGATTGGGCTGGGCAGGAAAAGTGGGGGTGAGGGAGGTAAAGGTAGGGGTAGGGACTGCAGAGAGTAGTAGGAAGTGAGACCAGAAAGGAGGCAAGGTGGGGTACCAGTTGTGTATATGCTTTAGAGGATGAATTGGGTGGGTTTTACGTGGATGTGCGTGCATGCGTGTACACACACGCGCGCCCCAAAACAGTTTGAACAGTTTGGTTTGAAACTTTGGAATAATTCATTAGCATGTTCATTTTGACCTGGTGTCTTTGGGGAGGGGAGGAGAAATTTAACTTTTTCACTTCTTCATTAGTAATTGAATTTGCATGCCTTTTTCTATTTCTGGCTGTTTGAACTTTCCCCCTTTATTTTAAAGAACCCATAAATATTCAGAAACTTGAATTTCTAGGTCGGTTTACAGTACGATTAATCTCTGTACTTGATGATTTTATTCTCTTTGAACAGGAGTGTGTTGCTGCTGTTCTGCTTTGCGTCCTCGCTACAAGCGCCTGGTGGACAACATCTTCCCTGAAGACCCAAAAGTAATTTGATCTGCATCTACTGCTCCTTCTCTTTGCTGGCCCATCCTCCCCCCCGCTGACCTCCCTAAAGGTTTCCCTAATTTCATTTCTCTACTTTTACTCCCAAATCTCATCATGTGCACTACTATTTTTATACTACTCTCCTTTTTTTTAACCTTTAAATGATCCATGCTTGCTTGTCTTGTTTTCGGATTCTTTTCTTAGATTAAGCATAAATTCAGAATGCTGGACGGATGATGTTCTTTAGTCTGTATAGTTCCTCAATTTAAGTAATACTCACTTACCAAAAATTTATGAACTAGTGTCAGATCATTTGTATGAAATGCCAAGAACACAGCTGTGAATACAGACGTGGTCTTCTGCTCTCACCAAGCTCCTAGACAAGTAAATTGGCAATTACAACACTGTGTGAAAGAATATGCTGTGATAGAGAAATAAGTACAGGGTACTGCTGGAGTAGGTAGGAATGATATCTAATCTGGGCTTGGGAGAAGAAAGGCCTGAAGGAAATGAAATCTAGGCTAAGATCCAAAGAATAAATAGGGTTGGCCACACAATTTTCAGAAGAGAATTGAGCAGTAAAGGGAGAATATTCCAGGCAGAGTTTGTTCTCTTTTTACTTAAGTGCTTTTACATTTTTCATAGAAGTTACTTTATTGTGGAAGACGACTGGTTTCAAAGCAAGTGTCTTTGATTGATTTTGTTTGACACTGTCTTAAATTTTCCAAGACTCTTTTAGTCTAGCGTTAAAAGGATAGGAACAAAAAAATGTTACATGGGTTTGATTTCCAGAAGTTGCTTTATTTTAAAATGTAGCCAACTCTAGAAACCTCTTGGTTATCTTGATATTAATTTATGAGATACGCCTCATTTTTAATCAAATCTGATTTAAATATTCAGCTATTTGTAGGAGGCCTGCCAATTAAATATTTTGGCTGCGAGATATCCTGGATAATTTATGGCATATAAATAACTCTAAGATATGGTACCTGCCTTTAAGAAGCTTTCCATCCATTTGACTGAAATAAAGCGAAAGCATACTAAATATTAAATCACAATGCATAAATCAGTAAGTAAAATGTTAAGTAAAATAGGTGGTAAAGTTTCTGCCTTTATATCAGGGAGGTATCATATGGGTTGGCAATCTCTGTGAAGCATTCTCAGAAGAAATGCAATTTGCTGAACTTTGAAGGATGTACACCATCTGGAGAAGCAGAGATTAGTCTCTGTTGCCAGCAAGAGAAGAATCATGGTAAAGTAAGAGATACATTTGAGAACAAGAGCCTTCAAATGAAGGTGCCTATAGCCTAATTGAAGTGTAATGAATGATAATTGTACACAGTTCCTGATTGGAAGTTTCAGAAGTATCATTTAATAGACTGAATATTCAGATCATTTTCTTAAGGAATCTGGAACATACAATTACTGAAGATAAGGATAAGGTGGAGCACAGATTATGGAGGAATGTGAATGACAGACAAGGCATCTACTTTACCCCCTTTAACTTACAGGCGGTGAGGGAGCTTTGAACACTTTTGATCTTGGGAGTGGTGGCTGGTAAATTAGAGAATGGTTACAGAAAGAATCTTTATTTTTGCCAAGTATTTAGATAAGATTTACTTAAATAGCAATCTGTAAAATAAGGTTTAAGGAAAAGAAAAGATTTACATGAACCTTGCATACATATGGCAACCATAAACCCAATTGACTACATTTCTTATTTTTAATTTATTAAACGAGCAAATCTTGTGGTATATCCAAAACGCGTCCAACAGTAGGTTCCCAGAGTGCAGAGGTCTACGTGTCATAGTCCTGCCTTCAGAGAGTGCTCGAATGAGGGGAACAAATAACCAAACCTTTTCTTATAATTACTAAAATATATTCTATTCCTTACGTACTATATGCAGTTAATGGAGCTATTTTTCTGTAAAGGAAGGTGTTAGAATAATCCATTGCTTGTGAAAGCATATTTAAATGCTTTTCCTAAATGGGGCATTTATTTAACTTTTTGAAAATTCTGCATATCCAGAATGGTGATTAGCTCTTAAGAGGCTATATCCAGGAAGATTCAGCATAAATATGGATTAATTACCAATCCAAAAAGGGGAAATGTGATGCAGGCAACACTTAGAAATACAAAAAATAAGCATGAAAATATAGATATAAATATAACCTATTTCACTTGTTTTTTTAATTTTTATTTTTAGGATGGCCTTGTTAAAGCTGATATGGAGAAATTGACATTTTATGCTGTATCTGCTCCAGAGAAACTGGATCGAATTGGTTCTTACCTGGCAGAAAGGTTGAGCAGGGATGTTGTCAGACATCGGTCTGGGTAAGGAAACTAATTGCTGCTAATATAGTATCTTTGGAAAATTCTTCCTAGGCTAAATCATCCTATAAATTATTTTGCCATCTAGTCAGGGAAAGATAACATATGGAGAATAAAACATTGTAATATCATATAAGGAAATGTGTAATATCAAATAGATGCTGTAGCTTTTATTACTTTCCTGGTGGTCAGGTTTAAGAATAAACTCATGTTACTTAACAGAGTTGTTTAAGTATCCATTAATTTTTAAGACTTCCCTAATGGAAATAGTAGAAATTGATTCCCTTAGTCTGTCAGCGCAGTACTGTAATTTAAAAATCAGTCTCAAAGTTGAAAACTATCAGAAATTCTGTTAACGAACTGATTTTTTATCACAGCTCCAGTTTTACCTATCAGAGGAGCAATAAAGCAGAGCTATGTTAGGCTTAAGGTTCAGAATATGTGTGCATGCTGATTTGACCTGTGCTAGCTATACATCTACCTATAAATAAAGGTCTACCATCGTAATCCATTCTCTGTGCTTGAACAGCAGTAACTTTGCAGTTTGGTTTATAAATACTTTTCCATATTGTCATTTTATGATACTGGTTTCTTAGAGTATTCCTTTCTCCAAGTGCTATACTGGCTTTCTCTACTTCTGCATTGTTACCATTTAGAGCATTTGATACAAATGTGAGTCTTGATACAAGTAGTTTTTATAGTTGACTGTTCAAGCAAAGTTATCTAAAGTCTGAATTTTAATTTTTAGTACAGGCTTTAAAATCTGATGAATTATATGGTAAAATGTATGATACCTTTCCTTATAATATTGCCGATACTGTTTTATATACTCATATTTACAAATACAAATAGATTATGTTAGAAATTTAGGCACATTTCTTATAATAACTTTTGGGTTGGATGCAAAGAAATGTGGTTAAAAGCCTGGAAAATGGAGAATATCTGTGTTTACAAAAAAATTCACATGAAGGTAATGTTAAAGAAGCTCTGGAAGAGTTTTTGGTGAGCAGGAGAAAATGGGATAGTACAGTATAGTTTCTATATACTTCCATATGAGGAATATTTTATAATCTCAAGATCATTTGTGTTGTGTGAAGATTAGGATCTCACTTAGAAGCTGCTAAATTTGCCTTTCTGTGTTCTGTGCATTTAAATAAACTTACTTTAATTATCCCTATGAAAGTGATTAGGAGAATTAAGAGAGCTAGAGATGTGTTGACATTATTTTTCTCTTATATTTAGGTATGTTTTAATTGCTATGGAGGCATTGGACCAACTTCTTATGGCCTGCCATTCTCAAAGCATCAAGCCATTTGTAGAAAGCTTTCTTCATATGGTAGCAAAGCTGCTGGAATCAGGGGAACCAAAGCTTCAAGTTCTTGGAACAAATTCTGTGAGTAAAACTATTCTCTAATTTTAAGTTTAATTAGCATAACTTGGATTAACTCTTCTTAGAGTGTCTATCTGGTAGAAGCAGATGCTCTGGTCAGGGCATTTGGACAACCAGTACAGTGGTAGATGATTAGAACATTTTGTCTCTAGCTTTTATTGTTGCTGCTTGTGAAATCTGGGGTGTTAACCAATCATAAGGAACAACAGAAACTCAGTTGGCCATAAATAGAAGGTTTTTCTTTTCCCCCCAGGCCTTCTTACACTACTTCTGAACTATCTCTGCTAACAACATTCATTTTCTTTTATCCGGAACCATAGTTTGTTAAACATGTGTGGGGTTGGGGAAGGCATATCTAATAAAGAAAATAAAATACAGTGATAACCTTTCTCCTCTTGTCATTAGTTTCATTGTATAACCTTCAGTCTTTCGGTTCCAACTTCATCTCTGAGGAAGCTTTCAGGCATTCAACCAATCTATATGTTCCCATCCAGATTTTTATCAACAAATAACAGAGTCATGTACTACCTGCTGCTGTTTATAGATAACTATTTTGTGGTTAGGAAGTGTAGGGGGTGACTGACAGCATGGATTCTAGGGTTCGACTGCCTTTCTTTGAATTATGCCTATGCCACTTTCTAGCTGTGTATCTTGGGCAAGTTACTTAACCTCTCCTTGCCTTAGTTTTTCATCTGTGAAATGAGGGTAATAATAGTACCGATCTTGGTACTCTTGTTGTGTGATACGAGTTCATATAAATAAAGTTCTTAGAGCAGTGTTTGGCACTGTTAGTTATTGTTGGTAGTAATATAATGTTTTTCTTTTTTTGAAGCAAGAGTATGTAAATAAAACCCTCATTAAAAAGCCCTTAATATGATTTTGTCCATTTGTTTCAGAGGGAGAATATTGGCTATTTCCAAGTGCAGTTAGGTGGTGTGACAGGCTCCATTGCTGGCAACATAGCTACTTACGCTTCTCCTGCTTCCTTTACACTTAGGTGAGGAAAGTTCAGGGGAAATTTTTCTTTTAATTTTATTGAAGTATAGTTGATTTACAGTGTTGTGTTAATTTCTGCTGTACAGCAAAGGACTGAGTTATAGATACATATATATATATATGTACTTTAGTTTTGTTTCCAGGACAGCTTTAGGCTATTTTAGAAGTAATAAATTACCAAATAAATGAGAAAGCAAATAAGAAAAAAAGATTACATATTAAGCAATCATATGGCTAGGTCTGTGACTCATGTAGGATATTTAAAATTTCCTAAACATATGGATATCTCTCTTTTTGTAATCTTTAGAAAAGAGGTAGAATAAATTTTACCATCTCAGTATTTTTTCTTCTCTATTGAGTTGGTTTTCTTCAGTTTAGGGCCCTTTTTTCTTGTCCCATCTCATTTGTATAAATATTACTCATTCATGCGTTATGCAACAACTGTCAAGATTCCCTACCCGAGATTTAAGAAATAAAATTCCCTGAAGGTTTGGGCCTCACTGAGGTTGTCATGGAAACACTGTCAGCATCCAGGAAATGCAGAAGGGCTTTAGAAAGCTCTTGAGAGAGTGGGCTCACTCAAAAGAGACTGCATCACAAAGTTATATTCGATGTTTATAATGCTATATTCTTGATTTTGTAAAGTTCGTTATCAAAAACTTCCTTTCGTATATATGTGGCATTTATGATATTTCATATTTCGTTTGCTTTTTACTTGGATATTTCTTGTCGATGTATGTAACAAATAATGAATGAAAGTAAATGTGTTTGTTCCACACTTTCAAAAAGGTGATAATACATCTTATTGTTATTTTTTTAGTTTGTCAAATTTGCAAATATTGAAGAAGACACACCGTCCTATCATAGACGTTATGATTTTTTTGTATCTCGCTTCAGTGCCATGTGTCACTCCTGTGATAGTGATCCAGAAACACGAACAGAGTATGTATTGTTTTATGGTTTATAGTCTTGGAGTTATTTATTGATGAATATTGTATTTATATATTACATAATGATCACCAAAGGAGATGGGAAAATATATGCTTTATTCGTGAAGTACAACTTTTCATTGCTGTTAGAAGAGCTGACCAAAGCAGCAAAATTGAGAGTGGTTTCCTAACTCAGTCAGAATAAAATGCAAAGTCTTTACTGTAACCCAGAATGCCCTTTAATGCTCACCATACCCCAGTGTTGGATCCTGTCATTTCTTCTTCCTTTTACTCTGCTCTAGTACATGGGTCTCCTCGCTTGCTTGAATACATGAGGCACACTTCTCCCCAGGGCCTTTGGACTGCACAGTGGTCTGTCGGCCTTACCTCACTTTGTTCAGATTTCTGCTCAAATGTCATCTTATCGTGAGAATCCTCCCTCAGCCACCTTTTATTTATTAATATCAACCCTTCCATCCCACTCACAGTTAAGCTTTGTCTTCTCATATCTTCTTGTCTGTTTTCTCTCCTCTATGGAAGATGAACTGCAGGAGGGCAAGGGTTTTGTTTTGAGGACTGCTGTATCACTAGTACTTTGAATATTGCTGAGCACGTTGCCGGCTCTCAGTAAGCACTTTTTGAATGAATACATACATAAATTGAATGAATGAATGACTGTATGTTACGGGATCATTGTCTGACTGAGGTTGTCAGGACAACTGATTTGGGCATTTTTAAACATTTCTTCTAGATACATCCTGGTAGTAATCTAGAATCAAATACTTATCTGCAAACACAATCGATAGATTGACATGTATATGAAAGTTAAAAATTAAATTCAAAATGACCCTGGTAAATGTAGTTTGAGCTTTACCATAATACACCTAAAAAGAAAGAAACTAACCCAAATTCAGAGTGTTGTCATGGGCAGTCGATTGTCAAGATTTAGCATGTTTTGTGATTTTTTTTTTTTTTTTTAATTTTATAGCTACTTTATTTATTTATTCATTTTTGGCTGTGTTGGGTCTTCGGTTCGTGCGAGGGCTTTCTCTAGTTGCGGCAAGCGGGGGCCACTCTTCATCGCGGTGCGGGGACCGCTCTTCATCGCAGTGCGCGGGCCTTTCACTATCGCGGCCCCTCCCGTTGCGGGGCACAGGCTCCAGACGCGCAGGCTCAGCAGTTGTGGCTCACGGGCCCAGTTGCTCTGAGGCATGTGGGATCTTCCCAGACCAGGGCTCGAACCCGCGTCCCCTGCATTAGCAGGCAGACTCTCAACCACTGCGCCACCAGGGAAGCCCTGTTTTGTGATTTTTACTTTTCTTTTAAAATAAAGGAATATACAGAAATGTAACTAGTTAGCTTTAAGTATGCAAGCTACAGTGTTGCTTTACACAAACAAGTGTAAAAGTTACTTAACTTGGAGAAAGAAAGCTGAGGGGTAATTTAATAGTTTTCAGATATAAGATTTATTTCTGTCTGAGATGCTGTTAGTATAATTTTTCCTTGGTATACTATAGGCCGTTTAGGATCCTGATGTTATTCCTTTATTACGAGTGTAAAGCCTTATAGAAGAATAGGGATAACCATAGCTATCTTATAATAATAAATTTCCTCTTTCTCCCAATCACTGCTAAAGTCTCTTTTTCTCCCTAAAGGATATTCAAAAAATGTTTTATAAAACTGTTCCCTGTTCTCAGAAGCTGGTGTTAACTTGTTAATGGGGCAAAAAGGTATAAAAATTAGCTAAATAAAATGGCAGGTTTTTTTCAAAGTTGTAACAATTTCGTTTTCTTTTAAAATACAGAAAATAATCCAGAAGATAGGGGTTTTAAAAACTGTTTCTTTGTTTAGTTTGTTCACATAGGCATTTCCCAATTTTTGGTTGAGGTGGTGAATTTCACATATAAACCAATGTAAGTGAAAAGTGTTTATGATATTATAGTACCTATGAAAGGATGCATTTTAAAAATTCAAAAATTTTACATAGTATCTGATTTTTAGGTTTTAGCGCCCCCTAGTGAAAAATCTTGTCTTTTGAACATGTATTTTCGTAACATTTTTCAATTTACAAAAAAGAAACTTGAAATTTTCTGTACACAAATGAAAGGTGGTACTTTGTCTTAATTCTTTATTATATAATATTTGATATTCCAAAATAACACTTCATTTGAATCACTGTGAAACAAATGAGTAAACTAAAATGCTTTAAGATACTTAGAGGGCTTGATTTTTTTTCTGCTTCGTTTTTAGTAAAAGCCCTCTTTGGGTTTTCTTCAGGACTATTTATATTCCTTCTTAGGTTCTAACTTAGATAATTATTATAAATCCCTCTATTTTTAGCAATACACTGTCAAATACAACTTAGGGGGCATGGCCAGTAGGAAATGGGGCTGATAACTGTTAAGATTTTCTTAAAATATTTGACCTGCAAATACTACCTTTGTAGTAATGTTAGGCTTGCCCACTTGTGATAGCTGCAGAAGAGATTTCAAGACTTTCTTTTTGCTGTAGAAAGCAGCATGAATAAGACACAGCTTTGTAAAAGGCAAAATTTGTCTCCTAGTTCACTTTCTCACCTGTTTAGTGTCATGTTACCGCTGTATCCCATGCTCCACCTGCTACTACTGAATGCCTGCATTACTTCCCAATGGGTTTCTAAGCAGTATCACCCCCTTCCCCACAGCTTCCATTCTCTAACCCTATTCGCAGCTTTTGGAAAAAGTGCTGGGAAAGCTGAGTAAACTTCTAATGGTGACTGTTTCAGGTAGTAACAAAAAAGGAGGGTAAATAACAATCAAATTTGGCCAGAATGAAGGTGTTTCGGGGCAGAGGGGCTACCGTGTTAGCTCTGCTCGCGAGATTGTTCTTCCCCAGATTTTATATACTGTTTTCTAATTACTTTTCTTCTCATCCCTGAACTGAATAGATTTTATTTTTAAAGAAGAATGAGGAAGAGCTTGAAGAAGTTGAGGGCTGTGAATTGGGAAGGGAGGGTAGGGCAGCATTCTCTCACAGTATGGATAAATTTTAAGTCCCATATGCACACAGTAATGTATACACATCGGGACACACGGATGTATATGTGTATATGTATACGGCTCAGGTTATCGGCACTCCATTTTGATAGTTCTCCTCTGTCATACCTTTTAAGGAACCAGCCTCATCTTCCATCTAGGTGGACTAAGGGAGGTGAGAGGTTCTCAGGGAGAAACAGTGAATGAAAAGTCTGCGGACGCATTAAGGGTGTTCAGGAACAGTGAAATAAATCCTGTTCTCACTCAGCTGCTGAGACTTCTAGGCAAGAAATGGGAGAGAATCTGGTCCACTTTGGTTTGAATTATCATCATCCTCTTAGGAAAACCTAATTCTTTTTTTTTCATTTTTTAAAAAATTTTACTGAAGTATAGTTGATTCACAATGTTGTGTTAATTTCTACTGTACAGCCAAGTGATTCAGTTATACATATACATACATTCTTTTTCATATTCCTTTCCATCATGGTTTATCACAGGATATTGAATATAGTTCCCTGTGCTGTACAGTAGCACATTGTTTATCCATTCTATATATAATAGTTTGCATCTGTTAATCCCAAACTCCCAATCCATCCCTCCCTACCCCGCTTGGCAACCACAAGTCTGTTCTCTGTATCTGTGAATCTGTTTCTGTTTCGTAGATAAGTTCATTTGTGTCATATTTTAGATTCTACATATAAGTGATACCATATGGTATTTGTCTTTCTCTTTCTGACTTAGTTCACTTAGTATGATAATCTCTAGGTCCGTCCATGTTGCTGCAAATGCTATTATTTCATGCTTTTTTATGGCTGAGTAGTATTCCATGGTATGTATATACCACATCTTCTTTATCCATTCGTCTGTCAATGGACATTTAGGCTGTTTCCATGTCTTGGCTATTGTAAATAGTGCTGCATTGAACATTAGGGTGCATATATCTTTTCAAATTATAGTCTTCTCCAGACACATGCCCAGAAGTGGGATTGCTGGATTATATGGCAGCTCTATTTTTAGTTTTTTGAGGAGCTTCTATACTGTTTTCCATAGTGGCTGCACCAATTTACATTCCCACCAACAGTGTAGGAGGGTTCTCTTTTCTCCCCTCCCTCTCCACCATTTGTTATTTGTAGACTTTTTAATGATGGCCATTCTGACCGGTGTGAGGTGGTTCCTCATTGTAGTTTTGATTTGCATCTCTCTAATAATTAGCAATGATGAGCATCTTTTCATGTGCCTATTGGCCATCTGTATGTCTTCTTTGGAGAAATGTCTGTTTAGGTCTTCTGCCCATTTTTTGATTGGGTTGTTTTTTCATTATTGAGTTGTATGAGCTGTTCGAATATTTTGGAAATTAAGCCCTTGTTAGTTGCATCATTTGCAGATATTTTCTCCCAGTCCGTAGGTTGTCTTTTTGTTTTGTTTATGGTTTCCTTTGCTGTGCAAAAGCTTATAAGTTTGATTAGGTCCCATTTATTTATTTTTGGTTTTGTTTCTATTGCCTTGGGAGAGTGACCTAAGAAAACATTGGTACAATTTATGTCAGAGAATGTAGGAGAACCTAATTCCTTTGATTAAATTATTTTTTATTGAAAACTGATACAGACTAAATATGTCTATATTTTACAGTCTTTTTTAACTTTAAATGCTGATTGTAAAAAGATGGTATTAAAAGTAAGCCTCGGGCTTCCCTGGTGGCACAGTGGTTAAGAATCCGCCTGCCAATGCAGGGGACACGGGTTTGAGCCCTGGTCCGGGAAGATCCCACATGCTGCGGAGCAGCTAAGCCCGTGCGCCACAACTACTGAAGCCCACGCACCTAGGGCATGTGCTCCACAACAAGAGAAGCCACCGCAATGAGAAGCCCTCGCACTGCAACAAAGAGTAGCCCCCACTCGCCACAACTAGAGAAAGCCCACATGTAGCAACGAAGACCCAACGCAGCCAAAAATAAATAAATAAATAAATTTATTTATTAAAAAAGAAAAGTAAGCCTCTTTTGGAACTGCCATATCTCTGTCCATCTTAGATTTTTGAGATTTTTCTTAGACTTATTGTATGTTATTTTTATTGTCTTGAGATAACTATTTATTTGACATCCATTCTCTTAGCTAAGTAAGCAGACTTGTTTAAATAGCTTTTTTTCATGACTCAGTTTTTTTTCTTTTTTACAGAATCCGAATTGCTGGAATCAGAGGTATTCAAGGTGTGGTTCGCAAAACAGTTAATGATGAACTTCGGGCTACCATTTGGGAACCCCAGCATATGGATAAAATTGTTCCATCCCTGCTGTTTAACATGCAAAAGATAGAAGAGGTTGACAGGTATTGAATGAAGATGTTAGGGCTGGGGCTGTGTTACTTTAATACGTGTGTATGTGTGCTCGCTTGCTAGGGTAAGAACGTTTGTCTTTAGTATTATGTATATAGTAGTCTCATAAACTTGAGCAAGTTTAAATATGTATCCTTTCTGAAAAAAATGTCAGCTTCAGTCGTCAAATTAGACTGAGCAGACAGATTCTGACTCAGACACTTAAGCTTTTATTTCTTTCAGAATAAATTTTCACTTTACTTTCTGCTTATTATTGGGCATCCACATTGCTATTTGAATTAATACTACTTAAAGCTGCAAGTGTAAGAAATAGAGATTATAAACTGAACTTCTGTTATTCTTTAGAGATCCAGCATGCTTTTTCATAGGGAGTTAGTACTAATCAAAGTAATAATAATAATAGCAGCTACTATTCACTGTATATATATTTTTCAACAGAAATAAAAGCTAGACTAGACTAGACTATTTATGTCTTATTTATTCTTCTAAGATATTTTGGCATGAAATATTGTTTTGGGGTGTATGCTGATTTCTCCCCCCCCCCCACCCCAGTAACCTGTTGAACTTAGAATTCTGTACTTTATTCTCTTTTTCCAAATGCCATAAGCATGCTTTCCTCCCAAATTTCTGTTGCCTTACACAGAGGTACTATGCAACCAAGTTTTAGAACGAGTATTCTCCAGTTTGGCTTATTATGCTGATCTCCCTGATTATTGCAGTTTAAAGAGGGAAATCCAAATCAAATTTAAAAGATATTTAATTCTGTAGTTCTAAAATTTTAACTTAATTTGTAATTTTGATGATTGTATGTGCAATATCAAAATAAAAGTGGTCTAGAAGTGAAAAGGTGAAACTGGTAGCTCCGCAAGCGCTTATATGTTTATCAAAATTTATGGCAATTACAGCAAGTATTTATGCTAGATTCCTTAGATGTGATTGTCTCCAGCTTTGGAAACCTAAAATGTGAAACGATATATTTTTTTAACACCTTCTGTATTTTTCTTGTTCTTGGCAATGTAGCTGATGTTAGTTTTTTCTGTCTAAAATATTTATTCTTCTAAAGGTACCTGGCTAGTTGAGAATTGACTCCCCATAATTATGGCTCTTGAGGTACAGGATTAGCATAAATAGGATACAGGAATGTTGATACCATTGGTTGCCAAATTTTAAGAAGTTGTGTTTTCTCATGGTTTTATCCCAATGCTACAGATACATGCTTTTTTGAAATTATTATTGCACATGAATACATTAGTCTAAAATAAGGTTTTAAAATATGAACAAATAGTGTCTATTGAAGACATCTACTTATACAAATGTTCTAATTAGCTTTTAATTTTTGCTCACTTACAGTTAAACTGGGTGATCTTTGGGCACCTTGTTCTTACTAGGATTTTGCTATAAATGTAGCGAAGTTGTAGGAAGTTAACAAAATAGCAACTACTGAGTATTTTGCCTTTAGAAAAGGTATTCTGTTAGTTAGAAACAAGTTATACAAGTGAATTTAGCTCTGCAATTTTGAAAGATTATGTGATCAGCTTCAAGGTGTTGAGTTCATGAAGTAGAATTAAGCTCTAAAGTTATTTTGGGATAAAAAGAAAATGTCATTCTAATATTTCCGAGAAGTAAAAATCTGTTCTGTTTAACTGTCAGAACTAGTGTCAGAATTCTGGCATTCATTTGTTTGTCTTTATTTTTCAGTCGCATAGGCCCTCCTCCTTCTCCTTCAGCAGCTGACAAAGAAGAGAATCCCGCCATGCTGGCTGAAAACTGCTTCAGAGAACTGCTGGGCCGAGCAACTTTTGGGAATATGAATAATGCTGTGAGACCAGTTTTTGCGTAAGTAGTTGGTGTTTTCCTGGTTACTTGTGACTGTGCTATATTCATTCTGTTTTAATTTAATTTACTTACAGAGGACAAATACTCTTACCTGTGTGAGTGAGTTATTAATAGAGCCAGTGTAGCAATGTGGGAAGGGTACAGGATTGAGACAACATAACATCCCTTTGAGCACTTGTTCAACCACTTCACTGGATTTTCCCCCTTAAATAGGAAATACAGTCATGTGCATCATTTCACTAGAGCTTTTATTCACACCTTGAAATGTATATATCCAGTAAAATATTAAAACAAACAAATGTCCAAGTATGATGTATCTTGTTTTATTAACTTCTGGTCAGTTCCTCATATTCCCTGGCTTCTGTTTCTTGGCTTTCTTTTTGCCATGGCTGGACTGCCTTAGGTCGCATTCTCTTCTCTGAGTAAGTTTTATCTTATACCGAGTGACTGAGCAGAGCAGGAATATTAAATATCTTGTTGGTACTTATATGCTGCCTTCCAAGCAGAATACATTTGTGAGCTTTGAGTTTCTCGACATAGACATTATCTCTCAAGGCTTGTAAAGCCTCTGAGTTCTAACTCAATTGTCAGATGACAGATTTATATAACATTCTGTGTAATTTCTGGACATTTTTGCTAGTCTTTCTTTTGTTAATCATTTGCCTTGTCCTTTCCCCTTCCTGACTATAATAATGTCTTTATAGCATATATAAAGTAGTCGAAATGTAATATCCAGAATTCTTTATTTAGGGCAGATATTTGGGTTCGAAGTTGAGCTTTAGTTACAAGAATCTATAAACTGCAAAATTAAGCATCAGAGAATCATTATAGTGTTTTCAAAAGGATTCCCCCCACCCCACGCCCGACTGTTGCCACCACCAAAAAGTTGAGATTTACCGTTTAAAGACTCGGTGGGCTTATGAAAATGCTACTAAGAACTAATCAAATTATGTCAAATATAACTAAAGGCAGATTTATTTTTTCCAGACATGCTGATTTAATATCAGAATTCCAGTTTTTATCTTAATCCTCTTGTTAACCGAGAGGTAATCTATAAAGCCTTAAAAATCTAGAGAGCTAGTCTAAAAGGAAGAAACTACCAAATTAACTATACTTGATTACTTGAGTAACTTGGAAGTGGGCCATATTCTTTTCTATGTAGAACTTAGTGGACTTACCTCCTGATCATGTGTTAATTAATCTAATTAAATGTTAATTAAATAGTTAATTATATATTAGCTATTTAGTTAATTAGTTGATTAAATATTAAATGCCCTCTGCAAGTAAGGTACCAGGTATTTTGGGGGAATATATACATGAATAAAACTGTCCTAGTCCTTAAAAACTTGATTGATAATTGACATTCATAGTGGCTTTTTACCTTGTGTGTTCTGTGAATTTTAATTTTGAGCTCATATTCATTGTAACTTTATTTGTGAGAATTCTTTGAGGCTTGCATTAATGGTGTGTACTCCGTAAGAGGCTTTATTTTGCTTCTGCTGAAGGCATGGATGCAGTGTTGTCCAGGCACCACTTTGAACTACATTCTTATCTTCAGTTATTTTAAACCACATAGATACTTGTGAATTCTGTCAGCCAGGCGAGAGCCTGGGTGCTAGGTGTATGGTTGAATTCTTCAGAGAGACTTTCATTTTTGTGATTCTTCTCAGAGCCAAGGCCAACGCAGACAAGCTTCTTGACAGTCTTCTACAACATAGAACATTCCCCCAGATTCACTGAAGGTGTCATCTTTTACGGCTTGAATTGATGCATGTATTTCTGATCTGATAGCCACCTTTCCTGGGTGGACCCTAAACTTTGTCTCCAGTCTCCTGTGTATACAACCCTTTAAACCACTAGCTATCAGCTACCAGAGATCTGACGATGTGCCTAAGGCAACTGCTGGCTTCAGTGTATACTTACCTCTCCAGATTCTCACCTTCTTGTGGAGTCTGGACTGAGGGACTTTTCTTTCTTGCCAGCTCATGTTGGTATTGAAAAATCATATATATATGTATATGTATGTATATGTGTGTGTGTATATATATATATATATATATATATATATTCTAGTCTTTTATTGTTACTGTTTTATGAAAGGATCTGGCAGTTGTTCTGGAAATGGAAACATTGATAATATTCTCTTAGATAATATTCTTTTGATTGGTAGGCTTTGCATATTGTTGAGGGTTCTAGAGGAGAAAGTGTAATAAAAATAAGGAATTCTTAAAGTACTTTTCTTACTGTTAATTTACAGGCATTTAGATCATCACAGACTATGGGATCCCAATGAATTTGCAGTTCACTGCTTTAAAATTATAATGTATTCCATTCAGGTAAGGATTGGTTAACTGTTATTTTTATATATAAGTAATTTTAGTTCTGTGTGGATAAGCATGTCCTCAGACAGAGATAGAGAACAATGGAGGAGATAAGACGTGTTCTTAATTTAGTTCTTTGTCTCATTTATTTTTATTTACCGCTTATATTCTTATTTGCCAAGATGAAAAAATATCTAATTAAAAAGAACTAAATGATTTTATGATGACAATCTTTATTGTGCATTTATTAAATACATTATTGAGCATTTATATTTTATGATAAACTGGTATTAGAATTGATATTTATTACAGCATCATATAGCTGATACATTTATTGGATATTTACTGTGCAATACTGTAGTTTTTATAGATTGAGGCACTTGATGAGGCACTCTCATCTACTGCAGAGGACAGCCTTGGTTTTCCTCAAACCTTGAACAGACCCAATTAGCTCTTAATTCAAGTGGGATTTTAGGTCTTTATTTTTTAACACTATCTACATTTTTAATGCCCTAAAAAGTCATCATTAATTTAAAGGAGATAAGGTAGTAAGAAGCAGTACAGCTTTTAGTATAGGTCATACCAGGATTTGCATCCTAGATGTGCTGTTTACTAGTTGCATAGAACTTGGGCAAATTATTTAGCCTCTCTGAGCTTCAATTTCCTCATTTCTGAAAAGGAAATTTTAATGAATTCATTGAATGGTTCATTTTTATATTAAAATAGAAGGTACCATTTATCAATTGCTGGCTATACCTCTGAATATGCTAATAACCTTATGTATATGCTTTATCTCATTAATCCTCCTTATTTTATGAAGTAGATATTGTTATTATCCCCATTTTACAGATCAGAAAACTGACCTTTAGAGAGGTCAGACACCTCACTCAAGGGTACACAGGTAGAACGTAAGGATTCAAATTCTGGTCATTCTGTTCTAGAACTTTTGGTCTAAATTAAACATTAAGTTTAGGTTACTATAGCATGCCTAGCATAATGTAGGTTTTCAATGCATGGTAGTTATTATAAAGCTGGTTTGGATGTGGAAGGATAATTTAAAAAATTTTTTCCCAGTTTTATTGAGATTATAATTGACATATAACATTATATAAGATTAAGGTATACAACATTGCAAAATGATTACCGTAATAAGTTTTCTCAAGATCCATCACCTCACATAGTTACACATTTTTTTTCCCCTTTGATGAGAACTTTTAAGATCTTTTAATTTAATTTTAGTTTAGTAGGTGAGAAGTTGATCTGGCAATCTGTGGACATAATTAGGGCTGTTCCCCTGGTCTTCAGTAGCCTTGTATTTCTTCATTTGCCCTCCTCATTCAGATTTAGTTACTAGATGAAATTGTTTTTTACAAAAAGTAAAGTAAATTACAAAGTTGAAGAAACTGAAGGAATCAATAAGTATTTGTTGATTAAATTTCTGAGAAATGACTTCTGGTCCAGAGCATTGCTTTAGAAGGAGCTTTAAGTGCACCATATGTTTTTTGAAGTCCATTAATCAAAAATTACATGGTAGTACCCACCAGAATGGGAGTTTCTGTTTAATAAGACTATCCTGATACAATCAAAACTTCTGATAGATTTGATTGTTTTAATTGCCATTTACTATAAAATTGATATAGGAATCATTCTTAGGTAATATTTCAACCTCTGTCCATAAAACATTAAACTAGCTGGCCCTGATCAGGAAATTTCATCAGGTACACATTGTTAAAACTTCAATTTTGGTAGTGGCTCTTGATTAGATGAGAGTTTTAACTGTTTAGCATTGTTAGATGTCCATGATAAGAAATAGTATGTATCTGGTTGGGTAAGAGAGAAGTACTATAAATGTCATAATCTGTCTTATTTTTTAACAACATTTTGTCCTATTATCAAGTTATAAGAGTGTATAAATATTCTTTGTGGAATTACAGAGAAGTACAAAGAGAGTAAAAATTTCTCATAAATCTCCCTCTCAGAGATGACCAGTGTTAATATGTAGGCACATATAATTCTAGTCTTATATACTAAAAAAACAGAATTTTATTTAACGTAGTATTTTACAACTTGCTTTTTTTCACTCAGGTTATCGTAAATATTTTCCGGTATCCCTATTTATTCTTAAAAAGAATGGTTTCTAATGGCTACCTATTGTTCCATTAAGTGTCACATGGTTTATCATTCTTATGAATTCTGCCAGGATGCATGTAATTGTTCATATACTTTTACACTATTTTGTTCTTTTAGGCTCAGTATTCTCACCATGTGATCCAGGAGATTCTAGGACACCTTGATGCTCGTAAAAAAGATTCTCCACGAGTTCGAGCAGGTATTATTCAGGTTCTGTTAGAGGCCGTTGCCATTGCTGCTAAAGGTTCCATAGGTGAGTGCCAGCACCCCCCCCCCACAAAAAAAAATTCATTAATCATTTTCAGAATGTTTTTTTTTTTTCAGTAGGAATAGCAATGTGTGGAAAACTCTTAGAAAATATTTGCAGTGTTTTTAAATGTGCTCTAATTTCTCTTGAAATGTTAGGTTCATATGACTGTTGTCAGACTTCCTTAGTGTGCAGTTAAACATTTCCCTCCAAATCATTGTCTTCTTCCCTTCCTCCTTTTTTCCAGTAAAGATTTTTGAATACCAGTTATATGCTAAACATTGGGAGGGTACAGATACAAGAAAGTTATGGTTTACTTGGAGTTAGATGACTTTACCTAATACTGTAATACAAGGCAGAATTTGATCATATATCATAAGAAAACCAGGGTCCAGGGAAGGGAGGGAAAATGGATCAGCAGGAGGGAAGTATTACGTAGCCCGTTTGACTAGGATGTGTGGTGGTAGTGTGGGGGAAGCCCGAGGAGTGGCTTCAAGTCCCAGTCGTGGCCAGGTCACGGGTGTCATTCTACAGTGGACTGGCACTAGTTAGAGATTTACTGAGCTCTTCATCAGAGGTGTGTTACAGGGCAGTTCATGTGGCTGCAGAGCGTAGGGCACATTGGAAGTCGCAGGTGGTTGTCACCATTGGAGGCACAGAGAAAGAACTTGACCTTGATGGCAGCAGTAGGAATGGGAATGTAAAGCCAGCAGGATCTGATAACTGACTGACTAGAGAGAGGGGTAACAAGGAGAAGGGACAGGTCAGACATCATGCTTTTTCACTCACATGTGATTAGAAGAATGGAAGAGTCCCTAAAGAAATTACTGAAGTTAGGAGGAAAATCTAGTTGTGGTTTCTTTGCTTTAAAATGAAAGTGGAACTGTATATTAGCTGCTGAAGTATTCTAATATTCACTCAGTATCAAATGAGAGTGGGCATTTTGGATATGGACTTGTCATTACTCATAACTTATCTCAAAGAGATGGAAGCAGGTTATTTAATTGAAGAGTTAACTTGAAATATGAAGTGAAACACAGATGATGCATTGACTGAATCGTCTCACCTGCTAATATCTACTATGTGTGAGGTTATGTATTGTGTGTGAGGTTCTGTCTTATGAGGTTATATATTATGTTTTAGGTTCTGTACATTCAAAGAAGCATTTGAACGTGGCTGCCTGTCCTGGAGAAAGTTGGAATCTAGAGTAGGAGGCAGAAATAAAAATACTGATTAAAGTATAGCGTGATAGATGCAGTGCCAGAAACACAGGCAGAGTATTTATAGTACTAAAAACAGAGAGCATATTTAGTTTACCTGAATGTGATAAATTGGCTAGTTTCTGTCTAATAATTGAGGCAAAATTCTTTCTTCTTCAGCCTCAAAAGATGCCAAACAAATTTCTTAGGCCACAGTGAGCTATATTATAGTTCTGTGGATTGTGACCCAACAGTCAGTTTATCCCAATACTGTACACATTATTCTGAGTAGACAAGATTAGATAGATGGAAAGTTTTTGGTAATCTTTATATGAATATACACATTTTGTGTGGTTTGTACCAAGGATTCAAACAGTGAGTTGCTCCGAGATGCCCAGTAAATGTTTGTTGGAATAGCTAGGAGACTTTCTTATTTACGTATTTCTCATTTACTTTTTTAATGTGCTAGTTAGTTCATAAATTATGAAGTATTTCCAAGTACTTAGAAAATATGCAGAAATCTCTGTTGAGAAATACGAGGATTGGTTTTGAGTGTACGTTGCCGGAAAAATGTATCTGCTCACATCAGGGTTCATTTGCAGGACCCACAGTGCTGGAAGTCTTTAACACCCTACTGAAGCATCTGCGTCTCAGTGTTGAATTTGAAGCAAATGATTTACAGGGAGGATCTATAAGCAGTGCCAACTTAAGCACAAGTTCCAAAGACAGTGATGAGAAGATTGTGCAGAATGCTATCATCCAAACAATAGGTGAGTACATTTCACTTTTCAAATTATTCTGGGAAACAGTGATTCAGAAAGCCCTCACGGAAGGTACTTGTCTCTTACGGGACATTAGTCAAAGGTGAATGATAGCTTAGACTTTTTTAAAAACTTTCTGTTTGGAAAATAAACAAACATAAGACTACGACAAAGAACACTGTATATACCCTTCACCCAGATTCATCTATTAATATTTTATGTCATTTACTTTTTCATTTCCTTTCTCTCTCTGTCTGCCTTTCTCCATCCCTTTCTCCGTTTTTCTGTGTGTATATGTATATGTGTGTATATATAAATATACACACATAAGCACATATATAAATATATACATATAGAGAGACATAGATACATACATATACACATCTACATTTTTTTCCTAACCACTGGATGGTAAGTGCATGGGTCTTGACTACAGATTATTTTTTCAAAGAATAAACCAGAGTACTCTTACATAACCAGAGTACAGTTATCAAATCAGTAAATTTAACTTTGATACAGTACTTTAGTCAAACTTTCATATTTCAGTTTTGTCATTTGACCTGATAATGTCCTTTATAGCATGTTTCTCCTTAGGTCCAGGATCCAGTCTAGGATCATTTAGTTGCATTTAGTTGTGATGTTTCTTTGGTTCCTTTAGATTGGAACATTTCTCTTTTATGATATGGGCATTTTTTAAGACTATAGGTCCCCCTGACCCCTCACTTAAAAAAAATATATCCTCACGTGGGTTTGTCTGCTCTTTCCTCATGATTAAATTCAGGTTATGGGTTCCTGGCTGGATACTATGTAAGTGATAGTGTTCTTCTCAGATTATCACATTCGGAGGTACACAGTGTACACCTGCTTCTCGCTGGTGATGTTAGTTTTGATCACACAAAGTATTGTTCTATTCCTCTGCTGCACAGTTTCCATTTTTCCCCTTGCAAATAATAAGCAGTCTCTGAGAAGATACTTTTAGGCTGTGCAGATATCCTGCTCTCCATCCAAACTACCCCCTAGATGTAGCAACCATTCAAAATTCTTACCTGAACCAGTCTTTACCGTGATGGTTACAAAATGATGGTTATCAACTTGGCACTCTCACTTGGCACTCAGTGTTCATTGTAAGCAAGAGCCCCTTTTTCTCCCTACTTATGTATGTAGGAATACATGTGTTTATCTATTTAAATACAGTGGTATGAGCTCATGGATTTATATTTTTATCTTCATAATTTATTCTGTACTTTTTAAATTATTATTATTATTTTGGTGGTCAAACTGTCCCAGATTTGGCCAGTGGAGCCCCTATTTTCTGTATCTTTGTAATATCCCCCCACATTTCTTTTAAGCACAGCCTTAGGTTCATTTTATACTTCCTGCCCCAATCCTAGAATCAGTCATTTCTCTAAGGAGCTGTGGTTCCTTTTAGTGGGGAAAGGCACTAGAGACCAGGATCTGGGTACTGATACTTAGGCTTTAATATTAGATGCTTCCCCCTCCCCTCACACACACAAAGGGTAAAAGGGTAAAGAGCTTACTTAAAAAAAAAAAAAAAAAAAAGAAAGAAAGCCATGGGGAATTTTTTGGGAAATTAAATGATCAGACTGTATATAAATACAAATTAAAGCAATCAAACTCTTCCTACTTTAACCCTCCTCTTCCAATATTTTCTTTAGAGTATCCAGATCATATTTTAATGTAACTGTATGATTTCTAGGATAATTTCCAAATTGAGTTGTATTCTTGGGGTTTAGTACCTAATTTCTAGTGGTTACTAATAGTTTCTTTTTTTTTTTTTTTTGAAGCAGACATTTTTAATTTATTTAATTAATTTATTTATTTATGGCTGTGTTGGGTCTTCGTTTCTGTGCGAGGGCTTTCTCTAGTTGTGGCAAGCGGGGGCCACTCTTCATCGCGGTGCACGGGCCTCTCACTATCGCGGCCTCTCTTGTTGCGGGGCACAAGCTCCAGACGCGCAGGCTCAGTAGTTGTGGCTCACGGGCCTAGTTGCTCCGCGGCATGTGGGATCCTCCCAGGCCAGGGCTCGAACCCGTATCCCCTGCATTGGCAGGCAGATTCTCAACCACTGCGCCACCAGGGAAGCCCTTACTAATAGTTTCTACTAATAATAGAGTCATATAAATTTATTCTGGAGCTCAGTTTATGCCTTTTATTTGAGTAATATCCTACCTGTGGGCCACTTGTTTATAATAGTCCTTTGGCATATTTAATACAGAGTTTTCCTTTTGTTTATTTCTAAAGTTTTATGGATATGCATACATGCATTACGCATCCACATTCAGCACCTTTTTATTGAACATATTGAACTTACACCAGGCCGTATGCTTGGGCTTCTTGATGCACGTGACTCCTACCTTGTGGATGCCTTTGGTTGATCTGCCTGGGGTAGTACCTCTGTTTCACCTAATCACAGTCTCATCATGTGCATAGAAATTGTCCTCATTAGGGCAAAGGCCCAGAGTGTCTGTGATATTTTAAGATGGTATATCAAATCAGCTAGTCTTGTTTTCAGAGAATTAATTTAAATTGCTTTAGTGACTTCTAGTTAATTCAGTGTTACTGTTTTACTCTAGAGTATTTAATTTATTGTTTCTCAAGTATGTTGTTATAAAATGTATATACCACAGACAAGCAATATTTCTGTGACATAACACATTCAGAATAACGTGAAAATTAAAACATGAGAGAAAAACAGTGCAGTGTGGCACAGTGAATAAGACTTTTATTTAAATCACACTTCTGCTTTCCTCAATATTTTCTTTCAGAAGTTCTCAGTATTCTTTATTTATCAGATCACGTGAATATTGGTGGGACACAGAACAGGGCTGCTGTAGCTTTTGCACTTGAAGATAGGAGGCCGTTGGCCAAGCTCTTTCTTTTAAAATAATGCTCTCCTCTTTTGGGGAGGCTTATTAGCACTTCTATTCAGCAGTTCAAATACAAACAATGGGAATAGAGAATGAGTTAACTTTCTGGCTGTCCTCACAGTTGACTTGTTGGAAAATTTCTGCCTTTGTGGTTAATGACCAACTTGCTTGGAACAGAAAATAAGTGTCCAGTTTTGTACAGTGATTAGGAACATACCTAATTGGGTTCTTGGAAAGTTGAAAATACCTTATAGAGAGGAAGCAGAGAGTAATAATAACATACATAGGCTTTGGAGATGAACAGATCTCACCTCAGGTCTTAATGTTAGCTGTGTAATTTCTTGTGTGAATTCCTAACCTCTCTTATCCTAATTTCCACAAGAGGAAACTGACACAAATAATAGTACCTGGATTCATAAGGTACTATTATTTGTTGCTGTAAGGATAGAAATACAAAGTAGCTTCTTACCCCCATAAATATGTGCTGAAGTGTTAGGTAGAATAATATACTTTATGCTGATTGAATAATGTTAAGATCATGAGATTTTTGATTGCTAGAGTATGTTATAAAGAGAAATGAGTTTTACCCCTAGATCTAATCAAAATGATAAATAGAACAATTTGAATTTATAGAAAGATATTATTAACTCCAGTAATACAGGCTGAAGAGTTAAGTTGAAAAACTAATTTACTCTTAAAGAAATATTAAAAATGTAGGTTTCTGTAATGATTATGTTGCATTTTAAGAAATGATCAAAAATAGCCGGGTTTTAATACCTGTTCTGATCTTTCAAAGAAACAACAGGGTTAAAAGTTTGAGTAAGTGAATTAAGTGTCCTAAGTCTTCTGTGACCAGGAAGTAAACTCTCCAAAGCTATAACAGATAAATTCAAAATATGCACAATACCCAAGAGTTCCTTGAGAAAAATGACAAATAAGTAAATTAGTTGAATTATGTATATTGAATTAATATTGAATTAACCCACAGTGTTAGACTGTAAACCTGGCTCATTATAATGACATTCTAGAACATTTCAACAATCCTGGGGAAGCCAAAGTAGTGGCTTAATTATTGACTTTCTTACTAGAACAGGAATTTAGGCTTACAAAATGGGAACAAGGGTTTCATCAGAAATACTACCAAAAGTTTTTTTTTCCTTTTTCTAAAACTCCAGTCAATTCAAATTGATGATTTGCCACTGTTAACTGTATGCAAGACTTTCAAACATTTATCTTAATCTAAGTATTAGTCCATTAAACACATCTTATAATGTACATCATTAAATGATTTTCACCAAAGAAATTATAGTATCTTTAGACTTACATGTAGCTCAAAGACATTATTTTACCACATATTGAAAGCTGTGGTTAAAAATATATTATGATTTTTTATTATATGGAAAAATAAACTTTTCCATTTGCAAAATTTATCTTAAATTTATCTTAATATTTTTATAGGATTTTTTGGAAGTAACCTACCAGATTATCAGAGGTCAGAAATCATGATGTTCATTATGGGGAAAGTACCCGTCTTTGGAACATCCACCCATACTTTGGATATCAGTCAACTAGGGTATGTGTATGTAGTTGTTCTGTGTTCTCAAACTGTAAAGTTGAACTTAATCTTGTATTAAATTTTATCTTAAATCTATAAAATGTTTTGTCTTTTTACTCAGTAATAAAAGTCCTGTGGTGTTGTTATGGCACTAGATTGCTAAGCAGTTGAATCAACATTGCATGCTTGGGTGGGAGGAATTGGGAGACTGGGGTTGACACATATACATTATTGATACTGTGTATAAAATAGACAACTGATGGGAACATACTGTATAGCACAGGGAACTCTACCTAATGCCCTGTGGTAACCTAAATGGGAGGGAGGTCCAAAAGGGAGGGGATATCTGTATATGTATGGCTGATTCATTTTGTTGTGCAGTGGAGGCTAACACAACATTGTAAAGCAACCATACTCCAATAAAAATTAAAAAACAAGACAAAACCAAAAAAACATTGCATGCTTTTAGAGTCAGTTTTCAGTATATCATAAATTCTCAAATTTTCTTATATTGGCTAGGTGGAAGGTCTGGTCAGCCTGGGCATTTTCTATATATGTAGATTATTTAGGGTAAAGTTTCAAGTTTGTCACTGTGGAAGGAATGTTGACTTACTTCTAGAATTCTAGAACTGAAAGTTATTTTAAAGATCACATGTCTTGGCCCCCTCCCCTCATTTTATAGATTTGCTTTGATTTTACAACATGCTAAAGCTTTAGTTTGTAAATATGTTTGTGTGTTGCTAATTTAATAAGGAAATTATAGTCTTATTTGACTTATATTTATTTGGCCATTAATTAGAGAACCCTTTCTTCATTTGTTAATTCTTTTTTGAAGAACTATTTATATAAGAATTATTTAGGCACATTCTTACCTGCTTATTAGTATATGTTAAATAGATGTTATGTTTGTCAATTATATTTGCAATAGATCTATTCGCCAATTTATAGTATCTTTTAATTGAGGTTGTTTTGTTGTGTATTCATACAACTGACTTTTCATGTCATTACGTGCAGAGGTCTGTTTCCTTTGAGAGCCAATAGCTTTTTAAATTTTTTTGTGCAAATTTGATTTTTTTTTAACATATAACCCTTTAATTCATGTGAAATTTACTTTAGAGTATAAAGTGAGCCTTGACTTCAGCTAGTATGAAAATAAAATCTATATAGCTAATATGAATAGAGTTTTTAAATCAATAAATAATAATGTAAGGAAATGAAGTTAATTACTATTAATAAGATAATACCACTATTTTGTATATTTTAGGGATTTGGGAACCAGGCGGATTCAGATAATGTTGCTGAGATCTTTACTTATGGTAAGGAATTTAAGACAGGTGAAGAACACACTTAACCCTAAATTATTAAAGAGGTTAAAAGAGTAGCTTCACATTATCAGTTTCTTTTTCTTGTATTATAAGATAGTATTTATGGTAAGTTTTTTTTCTGTGGTTTATATACTTGAATATTATGCTTTTCATTCTTTAAAATTTTACTTTTATTGTTTATTCCTCACTTCTCCTGTCGTCTTATTTGATCTTCATAATGATGAAATATACCGAGGTTAGGAAGCATTGCCATTTTATAGATGAAGATGCCTGGGCCCAGCTAGAGCCAGATTTGTCAGTCCTTTCCTATGTGATCTTTGCTTTTTTATTTGTATCTTGTTTAAGAGCTCCTTGCCTACTCTGATGATATAAACACATTTGTTTATATCTTCTTACAAAAGGTTTAAAATTCAGCTTTCCACATGTAGAACTTTGATCTGAGGTTTATTTTTGTATGTGGTGTAAGATATGGATATATTTTTAATTTTTCTAGGTGGGTAGTAATTGTCCCACCAATTTCTGCTCACTTATAAAATCACTTTTATCCTATAATGAGTGCCCAAATGTAAATGTTAGATGTTCTATATATGCTAGTAATCCTGAATATAAATAGAGATTACCCACATGAAATTTCATTTGGTCCTAAGCCTTTTTATTAAATAAATTCCCTGAGTAAATAACCTTGTCTCTAATCCTAATTGTACGACATAGTCAACTGAATGAATTTCCATGTGGTATGGTTAAACTATTTTATAGCATTAAAGTATATGCTAATTGAAAGCTCCAACTTTAGACATAGGGATACACTCAGAAATGTCACATCAGATAAAGAATAAAGTACAGCTTTCCAAAATGAAAATGCTTTCCTATTAACCTAAATTGCTTAATTTAAAATAAAAGAATTATTTGCCATTTTAACATTTTCAGGTCTTACCTGTGTTATTTGCTGCCTAGTCTCCTTATATCCATTTAGGCCTGACTACCTGTTCCATATATTCTTAGTCTCTCTGAGCTTCAGTTTTCTTTTACAAAATGGGGGTACACTAATGCCTAGCCTCCTAGGAATACGGTAAGGGTGAAGTTAATACACATATAGTGCTTAGATTCATGCCTGGCATATGGTAAATGTGTGCTATTATTAATTTTATTAACTCTATGAATGATGTTTTTGTAAATTCAGTAAAATCCTCATCATCTCACAAATTTCCTTTTAGTTTTTCCTTCAGGCTTGTGTCCATACTTGCTGTTTTCTCTAAGCTTATGGTTCTTATAAAACAGCTTGAGAGTTTTACCAAAGAAGGACTCATGACAAAGGTTTTTTTGTTTGTTTCTTTGTTTTTCCTCCCTATAATCAGGTAACCTCTGGATACAAAGCAAAGACAATAGTTACTGCACTGCCGGGGTCTTTTCTGGATCCTTTGTTATCACCATCCCTCATGGAAGACTATGAACTGAGACAGTTAGTCTTGGAAGTAATGCATAATCTCATGGATCGCCATGACAATAGGGCAAAGCTTCGAGGGATCAGGTAATGTGCTATTTGAAAATAGGCTTAATGGTAATGTTTTCAGATTTCTATGTTAATGTATTTAAGTATTGTAATTTTTTTAATCTAGGATTTTCAGGTTTTATTAATCCAGAATTTTATTTAATTGGTATTGTGACAATTTAATTATTAATATGTTTTAAGATAGTCAGTGTTGAAGGTCTTCTAATGTACTCTCAGAGATCTCATCTACTAGTAATCACTAGTTACATAAATTTTATTTTGGTTTTGCTTTAAACTTAGGAATGACATTAGAAGTCAAGATTACTTTATGCAATTCTACTTGATTAAACTTGGTAATTCAGTAGTATCGTTACATATAGGCTTATTTAAAATGCTCATTGAAATGAGTGTTAAATAGTTCAGACTCCTAAGTATAGCTGATTCATCATATAAGATATGATATTATAACTAAATGTGCTGTTCATTAAAAATGATGCATTGATTGTCTCTAGAATAATACCAGATGTGGCTGACCTAAAAATAAAAAGAGAAAAAATTTGTAGACAAGACACAAGTTTCATGAAAAAGGTAAGATTATCTTCTGAAAAAGAATGCATCACTTAAGTTATAGCCATTTGAATTGTTAGGTAGTTTTATATTGATCGATAACCTTAAAATGAAGCCATAGCATTTTGGAGTTGAAAATCTGAAGCCATCTTCAACTCCCCACATTGCCACAACCGTCCTGATGGCGTCTCCTCCGGCCTGCGTTTAAACTTTGGGTTGTCCGCCTGCTGTGATAGTTCCAGATTTCTTCCTTTAAGTAAAATGTCTCTCTGTAATTTCTGCCCTGCTCTCCTCCCCACCCCAAACACACGTACTGATTTCGCTTTTAATGGGTCTTTAATAGACAGCTTCAAGTTTTTGAAAATACTTATCATCATTGATTAAATACATATAATGAGTATTTATTGTGTATTAGGCATTATTCTGTGCATTATTTGGGGTATAAAGGTCAGGTAGGCAGGATCTCTGCCTGTGTAACTAGTATTTAGCTAGATTTTCATTATGATCACTTAAATTTTGTAGGCGTATTGGCAAATGGCTGAATTTAGAAAACTATGGCATCTAAAGTTATTTAGTATATCAGGTAAACTTTCTGTGCAGTTATTCTTCATCCAAAGCTTGAGCACCTAGTATTGCCAGACGCTGAGCTCAACATTGAGAGATACAACAGTAAACATGCCATGTGTGCTAACTGACCTCAGTATAATCACAGTTTTGGTGGATAAATCACAGTTTTGGTGAGCCTGGATCTTTAGAGGTGCAGAGAACAACAGACCTATAGGAAGATAGGTACAGATATCTATAATCCCTGATCATCTTTGGCTCTTTGTCAGACCCCGTTTTCCTCCTGTCACCATCTTTTATTTTTTTGTCCTTATCTGTTAGTATCGATTGCTGTGTTTCAAGTTAATGGCCTCACAGTTTAAAAACTTCATTTGAAAAATAATTTACAAACTATCACTGTTCCTAAATTAATGTGAATAAAAAGAATTCTTTAAGTTTGACTATATTGTGTATGAAAAAAGTGGTTAATAATAGGTCAAAGGCATTAACTCTTTCCAACTTTTATTTTTTTGATATTTCATATCATCAAGTTAATCAAAGAAATTATTCCCCATAACTGAGGAACTTTTAATCGAGTGATAGAATGAATTTTAAAAATTTACTGATAGTTAATTTGGGGGTTTTTTACTTTAAAATCATGACATTAAGCAATCCTGAACTTTGGGACTGGATTGATTTTACTTTATCTAGTATGATAGAAATAATCCTTTGTGCTTAATTTTGCTAGCCAATCAATTTGAAAGGGTATGGTTTAACTGAAAGGTTAGACTATTTATTCCTTGTTAAATTTTGAATCATTAAACTGTTCTCTGAATTAGTTTTCCTTCCATTTTATAATTTAAAATAACTTAACCTGGCTAAGCATTTGTTACCATTAGTATAAACCATTTCTTTAGTATATTTTTCTTTAGGAACAATCTGTTCACATTTTTCCTTTATCAAATTTTATTTTTACAATTGGATACCCTTTTTCATTTACTTTCTAATTTATTTTATCAGTAAAAATGTTGTTTGGTTTTCATATGCAACTTTAACTAGCCACTTACAGAAATTTCAATGAAGACCTGAAGAAAAAAAATTGAGGTCTATAGCCAGGGGACTGTGGACTGCCCTTTGGTTAAGAGAAGCTTGCAGTTTAGAATGGACAGTACCTTTGGCTTCTCCATGCAAGCATTATGTCCAGGCAGCTGTGTCTCAGATGACTACCCAGCCTAAAACTGCTCCATCTGAATGTTTTAGGGACATCTTAGACATTGGATCTAAGTTTGAAAAATTGTCCCAGGGCAAGGTGCCCTTACAAATTACATTGGGAGGTGCCCTTTCAGCTCTAATATCCTAATGAAGCTGTATTTCCAGATAAGAGAAAACAGCTGTTTCCACTCAGCTGTTCCAAACAGCTGTTTCCTCACCTGCCAGGGCTACTCTCCTAGAGCTAAATTCCTGGCAGAATGTCACTGTATGAAAGAGCTCTTGTTAGTGTTTTCTCAATTGAGGATTATGTAGAAAAAAAAGTACTTCTTATTATGAAATGTAAAATATATAGGCATTATTATTTTAATTACTTTTAAGTGAACAGCAGTACAGCTAAAAGCATCCCACATGCCCATCTTGTTTACAACTCCATCTTCTCCCCAAGAGGTAATCACTGTTCTTGCTTCCATGAATATTATTCCTTGCTTTTTTTTCCTCCAGTTTTGCCACCTAAGTGTATATCTGTATATCCCTGAACAGTACAGTGTCGTTTTATCAGTTTTTGTATTTTTTGTGAAAGGAACCATACCTTATATATTTTTTTATGTTTTCTTTCTTTCATTTAGCTTTATTTTGGTGAAATTCATTCACGTGTAGCTTTATAGTATTTGATGACATGAATATACCACAAGTTACCCATTCTGTTGGTGGAATTATGAATTGTTTGCAGTTTGGGTTTGTTATGAACAGTACGACTATAAACATTCTTGTCCATGTATTGTGCTGTATATAACTCTCATTTCTCTGATGCATGTAGGAGAGAAATTGCTGAGTAATAAGTTATGTATTCTTCAAATTTACTAGACGATGCCAAACCACTTTTTGAAGTCATCATGTCTATTTGCACTATAATATTATAATACGTAATGTTAGATTTTAATTTTATCTAATATGGTAGGTATGTAGTAGGTAATTTTTTAAAAATAAACTTGAATTACTAAGGAACCCGAAGTTTAAACTCCCATGTGTGTAAGCACTGCTTTAATGGTTGTTAATGACGTTTAGGGACGTCAGATTTAAGAATAAGATTGGAGGTCATGAAGAACCTAGGGGCAAGAAGGGAATAAAGACACAGACCTACTAGAGGATGGACTTGAAGATATGGGGAGGGGGAAGGGTAAGCTGTGACAAAGTGAGAGAGTGGCATGGACATATATATATTACAAAATGTAAAATAGATAGCTAGTGGGAAGCAGCCACATAGCACAGGGAGATCAGCTCTGTGCTTTGTGACCGCCTAGAGGGGTGGGATAGGGAGGGTGGGAGGGAGGGAGACGCAAGGGGGAAGAGATATGGGAACATATGTATATGTATAGCTGATTCACTTTGTTATAAAGCAGAAACTAACGCACCATTGTAAAGCAATTATTCTCCAATAAAGATGTTAAAAAAAAAAGAAAGAGAAAGAAAAGGATTGGAGAGGGCCCAATACATAGACTGTTACACACCAGAGTATAGAATCTTTTGAGAGAGAGACAAACTCTGGGTTCAGAAAGATGGAAACCAAAATGTCAGCTTCAGAAATAAAGAGGAATCTGTTAGGAGAGCATACATAGCTGTGTATCTGTAGCCGCAAAACCCCCCACTTGCTGATACTGAACCACAGACCTCAACAGACTTAACCAGCCCCTGGCGCAGCTGGAGGACCCTCACCTGGGTGGGTCCATGTGCACGTTAAGTAGAGAACAGAGCAAAGTGCGCACCTTTCAAGACAGGCTGGCGTGCAGAGACTGTGCTGCTGCTGCTCACTTCTTTCTCCTCCAGTGAGGAAGCAGACGAACCTTCTGAGAAACAGAAACTGAGCTTGGAGCGTTGAGCTCAGGCCCCTCCACATGGGAATGAGTAGGCCTTACCCTGGCTGCACATTGCAATCACGGGGGGAGCTTTATGCTTTAAAAACACCGATGCCTGGGCTTCACCACTGACGGGTTAAATCACATCGGGGGTGGGCAGTGGTGACCGGTGGGGAGGAGGCATTGTGGTCCTTCCATTTCCCAGTGGTCGTAGCTTACAGTTTGTGTTGAGAACCAATGCAACACGTTGAGTTAATTACCACATAGTAACTTGAAATGGGAAAAACTCTCTTACTTCTGTTAGCTCTCACTTGGCAGTTAGACCTATACCCAGGAATGCTTTAGACAGCAAGGCTTTTATATTCTTTATTAACATACTTAGATTGGTTTGGTGTAGAGGGGACCCTCTCGCAGTCCCTGGGGTGCGTCTGTAACCTCTCCCATCTCCAGAGGGGCTTATAGATGTGCCGTCGTCACTTCAGACAAAAGTGGAGCAGAACCTGGAGATGCTCTTCCCTGGACAGCTCGTACCTCACCTCACAGGAGGTTGTTCCCTAAGGCGGGAGAGCCTGAATCCATTTCCTCTCAGCCAAATGTTCTTTATCATTGCCAAAGCTCCCATAACTCTGCCATTCATTTCAGTTTTTCTCAAATCAGTCTATAATTTGCTTGTCTTTTCAAATTAGTATTAAAAACATTTTCATTGTTTACACTGGAACTGTTTCTTGCTTGCTGTTTTTATTTAAGTTTGTCCTCAACTCCAATATTAGTTTGTAGTCATACATTGGTGTACTTACTGACGTTAATAATTGGAATACAATTTGACCCTCCGATTATCAGCCTAAATCTCTTCCATGTTAAGTTATGTAATAAGATAGCTACTTTTTAAGAGGTTATATATGCATGTAAAATCTGTCTTGCTACATTTTAAGCAAAATTATCTTTTTCCTCTGTCATTCCCCTTTTCAGAATGGGCAACAACTATATCGGCACATATATTTGGGCTGTAAAGAAGAAGACAATGTTCAGAAAAACTATGAGCTACTTTATACTTCTCTTGCTCTTATAACTATTGAACTGGCCAATGAAGAAGTGGTTATTGATCTCATTCGATTAGCCATTGCTTTACAGGTATGTTTTCATAAGCTTTCATTGAAGAAAGGATTCTTTCATGAATTAGACACCCATCTTTAAAATATTATTGCCTTTATCCAAGGACATGAGTTTTTTAAGTGAGATGTCTAGTTTTAAATCTAAAATACTCAAGGCTACGATCCCATTCATTTATTCTTTTAACAAATGTTGAGTAAGTATTGACTGTGTGCTAACTGTTGTTCACGGCCACCGGAATACTGTGATGAAAAAGACAACATGGTCCCTGTGCCCATCCTAGTGGGGAAGATGGTCGTTAAATAATAAGAATTACATGTATGTCGTTGTTTAATTGGAGTTTAAGTGTTACGCAATAACAGGACAGTTTGCAACGAGAATATATATATTTATTTTTATATATCTTATATATATTCTGCCCACGCCCACGTTTAGGAAGGGCTTTCCTAAAGAACTGTTTGAATTGAGAGATTTAAGTCTCTTATAAATGGGCATTTATTCTCTTTTTAGAATTTTTTTTTTTAAAAGCTTCTTATAAGGGGACATTTTTGTTAGCATTCCGAACTACCTGCAGTTTTTTAGTATAATCATAGAGAAAATGCTAATGAAGCGTAAGACCTTGATCTTTCAGTGTTTGTTTTTTGGTTTTTTATTAAAGGACAGTGCAATTATCAATGAGGATAATTTGCCAATGTTCCATCGTTGTGGAATCATGGCGCTGGTTGCTGCATACCTCAACTTTGTAAGTCAGATGATAGCTGTCCCTGCGTTTTGCCAGCATGTTAGCAAGGTAATGTATTTAGAAAAGCCCTCGAATTTGATTTTTATACAAAAGTGGTGGATTTTCTTCCAGTGATGATTATTTTTAATTTTGATGATTATGTACCACATTATTAAGATAATGCTATAAAAGTATGCATGACTTTTTCAATAGTGACAAAATCGATACTACAGCTCTAACTATGACTAGTGTTATGTTTTCTTTGATGCCTGTTGTTGTATTAGAATTTTTCTGTGTAATGGTTGAGTAGAATATATGATTTTCTTCTAAAATACTTCATGTGATTTCTTATATAATTGTTTTCCTTTAAAACCATTATGAATCTTAGCATCTAATATTTCTTTAATTATACTGTTTTTGTTGTTATTGTTTTAAACCAATCTACTTGAGTTAGATCTCAAAAGTTGAATAATTAATATGCCTCTCAGAGATTTGTCCTGTGTCATTCAACTGTATTTAGCTTTCTCAGCAGTAACTCATTAAATAGTTACTTGCATGATTTAATATACATTTCAGAGCTCCTAACTTACCTGGCAGAAAAAGTCCACTGTAGTTTTATTCTTTAAAAACATCTTTCAGGGAGAACCTCATTTTTATGAAATTGGAAACACTTCTCTCAGTCCTTGCTAAAATACAGGTTTTTAGAGCATTCTAAGAAATAAAACTCATTCCTTCATTAAACAAATGTTTGAGTGAATATTTGACATCTGCCATTAGAGATACAAATGCTGTGAAAGCAGTGTCCCCCTTTAAGTGAGTGGAGGAGCCAGACCTCACAAGAGCGCTGAGACCACCTACACGTGCTGCAGAAGGTGGTGCAGAGGAGGGGGGACAGCGAGGGCCTGGTGCTTGTGAAGGCGTTTCCCACATGGGGCGTTTGAGAAAGGACAGCTTCTAACCCCTCTGTAGTAGGTTTAATCAAATGTAATGTATCCTCTTTTTTTTTTTTTAACAACCTGTATTATTTTACTATCACAATTTTGTTACCTGCTGACTTTTTAAAATAATAAATGTGAAAACAAAATGAACTCTGCTTTTGGGCTCTAAATGTAGTTTAAATTCCAAAATAAAGTGACGGTATTTTGTATAAATGTTTAGATTCTGTTTCTGTGTTTTTAGTTTTCCAAATTTTTGTGGCAGGGTCCTGAGGAGTGAGGTTTTTGATTTTTATTTTGTTTTGATTTTTGAATATTTTTCAGGTTATTGAAATCCGAACTATGGAAGCCCCTTATTTTCTACCAGAGCATATTTTCAGAGATAAGTGCATGTATGTTAATTCTTTACATTTTAAGGAAGGGGCACTGACTTGGGAAACCAATCAGTGATAATTACAAAGGAGTAAACTACTGTTAGAATAATTTTCTGGTGTTTTAAAATATTCATCGTTTTATGTTTTTGTCATTTAATCCATCTAACTTGTTTCTCTTGCTATAAAAGTTCTTGTACAGTATAAATGTAGACTCATGAACACATGGAATCAATCTTTGATGAAAAAAATTTATCTTACCTTTTTTTAATATGGAGGTATATCTCTTAAATATAGCATGTTCTGATAATATAAGTGAACACTCCTTTAAGAGAATACAATATCCTGTTCAAGACTCTCAATAACTGACAACAATATTAATAAAGCTGTAGGAGAAAGAATGTATTACGGAAAATCAGTGTTATACCCTGAATTTTTTTCTTGCTGTCCAAACAAAAAAATATATATGAAAAATACTTTATTCAAACTTTTGGGCTCTAAAACCAGTTTAATATTGAAAGCATGCACATAAGATAATATTAAGCAGTTTGAAAGGAAAGTGAAATCGTAGGTCTTAGCCAAGTGCTTCCTATCACTTAGTTGACTAATATCTTCTTCATTAACAGACAGTGAGCTTCATTTTTATTTTCTTCTCTCAGTAGATTTTTAATTAGCATGAAAGTTAAAGCTGAATTTAGTCCTCTTCATCATTTAATGTGTGAATACCAGTGGAATAATGTAAGGCTGGCTTCACCGTTGGGACATTACTGGGGAAAGAATCAGCAGAATGCTTCATATATGGGTCCACGTACCATATGTTTTTAAAGAGCTCAAATTAGCCACCTAAAATACACTGATTTTTCTATTACTAATTACAGTTTAAGTTGCATTTATATTTATATTTAGGCCTTGATCTAAAATGTTTATATGTTAACTTATTTTTGCCCAGTAATTTAAATAATACTAAATGACTTCTTTTTTGATCAACTTGACAGGCTTCCAAAATCTTTAGAGAAGCATGACAAAAACTTGTACTTTTTGACCAACAAGATTGCAGAGTCACTAGGTGGCAGTGGCTATAGTGTTGAGAGATTGTCAGTACCGTACGTACCACAAGTAACAGGTAAGAGGAAGGTAATTAGAACTCTTACTCTAGTGATTATGTGTCAGCAATTTTTCTGTTAGCCCAGTTAGAAAGTTAATGATGTTTGTATACTTACTAGCTTAAGAGAATTTACTTCTATTTTAAAATTTTGTTCTTGAAAACCTTTAGTAAATCTCTAAAAACATGTATATGATTTTATCATGAGCGTATTGAATCCTCAAGTGATTGTTATTATTATACTTCATATTTTATTGATATTATACTGAATAACATTATCCTTTAAACAAAGAAGCAAAATGAGATCTTTACTCTTTAAGCAATATTGTGTTTAACTTAGGGAAATTGGTGAAAATTGTTTAGTTAGTGATTTGTGACTATTGACCTTAATGAATTATGTAATTTTTGTCATTTGAAAGAGTGCAGACTATTTGCTATGTAAAGAAATCTGCAAACTTTTTAAGTTTAAGAATATGTTTTGCTCTGTGCATTATGTATTTCCTTCCGTTCTTTTCATTGCCTGAGATAATTCTGTTTTGTTTCAAGGCAGAACTGCATGGTGTCTTGCATTCAGTTTTTACTTTGAAAACTAAAATCGAAGAATTTTTATCTTACACCTTCATTTGCATTTGATGACTGTATAAATATTAAATTTGGTAGAAAAACTCGTTCTTCCTTTGGGGATACCTCTGTTCTATAAGAGAACTGTTTGATTTCAGTTAGGTAGTTTTCTGGATTAATCACTAGAAGTAGCACAGTCTTTGGGAATAGCCATCTTTCTATAATGTGGATCCAAAGTATATACATTTATTACAATGATAGTTGTTTATAATAGTCTGAGATGTTAAGGCTTTTCTTTTAAATTCCATAGTATAGAAAATTCTATTGCTCATGAGTTCCTTGGCGAAATAAAAGTGCTAAGAATAAAACATGAGTAGAGCTTTGTAATTTAAAAGAATTTTTAAAATGGACTTTTAAAATATTTCATTCTTATAACTTGGATTTAGCTCTCTTTCCTTCAGGCAAAAAACCTCATAAACCCAGGCACAAGTACAAAGGTAAATCCAAGTGTCAGTTTGGCTTGCCCTTTCCCTCACCTGTCCTCTAGGAAAATAGCTTAATACAATTTGCCTTCTAGAAAATGGAGCCAGTGGCCTGTATATTTTATATAGTTGTGAGTTCAGTTATTATTTTGCTCTACGTTCCCCATAGCTGTAGTTTATTTTCACTCCTTGTTATTTCCTTTTACCCTATTCCTTTAACTCTAAACAATTTTTAATGAAAATTATGGTACTTTTTTTAAGAGGTGGTTTGCTCTTCCCATTTCCTCCCACCCCTGAAAATGATATATTCTCTTTCTTAATGCCTCCCTATCATTGACTAGGAGAATTCTGAGTATTTCAGCGTATACTTAGTTACATAACTGCACAGAAATCCCTCAGTATAAATAAGGTTTTTCTGATTTATAAAGATGTTGATAGTTTAGAACCAGTCCGTGGCATGTGTGTCCTGCCTTAATGCAGAAGGAGTCAGAAGATATAGTGATACTTTATGGGATAATCAATCGGTTATTAAAGTTTCCTTCTGCTGTATAACCATCAGATATTCATTTTTAAAAAATAAGGGATTTAAGAACAATATATCAAAAGAAAAAAAAACAAAATAGTTTGTTGTGTGTCATGCATATACACCCATCATCATCAAAATAGTAGCTGCCATTTATTAGGCACTAACTGTATGCCAGTCACTGTGATAAGCACTTCGTATTCATGTTCTCAATTAATCTGTAACATAGTTTGGTGAGGAAGGTAGCACTGTCTTTGTTTACAAATGAGGATAGTGAGACTGAAATTAAATAATTTGGTTAGGTAAGACCACTAGAATTAACTGCCTTGCCTGTTCAGTTAGGTGCTTAATAAATTGATTTTTGCCAACTGTGTGCTCAAAGATTGTTCAGTCATCCATATTGATCCAAGTTTATTTTTTTATGTATTCCACAAACCTTTACTGAGAGTCTACTATATATCAAGCACTTTTCTGACTTTTGGGGGTAGAAAGATGTTAAGGTTCAGTCCCTATCCTCAAGGATTAAAATCTGGTGGAGAAGACAGACAAATGATTGAAATGTAATGGTAACTGGTTCTAAAGAAAGAAGAATGGTCTGCCTAAAGCTTACTGAACTGTTGGTGACTGACATATAGTAAGTGATCAATAAATGTTAGCTGATTATTGCATTTTCCTTTTATCTCAAATCAACCTAGAATTTGAGTTAATAGCGTATGCCTAGGTGTATGCTAAGTGCTCCTCTGTGAGGGGGCACAGTACTCACAGTGTGCCAGCTGCTGTGCAAACAGAAGCAAAAATGAACAAGACAGGTGGAGGCTTCTGCTTCCACCACACCTACAGTCATTCCTAGCGGGTTCCTCCTCTGGACCACAAAACACAGAAGATGATTTTGAGTGACGTCTTCCTCAGTTCTCCCAAGATGGCACTTCGCCAGTTTTATTCGAGATGCGTAGGAAGGAAGTTAATTCATTATACAATTTGTCTAACAGGACAGTTGCACTATGCCTTAAAGGCTATGATCAGAGAGGTTTGGGGTCCTCAGGCAGCACCTAGGAGAGTGTTTGCTCCAGGTTTGGTGACACGGATGTCTTCCAGAGGAAAAAGTCCCTACGCTGAGCCTGAAGCAGGTGTTAGGCAAGTGAACTGTGTTTCATGCAGAAGTAATCGCATATGTGGAGGAATGGAGGTAGGCAAGAACATGATTTTTCAAGGAATTAGTATAAAGTTAGTCTACTTGGAGGGCATTGGAAGAGTAGGGTTGGGAATTCTAAAACCGGGTTAAATAGTTTGAACTATCCTAAAAGCAATGGGGAGTCATTAAATGATTTTAAACAGGGGATGGCATGATAAGAGTTGCACTTAGAAATGTTACTCTAGTTGTAGTTTAGCAAACTGAAGACGGGACAGCCATTTAGAATACTCTTCAGTAATCTCCAGGAGAGATGGCAGTGACCTGTACTAAGGAGGTCCCAGTGTGAATACAGGAAAGTGAGTGGACTCTAGAACACTGCAAGAGAGAATCTATAAACAGTTGAGTGATACGGTGGTGGGGGTGGGGCAGGGAGAAAGGCAAAGATTTTGTCTAGGGCTCTACCATGGGCATTTGGGTGCTTGGTACAGCACCAGGAGGAAGAGCAGACAGAGCTTGTTTGCTGCTTCATTTGCTTGCTTTTTGTTGTTTTTGTTTTAGGAGGGACGGGTGGTGTGACTGGGTTTAAGTCAAGAAAGAAAGAAGTGTGCATTTCAAATGTAACTGTCTATAAGTAGTTTTGAATCTTGGGTGATAGAAGGATGGACTTTTTATTAACAGAAATGAATAGGGAAGAGGGAGTAGTTTTGGAGTTCAGCCTTTTGTTGAGTGTCTTGGACAGTGGAGCATCCAAGTACGGTCGGGGTCAGGACGGTGTTTTGTGTGAGAGATTAGAGGTTATGATGAGAATTTTGAAATTAGCAGTATAGGGAATTTTGCAAGAGCTTTCAGGAAAGATGACTTCTCAAAGTGAAGAAGTGAAGAGAGACTAGAGTGGCTTTGTTCTACCCTTGCTATGTGGCCTTGGGCATAACCCCTTAATCTCTCAAAGACCCCATATCCTCATGTGAAGCGAGGACCATAGCCCTGAAGCCATTTCGCTCAAGTGGGATATATACATGAAAGTACTTTTAAAAACTACAAAATGCCATATCAGTATAAGAATGTTATTAGTATTTTTTTAATGTCTTAATCTTCCAGTTGGCATTTTGAATTTTGTTAATTTGTTTTATTGATTAAAAGCACTTATAACACATGGATGCCTTTACATGCTTTATCAAAACCTCCATTATTTTCCTACGAATATCTGCTTATAAAAGTATTTTCATGTATATATCCTATCTCTCCTTGTAGAGGTTTTGTTTTAAAGCTTGTTTTAGAAATAAAAGATTGTCTTTTATATTACACTGGCTTTTTATTCATGGTGACAATGGTTTTTTAGGTTCTTTTTATTTTATAAATATGCATTAGCTCTAGATGGAATTTTGTGTTTTTCTACAGGACTAAAAAAAGTATATCTGTATAAGTAGTATCAGCATTAAACTGACATTTTAAATTTCGTGTAGATATAAATTATCTGCGAAATTTCATTTTGCCCCAGTTAGCTTTTTCATTGAATCTGAATGGTATAGTAGCCCTAATTACATTTGGGATTTATTATATACAGTTAAGTAAGTTCCTACATCTTATTTTTTATATAGCCATAGAAAATTATATTGAGTAATTTAATGTAGTTCTGTGTTATACTTGTATTCAGACTGTTTTCTCTATTCTTTAGCCATCTGAATGCAGTTATATACATTACACACAGATACACCAGGTGGCAGCAAAATATCACTGAAGGACGTTAGGGCCTCGCTCTCTCTAAGTATTACTTCTAAAACCCAGGTTCTAATTAAAAACAAAAAGAAGAAACAACGATTACCATTGTGAACGGCAGATTATAGGAAGCGGAGAGGGAGAAGGGATGGGGAAATGAAAGGGCACAGAAAGTGGTGTCTGGGACTCCCCCAAACCAACCTCAGGAAGGGAAGCAAGGGCCTCCCGAGGGGGTGCGTACATCAGGCGCTGAGATGGTGACAGGGTGGTTCTCGAACTGGCGGGACAGCACAGTCCACGGAGGCTGCAGTGATGCTGCGTTCCAGCAGACGTTGAAAGGCAGGTCAGGAACCCATGTGGACGGCCCATGGAAACAGGAGAGTTATCTTTGGTAAGCTCTGTTTTGGAAAGCTTACTTCTGTGTAGATGTACAAGATAACTGATGATAGTTGTATCTGGGCTTTTTCTGTCACCTACAAGCAGGTTGCTCTATAGGTCAAAAGAAAGAACTTTCTGAGAATATAGTATTAGAGTTTCCCACTGAATTTCATTTTCTTCCCTAATCTCTGCTCACTATACTTCCCTTCTCTTCTTGTTGATTTTTGTCACTCAGTAATCCCTCTCCTGCCTCTGTACTTCTCCTTTCCTTTTTATTTTTATCTTAGGCTTCAATTTGACTTTTCTCTGCAACCATCAGCCTTTGTATATTAACCTAGAAATTCTTGTGTGGGTGGGAAGCAGGCTATTATTTATTCCTCATTTTGAATTCTGGTAAGACGTTGAAAGTTGGCGTGATTAGAGGGTAAAAAAGCAAGTCAGCAGTGATGACCACATACTATTTTGTGGCAGTTCCATTGATGTTTGGTCATTAGCTTTGGTGATTTATATTAGTGCATATGATCATGAAGAAAAAGTAGACAAAGTACAGTATCTAGGCTACCTCAGTAATGGCCCTATGCAAGAGATATAATATTTCCAGCCTGAAAACTGAAGAAAAACGATAGGTAATAACTTGTCACAGATATAGGTCTGTGTTCCTCCAGCCTTCACCCAGCAGAACCTGAGTAACTGGTGTGTGCTAGATGCAGATACAGAGTCTGCCCCTGAATTTCTTGTATACTTGGGGACATAAGACATTAAGTCATATGTCTGTACTTCAAGGCCCACTAGATGAATAAAGGGTGATGATGATTGAAGAGTGACAAGGAAAGATCAGTCATAACTGAAAGTAAATTTTTGTAGCTAGAAGAAAGAGGGATAAGTAAAAATAATTAGAGTGATATTTAAGATTTAAAGGAAGCGATGTAATGTTTAACCAGGGCTTGAAAGGTGAGAATCTTTACAGTGGGGAGGACATAAGAAAGGGCAGGTAATAAAGGGCTTCCAGTAGGAGTTTCTGTTTGTAGAAAAGCATGTAAGGCAGATGTGCCAAAGCCTGCTCAGAGGTTGGAGAATAGGCACGTTTGCCTTAAACACGAGATAAATAAGGGAGCGGCTCGGAAGTTACTGTCGGCAAGATCTGACTGGAGAACCCAGATGCCTTTTTACTTCATCAAGCAATGGGCAGATTTGCTTGGGGGAGTGATGTGGTTAGTGTTTTAGTGTTTAAGAAGCTCAGGGTGGCATAGAGGGAAGATTCTAGAAAGGTCTGTTATTAGGATAGACGGGGTCAGTGGTTCTCAACTGTGGGTGATTTTGCCCATCCCACGGAACATTTGTCAACCCTAGAGACATTTTTAGTTATCACCACTGGGACAGGCCTACTGGCATCCGGTGGGTAGAGGTCAGGGATGCCACCGAACATCCAGTGAGGCACAGGACAGTCCTCACGGCAAGAATTACCTGGGCCAAAATGCCACTAGTGCCAAGGCTAAGAAACCCTGGCTAGGTTGTGCTGTGAGAACAAACAGTCACAGGTTCTTAGTAGTTTAAACCAGTAAAGATGTATTCATCGCTCCAACTAACTGTGCATAACTTCGTGTCATCCGTATTCTGGAATCCAGGCTGACAGGATAGCCGCCATCTGAAATGTTACTCATACTTTACTGGCCAGAACTACTTACACAGTCCCTCCTAACCACAAAGAGGCCAGGAATTGCAATCCTACTATGTCCCAGAAAGAGAGTAAATTGCCGTATTTGATTAACAGCATTAATTACTGCCATGGAAGGCTACCTTGGAGTAGAGGAGTAGTCAGTAAGAAAGAAGCTAGTTTCTTTATGTTGGCCTTCTTTTAGTTCATTCTTCACCCCTTCAGAAGGATAAAATCACAGTACAGTTGATCCTTGAACAACACGGGTTTGAACTGCACGGGTCCACTTATACACAGATAATTTTCAGTAAATACATACTGCAGTACTATATGATCTTCAGTTGGTTGAATCTGTGAATGCAGAACCATGGATATGGAGGGCCGACTAAAGTTATAATGCAGATTTTTGACTGTGCAGGGGTCAGTGCCCCAAGCACCCATGTTGTTCAAGAGTCAACTCTGTATACAAAATGAGATCAGAAAGATGGAGTGTTGCCAGATTATGAAGTGACTGACTGTGCTGTTCGACTAAGATTCTAGACCTGAGCTTCCCAGTTGTTATTGGGAGCTTTACAAGCTGGATATTTATCTCCTTAGTTCTTCAGGTAGCTGGGTCGGGCCTGGGGTAGTCAGCTTGCAGTGCAAGCAACCTCTTCCTTTTATCTCCATATGCCTTACACGTATTATAATTATATATATGTGTTTTGATGTGAAAAAACTTGCGAAGCTCAGCATTAGTCAGTGGGCTGGATTTGGTTTTTTTTTTTACATAAATTTATTTATTTATTTATTTATTTTTGGCTGCATTGGGTCTTCGTTGCTGTACGCGGGCTTTCTTCAGTTACGTCGAACAGGGGCTACTCTTTGTTGTGGTGCGAAGGCTTCTTATTGCGGTTGTGGAGCACGGGCTCTAGGTGTGCAGCTTCAGTAGTTGTGGCTCGCGGGCTCTTGAGCGCAGGCTCAGTAGTTGTGGCGCACGGGCTTAGTTGCTCCGTGGCATGTGGGATCTTCCCGGACCAGGGCTTAACCCCGTGTCCCCTGCACTGGCAGGCGGATTCTTAACCACTGCGCCACCAGGGGAGTCCCTGGATTTGTTTTAAAATTATAGTTTAGTGTGAAAAAGATTTATTTTAGAACAACTCTACTGGTAGTATAGGAGGGAGTGTTGTATTAGACCAGTTAGGAAGCTATCCTCAGATCTAGGTAAGAAAAGATAAAGATTTTTGAATGATAGCACTCTTGGAAAATAAATATGGCATTGTGGAGTTACAGGAGATTTATTAGAGATGTTAAAATTGGGTTTAGAACATGTCGAATAGAATTGGTTAATAGAGAATTGGGAAATTTGAACTGGATGTGGAACTGGAGATGTGGAGAGCTAACTGTAAAGTGCTGTGCTGATTTTCGACTGTGCAGGTGTCAGCACCCCTGACCTCCATGTTGTTCAGGGGTCAGCTGTGTTAAACTGAGTTCAGCCATCAATTTTATTTTTTTAATCTGCTTCACGACATATAACAGTCTGAGAGCGCACTGTTTCATATATTTAGTAAAAGAGCAAAAAAGGCAAAAAACGGTCTTAACTTTCTGAAAGTTTAAATTTGAAATAGGTGGAGTTTATAAGTGACATATCATTCTAACTAGCACATAATGGGGGAAATGTTTTCAAATTTTAGATGAAGATCGACTTTCTAGAAGGAAAAGTATTGTGGACACCGTATCCATTCAGGTGGATATCTTACCCAACAGCATTCCTTCAGATGATGTGGTAAGTTGCTGAAAGTTTATGATGAAGTACTGTCTGAGATAGACATCAATTTAAAAGAACTTTTTGCCCCTCCACACTTCTAAACAGGATCAAATACAACTGTGATTTATCCCTAAATCAACAAAATTGTTAGTAGAAGTTAATTTGATTTAGCCTTGAACTTATTTATAATTTATTTTACTGAACTCATTTCATATACCTATAAAGATACATAAACTTAATATTGTGTGTTATGATATCACTAGATTTCACATTGTAGTAAAAGGAACCATAAGATAGAACTAAGTAAGTTTTTTTAATAAGTAAGAAATGCTACACAAGGCCTGTTATTAAATAAGTAGGCCCTCTAATCCTATTTATTTTTAAAGATTTATGAAACATAAGTTGTGAAAATAAATGGAATTATACACTCTCATGTGAAGCCAAATGCTCACTACTTTTAGAAAGTTTCAGAATTTCACCTATGAGAGAAATTTTTTTTATCTTTTTGGATAGTGAATATAATGAATTTAACGTAGGTTAAGCTGTATCAGTGACCTGTGTACTCCTTAAGGAGTTATTTGAAACATCATAGATTTAATGTTCTCCTCCTGTTTCAATAGAGCACAAGAGTGTACCCAACGGAGTCATAGGAAGAAAAAGCAGCCAGTATTCTCTAGGACTTGTCCACACAAATCAGCAGAGAATTTTTTGATAGTCGAGTAAAAATGCCAATGTGCCAGCATGTCACGTCAGCCTCCTCCTTGTGGTTTAGCCGCTGTTTGCCTTCCTAGGTGTTTCATTATTTCTCACTGGTACAATGTAAATAACTAAAAGAATATCCATGTAAGAAAAGAGGAAGGAAGTTGTCTGAATTCATGCTTTCTCAGCCTCCTTTCTCCCTCCTGCTTCCAATGCCTGCCAGTTAATTTGTCTTCAGGAATTAAAACTATTTGGTGGCCAAGGTACAGCCAATTAATTTATATCTTTCATGCTTTTAACTCCCCGTTATGTAAAATTAATCGGTTTTATCAAGGAATTATCTGCAGAGCATCAGAGTAGTTGGAATAGGCAGTTAGTGTTCATTTTGGAACTTGGGGCTTTAAGGTTGGTTTAGAGTTTCTTACCAGTTTAAAACTCAGGAAAAATCATCTTCCCTAAATTTCACCTCTTCAAAGCCATTTTAATTTTTACACTCCTTACTAGCAAGAAGGCTATCTTGCTAGCGATATCTTTCGGTGATTATGAATTTGCTGCTATTACCTTTTGAGGGAAGAAATTCATCCAAAGCCTTAGTTTATACTTGTCAAGAGTGCAGTCTATTTTATTGACTGGTATTTTTCCATTTGCCTTTTGTTAACCATTTTTATTTCTTTTAAAAATACATATATAGCACTTTAAATGGTAGCAAAGAATCAGTCTATTTTGATAAAATGAACTGAAGAAACATTTGCATGAAGACAATATAGGAGGAACATTCTTGAGCATGAATTTTACATTAAAAGTTCATTAATACATTTGTTAACTTATTAAAGATCCTTTTGTTTTATCTTTGCTCTACCTATAAATCCTAAGTCAAATATGCCTCACCCTGAGTATTTGAAAAGTTAAGTGCAGTTTAGTATATAAGATTTACTTGAGCACATTGGAGTTTCAAACTCATTTACCATTATGGTATCTGATTTTATGTATTAGGAATGGTCGTTGAAACACCAGAAGACAGAATAACAGTACCTTCTAGGCTAAAACTAACTAATTTCATTGTGTGGACAGGAGAAAGTGTCATCAGTTAGGTATTCACCAGTTAATGGTGTAACAAAATATCAAACTAAGAATAAGTATATTTGCAAACAATGAATCAAATTAAAAAATTGCTCATTTGAAAAATTGCTCATTATTTCATCAAAATTACTTGAAATTGTATATACATAATCCCAGTTAGTCCTCAGATATATTTGATACCTGCTTTTAGAGCTTGTAATGTTGTTTAGATGGAGATCATAGCAAAACTTTCGTTTTCCCTAGATATAACTCAGCTTATTACTATGGTCTATTAAAATACCTGGTTCATTTCTGAGGTATGTGAGTCCTGACATTTGCAATTCAAATTTTAGCCCACCATGAATCACTTAGTGAACTTCTCCTAAAAATTGCACTATATATGTATAAAGATACCTAATTAAATTAAGGTATTCAAGAAGATAAATGGCTAAAACATTTATTTATTTCAGCGGCGTCTCTGCCTCCTGAAATTAAATGATCAGCTTGACTAGTAGAATAAAGCACCATAGGCATGATTCTTTGATGCTGGGCAAATGCATCATCATTATCCAAATTAAGGAAAACAACAAACAGAGAAGAGTTATTAAATAAAGTACTCTAGCTTTTCAATACTCTAGCTTTTCACTTATCCAGGATTGAACAGGTAATAAGTAAAAATTCTATGTAATAAGAATTCTGGCCTTCTAGCTTCTCCTATGTTCTTTCTCCTATACTATAGTTGATCCTCAAAAGTCTAAACCTCTTAACCAGTTGTAAGAACAACTTTGAAGTACTGGATTGCTTCTAGGTACAAGTAATTGACCAGCCAGAGCCTAATCTTATATATCTGCTCCAAATGTCTAGAACAAAGCAACTGAAGACTCCCAAGTTTAATCTGACTTCAACTAGTAATATGAGCCCTCAGTAGAAAAACTGAGGTAGTAGAACTCTTGCTGCTTGATTTCCAGCTAAATCCTTTGTACAGAGAGCTAAGGTGCAAAGCATGAAGTCTTTTGCTTTCACTAGTCTTGCTGCCTTAGACTTAGCAAAAAGAAGCTCATGAGCTAAAATTAGGGATGACCAGAGTCCAAGGCAAGTACTCATATATCATTTCTTAACTTTTATTCAGAGATACTATAGTAACTGGATATATTATTCCTTCTGAAAATGTGCTAGTGCCACAAAAAGTATTACTGACTTTTTATGTAAGCACTTGATTTCATACCTTTTACATGTCTCAAAGCAAGCGAGATTTGAAAACTTCAAGTTAAAGGGAGTTTCTGGAGAATAAGACTTGGTGGTTGACCTTAAAAGATCCAGAATATAATTATTTTTAAATGTTGGTTAACTGTACTCATTGAACACTTCCCAAAGTAGTGATTTTTTGCTTTAAAATTTTTGCATTTAAAGTTCTAGATTATTTCATTTTTGATTTTTAAACTGTATGTGGTACCAAAATTATAAAGAGTATAGAATACTTAGTTTTCATTTATTACATAGCTGAAGCTGCATTTATATATAATCTCTGCCTTGAATATTGGTTGGGTTGCCTTAAAGGTTGCTAATTCTGCCAGCCTAACATCAATCTGTAGGCTTCTTTGGGGAACCACTGTGGTAGACCATTGTTAAAACCAATGAAAACGTGGAGATTATTTGATACTGTTGAGTGTGATCACAAAGCAAGCCAACACAAAGAAGAGAAAATATTTGTCAAAGTTCTTAGATGACTTGTAACTAGGTGAAGGTATCATTTATATTGACCGTTCTTAACTCTTTATTTTACTTAAAATCACTTTTCTCTAGGTTAGTAACACTGAAGAAATCACCTTTGAGGCGTTAAAGAAAGCAATTGGTGAGATTTTGCTTGTTAACTCTCCTAGTATTTTCTAGCTTATCTATATCTTGTTACTTGTTTAAATGCCAGAATTAACAGAGGCAGCATGGTAAGTGTATATACTGTCGATTTCTATATAAATATATAATCAATTTATTAGCTTATGTTCTTTAGACTTTTGTAATTGTCCTGTCTTGTCATAGATAATTACTTTCCTCTCTATAGAATGACTTTTCTAGAATTATGAAAGCATATCGCCATGTATTTGAATGCTGCCCTTATTTGGTGGCCAACACTGAGGCTGAGTGAATTTATGAGAAATAGTGAATGTATTTTCTTTTATAGGAGATGGGCAGGTGAATAATTCTGAGAGAATTACATAGAATGATTTTTAGTAGGCATGTAGCAGTGTAATTAGAAGCCTGTTTCTAATGGGGTAAGAGAAAGGAGCTGGCCGAAATTGTCAGCAGGCACAATAGAGTCACATTAATCCTTGCTATTTTATCAATGAGAACACTGAGGCAGAGAAATTAGCAACTCTCCTGAGATCACATAGCTAGTAAATACCGGAGACAAATTTCATACCCAGGTCTGACTGACTCTGTAATCTTTTCACTTATCTTTGCATAAAATAATACTCTGATTTTTTTTTTCTCCTGTAGCCTTTATGGAAATAAATTTTACCTTATATAATTTGCCTCTTTTAAAAATTTTTTAAATGATTCCTTCAATTAAGTATTAATATAAATTCCTGCTAGGCTCATGATGCCTTGATCTCAATTCATTTCTAATTGGTAAAGCAATAGAGGGTGGAAATTGACTTTCACGATAGAGTGGAAATTGGCTCTCAATTTTTAAGAAATATTAGAATAAGAAAATCATTAACAAGGGAAGTGAAGTGCTCTAGTACCCATCATACATGAAATAAAATCTGACCTTGTTCAGCTTAATCCATTAGAGGATTTTTTTTTCTTATTGTAATATAAAATTTGCCAAAATAAAATTGAATTTAGTAAGCAATTTTTGAACACCCATTATGTACAAGATACTGTGAGACATTTAAAAATTAATAAGACATGTTGAGGAACTTACAGTCTGGCAGTGGTTCTCAAAGTACGTCTTTGGACCCCTGGAACTTTGGGGAAGACTCTTCCAAGGGATCCTTCAAGTCAAAAAGTATATTCAGCACAATACTAAGACATTATTTGCCTTTTTACTGCATGGATTAACATGAATGAAGGCAGTGGCATCAAACTGTACTAGTGGTCATTGAATTCTTCAGCACCACACATCCCCAGTTATTTTTATAAGTCAAGATTTCTCTTAAGAATGCCTTTGAAGAATCAGTATAAATGATTAATTTTATTAATCTCATCCCATGAATACATGCCTTTGGGAAGCACATATAAAGCACTTCTTTGATTGCTTTTATTTGCAAGCAGAACTGGTTGGTTTTTTTAAGGAACATCACTTTTACTTAAAAAAAAAAAAGAAAGACAGAAAACCTGTGGTATTTGAAGGGAAGCTGTCACTTCAAGAGAAAAAAACCACCCTGATGGTATTTGCTCCCAGTGATAAAATTAGCACTTTTTACCAAAATTAGAATTTTGAAGCTTATGTCTGCCACTGCAAGTTTGACAGTTCCCCAATATTTATTTAAAGACTTTTCTAATGAGATCAGTGATAATAACTAACAAATGTGATTTTAAAGAGTATTTTACAGTGAGATATGTCTACATTTAGAGGGTCTGCATAAATCAGTGGAGCAATATTCCAAATGACCTTGCATGATGTTACAAAACCATACATGAGTAAAGCTCTATTCAAACTGTAGAACAGACCAATAGATGTTAATATAACCAATTACAAAAAGTTCATTAATAAGGTTTCAAATTCCATATTGCAACTAACTTTTAAGAAACTACCGTTTGTCATGCTTTGTTGTAGTGTCCAAGAAGAAATAGCTACAATTCTGTGAAAAGGCTATTTATTAAATTACTCTTTCCCAGTCCATACCTGTGTGAGTTTAGTTTTTCTTTATATACTTCAACCAAAATAACATATTGCAGTGGATTGAATGCATTTGCAGGTAGAATCCAACTGCTTCTATTAAGTCAGACATTAAAGAGATTTGCAAAAATAGAAAACAATGCCATTCTCTTCACTAAATCTTTTCATTTTAGAAAATATCGTTATTTTTTCATGAAACAAATGTTATTTATGTTAACATATAGTGGTTTCATTTCTTTAATGCATTTAATGAATATTTTTAAAGTCTCTCATTTTTATATTGTAATATGGAAAATATCAAATGATGTAATACATAAAGAAAGCAATTTGGCTTTCTTAATAATTTTTCAGAGTAGAAAGGAGTCTTGAAACAAAAAGTTTGAGAACTGCTGGACTAATGCATGGAAAAGAAACTTGCTGCCTGCAGGCCAAATTTAGGTGGAAGTATTATTTTCAGAAATTGGATTTGAATAAAAACCAAGGATGTATGCTCAGCTTGCCCAAGTCCTGTTTTTCTTACTGCTTTTAAAACATTTATGTTTCCTGCCTAGCCTCTGGCACATTTGAGCTTGTGCCCCTGATCTAGTGAACACGAGAGATGTGATCATAATTCTGTATTATAGTCATTCAGAAAAAGTACATAAATTCGACAACTTTGTTAACCTGCCACAATTTCAGAGGGGGGAAAAAGAAACCTATTTCGTTTGTACCTGCTACATCCATTTTTTAAAACTAGCTAATTGTTACAGTTTGTCTACCTGAAGAGAAGCTTTGTTTTTGAAGAACCTTGAACAGATTATGTTTCATCTTATGAAATTCTTGACCAGGAGAAAAAAAAAGCTGAAGAGTTACTGAGTTGTTACTGTAGACCATCAATAAATAAGCCATTAATTAGCCTTCTTTTCAAATTCTTAAGCAAATAGACGTAGTTATTATATGTATCAAAATGACAGACACTTAGTATTTTATTATCTCACAAACTTTGGCCAGACCACACGTCATCTTAAGATTTAAAAAAATCCCTTTTCAAATTGTGGAAGATAAATGGAAAAGGCTAAAACAATATGGTTCCTCATGACCCTATCTATATTTCAATCACACCATTCACTATCAAGTTTAGCAAACTTTTAATTTAGTACCTCATATGTGCAAGGGCATGATTATTAATAAAAGAATCATCCTTCAGGAAGGGCCTTGAAGTTGCTTGACTTGTAGGAAGTTGTCATGCTTCTGCTTTTATTTGGTAAGAGAGACAAAGGTAGTCTTATGAAAAAGGGTTTTGTGCTGTGTAGTTTTTTAATTTTTTTATATGTGGGCTTTCTAGCCTTGACTAAGACACTTCAAGGATGTCACACCGTTTGCTTTTTTCCCTATACAAGTAGTCCTATAAATTACCCTTATTTTTTATTTATAGATCATTTGCTCTTAGGGTCATTGGCAAGGTTCTATGAAATTTTGTGTTCCTTTTAATGGGTCTTTGTAAACATTTATATAGATACCAGTGGAATGGAAGAACAGGAAAAGGAGAAGAGGCGTCTAGTAATAGAGAAATTCCAGAAAGCACCTTTTGAGGAAATAGCAGCACAGTGTGAATCCAAAGTAAGTGAACACATGGTGAAGGGGGTGGGGGGTGGAGTTTGACTTCGTGGAAGCTGTCCTGGTAATTGGTAGGTAGATTCCAAGCTTCAGGCAGATCAACAGAATCCACAAGGTAGTGGATTTGATAGGGACTGAAAACTGAAGACATAGCTATGAAGCCTAAATAATTTTTTTGTGTAATGTCAGCTGATGGGAATGGCAGACCCCAAATTAAATGTTAACGATTGTTATTGCTTTGAAACTGTTTTTGCAGTGGTTTTCAGTGATTTTGCTGTAGGTATTTTGTGTGTCTATCGATTTTGTTTTTACCAGTGAGACTAGGAAAGGAATAAAAGAGAAACTTTACATTAAATTCCAGTGTATGAGACAGATAAAACCAAAACATTAAAGCATTCTGTACCATCAGTTTAATAGTTAGAGTTATGCTTTGTCCTTTAAATCACACTTGTATTTTTACATATGGGTGTTTGGAAAATAATAGATCCATTCTTAACATTTTTTTTCTCCTTTGTAGGCAAATTTGCTTCATGATAGACTTGCTCAAATATTGGAACTCACCATACGGTAAGAGTTTTGGTACTACAAGAGCAATAAAGCAACAAAATAGAAACTATTAGATCCCTATAAACTTGTGGCTTTTTAAGTAATTGTGCTTTTCTTTTAGGGTAAACACAAGATCATACAGGTCTCTGTCTCAGTGGTTATTCTGTTTACTGGATTGTCTGATACCATTTCTTGTCCAGGGGGCTTCTAGCTTTTCTAGCTTTCCTTTTTAGATCATTTAAAATTTAAAATGGTCCTATAAGGACATTTGAGTGATTGGAAGACTCTTATTCTAATGATATGTTTAAAAAGGTAATTTCTCAGATTTAACCATTGTGACCTATAAAAACTACAGTTTTATATGGTTCAACCTCATAGTTCTTTCCAGGGCAATAATGATTCTACGTATGCAGATGGCTCACTTGAATTATTAAACTTCACTTGAGTTTTCCTAAGTCATGTCTGTTTGTGTCCTGTTATTAGTTATTATAGTCGGCCCTCCATATCTGCAGGTTCTGCATTCGCAAATTCAACCAACTGTGGATCAGAAATATTTGGGGAAAAAAAAATTCCCAGAAAGTTCCAGAAAGTAAAACTTGAACTTGCTGCATGCTGGCAACTATTTACATAGCATTTACATTGTATTAGGTATTACAAATAATCCAGATACGATGTAAAGTACAAGGGAGGATGTGTGTAGGTCATATGCCAGTAGCACTCCATTTTATATAAGGGACTTGAGCATCCAAGGATTTTGGTCTGTATGGAGGGTCCAGGAACCAATCCCCTGTGGATACCATTGAACGATTGTATCTTATGCTCCAAAAGCATGAGGTATCTAATATCGGTTTTTCTGTGTCTATTGGTTATTAAGTAATGAAGCACATGACAGAGGGAGAGAAAAACTCCAGGTTCCACCTAAGGAAAGAACCTCTGCTTATTCTTTTTTTTTTTTTAAATTAATTAATTAATTTTTTTTATCTTTGGCTGTGTTGGGTCTCCATTTCTGCGCGAGGGCTTTCTCTAGTTGCGGCAAGCGGGGGCCACTCTTCATCGCGGTGCACGGGCCTCTCACTATCGCGGCCTCTGTTGTTGCGGAGCACAGGCTCCAGACGCGCAGGCTCAGTAGTTGTGGCTCACGGGCCTAGTTGCTCCGCAGCATGTGGGATCTTCCCAGACCAGGGCTCGAACCCGTGTCCCCTGCATTGGCAGGCAGATTCTCAGCCACTGCGCCACCAGGGAAGCCCTCTGCATATTCTTATATTGACTTCAGTGTGGAGACTGGTCTGTGTATAATGTGGCACAGTGAAGGAGCCATGGATAGAAATTGTGCTTCTGAAATTTTTTTTTACATCACCGTATCTTTTTTATTTTCAACTTGATTAACTAAATCTGTTTTGCTTCACACCCTGTATGTATCCTTATAAACAGAATAAACAGGTAGATGCTCGAGTTCACTTGCTTTTTTTTCCCCAGCCTTTTTTCTGCCTTCATACGCAAAG